>NC_135502.1:118622915-118960995 GCF_052857255.1 Amblyomma americanum | reverse complement strand
AACGTGCAACAGCCATTGGTTCTGAGTGGAGAAGCAGGTGGAGTGTTACTGCGAGAGCAGCAGCAATGTACTTGCAACAGACTTGTTTGATTATTAAACTTGTGTACCCCTGCATTGTATGCATGGGCTCTGTTAATAACTAATACTACAAGCTACTACGGTAGCCAGCCCGCACAATACAATTCACTGTTTAAAACACAATACAAAACTTTTAGCAGTAAAAGATCTTTCATCTCATCACATGCTGTAATATCAAATAAATTCCAGCTGTTTTGATCACTCTTTATTGAGCGAGTCATTATTTTCTTTGTTGTCTAGAAATTTTGCTAGCAGTCGCACCATGCTTGCATTTATGGCATTCGCTTCCTTCTGGAGGCGCACTATTATCTTGCGCATTTTGTGTGCCTTGCGGTCGGCCTTTGCTGCTGCCTCGCTTTCTCCTTTATGGACGGCAACTAGCTGCTCTATAGCAGATCCTTGTCGCTTGTGACGGCTCTTTTGGGGTTCCCTTCTTTTGGCGCTTGTGCCAGCACCGGCACTGCTGCTTGCCCCTGCTGTGTCACTGCTGCTTACGCCAGCACTGGCTCTGCTTGTGTCGCCGCTGCTGCTGCCTGTGCTTTGGAGTATTGGTACTGCAGCACTGGCACTGCAAATGGGGGAGCTGGCCGCAAGTTGTGCGAGGTCGTCTCTTCTGCTTCCTTCAGGCAGGCTGTCCTCCCATGACAGGAGCACTTCCGAGCCATGTGGTGCCTCATTGACAACTGGCAGCTGAAAATGATGAAACATACAAGACATGTTATCATCTCAGAAAAGATATTAAATTTCTTCATGTAATGCAATCATCCGCTTCCATAATATATTACAAAAGCACTAACTTATGATGGCCAATCTGGAAAGAAGGCAGCGGTTCAAATTTTTGTTTTCCTGAACATAACTAAATAGATATATGAAGATCCAGACATGTGCATCAGCATTCCCTAGCCACAACTTTCACATGAACCAATGGGTTCACTTCAGTTTTTTCCTGAATACTGTTGCGGAGTGCAATCGCCTTCCTTTAGGTTTATGAGACTCGAAATATTTTGTGAAGGAGTTGGAGGATTTTTGTATGGCTCCTAGTGTTGGTGTTATGATGAATGTTGGATTTTATGTCCTTTAAATGACGTGTGGCTGTTGCGGCTAATGGTTTTATGGCTTTTATAATCGTGTGCCCTCCTGCTTGGGCCAAAGTTATGGCTTGCAGTATGTACAAATAAATAAATGAATGAACAGCTGGACAAGACAGTATACCAAGCTGATCAAAGTCAATAACAAGCAATATGTTAAACATGTGCAAGCATGTGGGGCATGGTTGACCAAGGGTAAATCGAGCTCATGAGGTTGAGTTGAACAGAAGTACATGAAAGGTGAGGTGCGAACCCTGGCACGACAAGGCGCTGCGATTTGAAGACGCAAGTGCCATTTCCGCTCCCCATTGCCATGCCCATGGTTGTGGGAGTAGCTTACTCTGAATCCCCCCTCCCATGGTTGTGGGAGTAGCTTACTCTGAATCCCCCCTCCCCTGAGTCTGTCCAATGGTTCGAAAGGAAGGATTGCTGGGTCAGTTGGTTCATCATTCAAGGCTTAAAAACTGCACGAAAAATTGGATGATACAGAAAGAAGGAATAGACAGCACTGAACCTGCAATTGAGTGTATTTTATGTGAAATGGCAATAAATACAGAAAGCATGCACAAAGAGCTTATAGACAAAAACGCAATACAATACACATATTACTTGTATACTTCGAACGAAGACAGCACAAAAAAGGACAACCACAGAAGTGGACACTACACAAAGAAAGCTTCACTTCTGTGGTTGTCCTTTTTTACGCTGTCGTTCATTCCAAGTATGAATCACCAACTAGCCCACCACTTTGTTTTATTTAATTACTTGGGCACTACAGATACCACATAGAAATTTATTATCTACTTTGCTACTTCCCTTCAGTGTCCCTGTAGAGAAACAACATTTTGCAATAACAGCTTATGATCCACAGATTGCTGTATTACTCTATTGTATTCAAGCCCAGTTGCTAATAGAATCAATGGACGACGATGAGTATCTACAAGAGAGAAGGATGAAGGTGAAGCTGCATATGCACAGGTGTGAAAGATGAATTGTCATACAGCACTAGCAATATTAATATATCACACAAATAAAGGCACCAAAATTCTGGTGCATACCATAACTTCATCTTACTACAGACTTAAGTCGTATCCATCTGCAGTGTGTGCCTCTTGACATATGATTCCCACCTGAAAAAAAAAAGGACGTAACCTAAACCAGCAATGCACATTGAACTCCCTGTACAACAAAGCGTTCTTTGCTCTGGCATGGTAACATTAAGTATATGGGGAGACAACCAGCTAACTACCGATATGTATAATTGCTAGAAAAAAAAAACAAGGACTTATGAGCGAGCAGTGGGAGTTGCTTGGCTAGTTGGTTCACATTTCATGACAAAGAACAACAGCACAAGGCAAAAATGTAGACGTGGAGGCCAGTGCCCATGTTTTTGGGAGTGGTTTACACAACTGCTTGAGTCTTCTTTATTATCTATTGTTGGCCAGCATTTTATAATGAGTATAAGTTCCGCACTGAGAAATGAGCAGCAATAGAATTCTGAAGTGATCTGAGCGACAGATTGCACGCAATGGTATAAATCACAAATTACCTCTAAACTTTCCTCGACTCGCCCATCATCGTTGATGGGGAGGCAGCCGAGGAAACTGGAGCTGCCAGTAGAAGATCCATGGGACGCCAGGCGACACAGTTGAAGTGCCTGTCCGTCTCAGCTGTTTGGAAAAATAAAAATGATGTGAGCTATTAAATGTGTTGCTAAAAAAACATTTCAAGGTTGTGATCACAGCATTTCTCTCAGTGGATTTAGCTTCACTGTACACATTCTCAATGCAAGAATAAAATTTCATAGATAAGTGTCTAACGCATATGCACAGGTACTGGTGAAATTAATGCATGCAATTTACATTTGCAATGTGGCTAAACTACATCCTACTAGTTGCTGCTTTGCAATTGAAGCCACGACTGTGCATTATGGTTCAACTATTGTCATTCTAGAAACATCTTACTTGGTTAATTTCTAGGTTTATTTCTATCATATATCTTTCCCAGGCTGCACTGTGTATACTACTTCACAAATGCTGCTAGTACACAGTGAAGCCTGGTAAAGAAATATGAAATAAATCTAGAAATTCAATTAACTACATTGTTGCTCTAGCAGGTGGCCAGAAATAGCGACGCGTATAGCAATGCTGTCAGCGCTGCAGCTCGCAATTTGCAAATAAAAACGACGAACAACACGTGTGTAACGAGGAAACGGAAGTTTGCATGCAGCGCCGTGCACGCGTGCACGAGCGAAGATTCTAAGTGCTGCGTATGCTGCTCCTGCCTGAGGACATTACTCTCGATTCTTTACTACCTCAACAATGCATTCTCAAGATCATCTTCGACACTCCAGAACTGTGCGACGACAGCGAAGAGAATCGACGCGTTGCTCCAGCGACAACACATGCTACTGTCGCACATGCGAGGCTGACCTAAGCAGTTCAGCTGCACTATGAAAACAGCGCCAAGAACCCGATGGCACGAGCATCGTTCGGCAAAGGTCGCACTTACCGTATTTCTTGTTGAGGTTTTCCATTTTCAGCTTCACTTGTTTGCTGGTGTATATGCCTTGTCCCGGCGGCAGCCCGGCGTTCAGTTCCGCTACAATCGCAACATATATCCGAGCGTTGCGCGTGTTACCGTATCAGATCCGTATCCGATGCGTGTCAGGGCCGCGGTTGTTGAATCAAGCCAAATGACACCAATCTGGGAGGACGAGTCGTTCGATGTTGCTGCTGCCGTGGGCGCCGCCATCTTGTCGGTTAAGGCAGCAAACGGTGGTCAGCAAGCTCGGTTTGGGTAACCGTGGTTAGGTGGCGTAACTGCAGTTTCGTCTGCCGTGTGAGCGCGGCTAACTATAGTTACGGGGAACCGTAGTTGCCTTAACTGTGGTTAAGGTCGCCCGTGTAAATGCGGTATTAGATAGCAAAACACGCGCTCACGTACTCCGTGTGCGCCGACGACTGCGGCCAACCCCTGGGCACACGCGCAACAACGAGAACCCCCGGAAAAACGCGCAGGAAAGCGGACCGCCCGCGCGGAATAGCCACACAGGGGGGAAGTGAAAACTATGAAATGAGGGGACAAGATGGGGTGCGAGAAAAAGGTGCCGGTGAGGCAAGGAGAGGGACGCTGTTTCCGCTTACCCCGTGAGGGAGACTTTCCTCCTTGCCCAGCCGGTGCTGTCCTGACGCACGATGGTGAAGATGGGCCGCGTCGAAATGGAGGGGGAAACAGGTTTACCGCAATTCCCGCTAAATGCATGCGTATAACGTACATACTAGAGTCACTAAATAAAGACTGTACATACGTAAACGCTGATATCCTAGCTTTCCGTGTCTTCTCCGGCCCGACATGCACGCTACCTGAATCCCAACACCACTCGTTTACACAGGGCGTCATTCGCCCGAGCTTCTTTAAGACGTTGCTCCTCCGTACAACTGTCGCGGGCTTCACCCGCACATGGAAATCAGCGACTCGAAGGGGAGTGAAAGGACTAAGTGGGAATTAAGGGCCATAGTGGAGGTCCGGTATTCTTCTAGTAATCTTTGACATGCACTGACATCAAGTGGGCGACATTTAAAGCGATAGCGTTGAATGCTGGACGGTTGCAACGCGCTTCCCGATGAAAAAATTGGAGGGGACACCTAAAGCGGCTGCGAAACACCGCTTGAACGGATGCCGGTTACACTTCAGATGGATTCTTTATGTCGCACAGATGCTGACTCAAAAAGAATTACGAGAATCGATGCATAGGAACGGGAGTTATTCAATGAAGAAATTTCAAAATACAAGCAAACAAAATGCTGCCCTCAACTCTTTTTTTTTTTTGCGCAGCTTCCCATTCTCATTTCACTCTCCCAATGATGACACACTGTGCGACCAATCAAAACAGCCTATCTTAGCACGTGGCTGATGATGATGATGATACTGGCTATCCCCCCTTTGCATCGGGAGATCAACGGTACTGAAAACCGGATCAAGCCAAGAAGGTAACAAAAAATAAAAATTAAAGAATAAAAACACCTAACACACGCTCATGGCACGTTTTGGTCCCCTGAGCCTTCAAGGAGCGTGACCGTGTCGTGTGCGCCACCAATGTTCCAAACGTCGCTTGGTTCGCTCAACCAGCTTCCACTGCGGTGGCTCGTCGGGTCGGCGAAAACCGAGTGCCATCGCTAGTGCCCCGAGGCTGTTGGATCCGCTGATCGCGTCTGGTGGCATGGGGCCTACTGAGGAATTGTCCTGTGCATCCGAAACCGACGGGTGTAGGCCTGCACATTCCAACACGATGTGCTCGATGGTCTCATAAGCGCCTCCGCAAAGTTCACACATCGTGCTCATACCCTCCGTGTAGTTTGCTCTAAGACATCGGGTGCGAAGCACACTACTCCTAGCTCCGCACAACAGTCCACTGCCCCTAGTGTTGTCATATAGGGGCTCTTTTTCGACCTTCGATTTCCCTTGTTGGTAAACGGCCAGGGCTGGCTTCTCGCGGGCCGTCTGCTGCCAACGACGCTGCTCCTCGCATCGCACTTGTTCTCGGATCTTTTGCCGTCCGTTGGGTTGGAAACTTGAAGTGGGGGGGGGGGGGTACCACTCCGTATTTATCCGCCAGACTCTTGGTGCGACGTGCCCACTTGGTGTTGACACACCTCAGGTGGACATACTTGAACACTTCCCGCGCCCAGCGGCCGTCCTGCATTTCGCTAAGACAGCGCTCGTAGCTCAGTTTGGCTACGGCTTCCCGTGCCTCAAAGGAGGACCACCCCAGATCACCCTGTACCGCCTCGTTCGGCACACTGCCGTGAGCCCCACCTCTCTCTGCCGCGTCTCCAAACCTTGGCGAGTCACGGAGGATAAACAGATGACTACGTTGCCGAAGGTAAGGCCTGGCACCGCCACTGCCTTCCATAGCGATCGGGTGACTTCAAAACGGTTGAAAGCCCATGGCGGAAGTTTACACTCCATGGTTGCCTGTTCTCTGTAACTCGTTCATGCCAAGGCTGGCTGCGCCGTTTGCATGGTTACAACAACCATGTGAATGTCCAGCTGACCCAGCGATGCTTCATCGTCACCACGACGGCGCAGAAGGGAACACTGATCAGTGACGTTCTCTTACTTATGGATCCCATCTCGAGCGCGAGATACTGCGACGGTGTGACAGCCTGCGCAAGATATCAGAGACATTTAGCATAGCGCGTACCGCTACTGCTTACCGCCAACCATCGCCCCTACCGCGCTGGTTGGTCACGGCGAGCAAGGAGCGCGCGCTGTTGACGGGAACATGGCGCCATCTGCCGCCGCCCCCCGGTGACCCTCCACAAGCTGAAGATGCGCACTGTCTGCTAAATGTGAACTGAACGCATCATTCCTTGTTACCGAAACGAACGCTTATAGAGTGCAATGGCTCTATCGGATCAACTCTGCAAAGCCGCTCTCAGATACCTAGAAAGCACCCATAAGTCTTAGTGCTAGGTCGTAGGATGTTTACAGAGAGGCGCAATGTCCGTCGATGTAAAAAGTAGCCAGAGCCTCTAGTGGTGTATTTTTGTTTTACTTGCTTTACAGCGCTTTTATCTAGGGCAAATAAGTTGGTTTTGTTAATGTAATATAGAACACAAAAACTTGACAGAACGTATCTCTAGTTATTAACACAATTTGCAGTATATTTATGTCATATCCGATGCTAAAAACTGCCACTGTACGGTGATACGTCAGCGCCATGAATTTGTTTTTGCGAGCTAAATAAAATATTAAAAATCGGAGTATACGCGGTACGACCGATGCTAATATCATCACTATAACTCCTTCTATGCAACCAACGGGCAAAACAATGCACTGAAAATGCGTTTCAGGGCCCCTTCAAAGGGGCCCATAAAGGGACTATGCAAAGAATTCAGTCGCTTGTAAATGTTTTCTATGTTTAGAAATGATGCTAATGAGCATTCACACCAAGTATAAGTCTTCGGAACTGAGCCGGCAATTTATTATAAATGAAAAAAAACGTGTTTTTTTTTTAATTCGCGGGCCGATTGGTGTGCTCGTAGTGACCAATTTTGGAACTAAAGTCGTGAAAGAAAAACGTCACACTACCCATGGCGTCGCCAGGCCACCACACGCTGTCATTCGCTGGAGCCACGGCAGCCACGACGTCACGGGCACACTTCCGGTAGCCGTGAAAATCGTCTGCTCGTGCCGCCGCGCGTCCCTCTCGGGCAAGCGCGAGCCAGGGCATTGCCTTTGCGCATATGGTTTCCTCTGCCGCCTCGTTCTGCCGGGTGTTCCGGAGCCACTCGCACGGCTCTTCGTGCGCACACATAGGGCTCGATGCCCATCGCGGCCGTAAAAGCGAGCAGTCGTGCCTCGAGGTCCGGGTTTATTGCTGCTAACTACAACAGACGACAAGCAAAGAAACACGACGCGCGCCGCAATCCAGAAAGGCGAAGAGAGACCGGAGAGATGCCACCACGCCGCCGACGCTGCTGCTGGTGTGCTAGGAGCGACAACCGGAAGTTACAAAGCGAACGTCATCTGAATACGTATTCAAAGGCGGGGCCTAGTCCCAGACTTGTTTTCTTTATTTTTGTCTGGTGCCTCGCGTGTACGAGTTGAGGGGGGAGAGGAGGAGCGTAATTTTTAATCGTCTATATCTTCGTTGTTATTGATGCTAGCTTACAAATTCTTGCGTTGGGGTTACGAGTGATGAAATGCCTATCTCTCGTTTGCTTTACGTAATCTCAATTAATTTATTGCACAGTCCCTTTAATAAAGTTGTGGGATGCCTGTAATGTAACCACCTGGCGTTATTTAACGTGCACTGTGCGATGTCAGTGCACGTTAAATAACGCCAGGTGGTCAAAATTATTTAGAGCCCTCCACTACTCGGGCACCCCTAAAAACCTGAGTTGCTTTGGGACATTAAATCCCCATTATCATGCCTGTCATGTTAGGGGGCTCTGAAAAGGGCTCTAATAAACCCAACAAATTTTGGCTATTTCGTCGAGTTACGTGTACTGGAGAGGCTGCTTCACCTGCAAGCTTCTCGAAAGCGCATGTATTTTGGCGCAACGTGGATTGAATGTAAGCGGTATTTGTTCGGGCACAGCGCCGAGAGTAACCGCGTTTTCTAAATTCTAAAAAGTGATATACATATTACTTACGGTGGGCTGCACGCCTCTCAATAATTAAGGAGCCTAACGGTAATAGGTAAAAAGTTAACTGTTCAGTATTAGTAAACAAAACTGCTAGCTAGCACGGCTTAGCTGTATTCTGAAGTGGCGGTGATGAAAACTTTTATTTTCCGTAAGGGGGTGACACCGGAGCTCCGGTACCGCTCGCAGGCGTCCAGGGAAACCGATGTCACCCTAAGGGGCAGGGGTTAGTAGACGAAGCGGTTCGCCGCTTCGGCTGCCAAACGAACAATATTGGCCTGTGTCGTCGGGTCTTCGCTATGAAGCGCGGTCTCCCATGCTTCTCCCATAGGATATGTCTTACAGTTCCTAAGTTATTACAGAATCTGCAGAGTTGGTCCTCCGGATTTCCCGTTTGCGTCAGGTATCGCCGTCTTGGAGACATGTGGTCCTTGGCTTGCAGGCGGCGCCAGGTAACTGCCTCCGCGGACGTGAGGGACCTACCTTAAAGTTAAGTTAAGGCCGCCCCTCCCCCCCCCCCCCCCCCTCGCCGGATAATGAGCGCTCGGGCGAGGGCGTTGGCGGCTTCGTTTCCTGGTATGTTGGAGTGAGGGGGGCCCAGGTTAGGGCGAGCCCTCTGTCTATGTTGCCTTCCGATAATATGCTGAGCGCGTAGTGTGATATCTTGCCTGTGAAGAAATTTCTTACTGCCGATCTGCTGTCGCTAATGATCACCCTCGCGTCCGTACTAACGCACGCCAGGGCGATCACCTCTTCCTCCGCTGCTATGGCGTCTACTCCGCTCGTATATATCGTGTCCTGTTCTGTTCCGGACCCGTCGACTGCACTGAGACGGAGCTTCCGTCTCCGCCAAGGGCGGCGTCTGTGAAGGCAACCGTCTCGGGTGGCATTCTGTTTAGCTTTGCTGCCAAGTGTTTGCTCTGTGCTGGCGTCTTTCCTGATCGTGTTGAGGGTGCATGTTCTTAGGCATCGGTGTGACCGTGAGGGCTTTCCTGATTTTGGACTCAATGTGGAACGTCTGGTATTTGGTCCCTCTGTTCCTTTGTAGTCCTACCCAGTTTAGAATCTGCTGTCCTGTCTCGGTTAGACGTAGGCGTTCGAGTTGTGCCCGTTCTCGTTGCTTCCGCTAACTCCACCCATGTGTTATGCACCCCCATTCCCTCTAGTGCCTCGGTTGAGGTCGAGATTGGGAGTCCCAGTGCTCGTTTCGTGCATTTCCTTAATATTACGTCCAACTTGTTTCTGCTTTCTTGATGTCAAGGAATGGGGTTGAATAGCAGATCCGATTCAAGATGAAGGCCTGGACCAGCCTCAGCTTGTTCTTCCTTAGTCCCCTGCCCCTGGCCGAGATTCTTCTAATAATGCTTACCACTTGGTTTGCGTGCGCGTTGTTGAAGGTGGGGATCGGGGTCGCTTCTCGACACAACCTCGGTCAAGATGACACCCGCTCCGTCCAGGACAGCAGTGCCGCTGAGTGAAGGATTCGTTAGTGGAGGAAGAAGACTTGGTTTATTTTACATATTTACAAGCTTTTGATTACAGAAGTGAGCTCCTTCAACTGCATCTGCAGTCCAGTTTTATACACTGCGTCTTCCCTAGATTCCCCAGGTAGGGGACGCCCTCGCCGTGGTGGGTGTGGACAAAACTTGCGCTATCACACACAAACAGACACCTCCGCACACATGGACACGCCCCTGGCATAAGTTGAGCCCGAGGGAGAGAGGTGTGCGGCCAAGACCCCGTCAGGCTGGCAGGCGACGTCAGGTGGTCGGCCCGCTCTCCGCCGGTCGGTGAACTTCGAAGAAACCGAGGCGCAGCCCCATCGGGAGATAATCCCCAGTGGTTCTGCCTAGAGTCACTAAATAAAGACTTAGAGTACCGTCACTGCAGCACGGCGGTAAGCAGGGGCGGCCATTTTGTTGTTTATCATTGTTGGCAGATTGCCGCTTCGGCGACCTCGCCGCTAACTTTGGCCCGGCCATTTTGTAAACAACGCTGTTAGCCACCCTGCGCTGCGGCGGGGATCGTAGCCGTACGGCATGGAGCCGCTCAGATGCAAACGGTACAGCTGTTGCCTTCAGTATATGCCTTCGTCATGCGGAGCTGAAATGCTGCGAGGCACGGAATCCCTGGTCACTGAGTCGGTCACCGGCAGCACTAGGACTACCACAGTTGCCCGACTGAAAACGCATAAGCAATAAAATGGCAGCCCCCATGAACCGTCGCAGTGTAAACAAGTATCACGTGATGCAAACTGACCAATGATCGTGGCGGCGGCACAGAACAATAGGAGAAAAGAGTGCCGGTACTCTCTAGTTCTGCCCTTAGCGATGGCCGGTGAA
This sequence comes from Amblyomma americanum, assembly GCF_052857255.1. Taxonomy (NCBI): domain Eukaryota; kingdom Metazoa; phylum Arthropoda; class Arachnida; order Ixodida; family Ixodidae; genus Amblyomma; species Amblyomma americanum. The sequence continues at coordinate 118,950,333 of NC_135502.1, read as the reverse complement.
GCCTGCAGACAAGCCACTGTGGCGATCCGTTCCCACGCTGGTGCTGTGCCCGTGAGGCCAGGGGTAGTCGTGTCGGTGGAGACGTCGGGGAAAATCGGAAGACTGCCGGAACCACTTCGCGGCCCGTGGCAGCGACTCCTTAAAGGGATTTTCGCAGAACCCTGCTCCCCGCTTGTCCCACGCAGCAACGACCAGGCGAGCGCGGTAAATGCATACCGCAGACACATGGCGAGAGATTGTGTCTTGGTGGCAATCCTCGAGAAATGCTGGCGCCAATCCTAATACCAGCTGGCGGCCATTCCTAATAGCGTCTAGCTTAGCTATAGTCGTGGGGTTGTTTCCTGTTTTGCTTATGCCCCCTGCCCTGGCCGGGAATCTTCTAATAATGCTTACCACTTGGTTTGCGTGCGCGTCTAGCTTAGCTATAGTCGTGGGGTTGTTTCCTGTTTTGCTTATGCCCCCTGCCCTGGCCGAGATTCTTCTAATAATGCTTACCACTTGGTTTGCGTGCGCGTCTAGCTTAGCTATAGTCGTGGGGTTGTTTCCTGTTTTGCTTATGCCCCCTGCCCTGGCCGAGATTCTTCTAATAATGCTTACCACTTGGTTTGCGTGCGCGTCTAGCTTAGCTATAGTCGTGGGGTTGTTTCCTGTTTTGCTTATGCCCCCTGCCCTGGCCGAGATTCTTCTAATAATGCTTACCACTTGGTTTGCGTGCGCGTCTAGCTTAGCTATAGTCGTGGGGTTGTTTCCTGTTTTGCTTATGCCCCCTGCCCTGGCCGAGATTCTTCTAATAATGCTTACCACTTGGTTTGCGTGCGCGTCTAGCTTAGCTATAGTCGTGGGGTTGTTTCCTGTTTTGCTTATGCCCCCTGCCCTGGCCGGGAATCTTCTAATAATGCTTACCACTTGGTTTGCGTGCGCGTCTAGCTTAGCTATAGTCGTGGGGTTGTTTCCTGTTTTGCTTATGCCCCCTGCCCTGGCCGGGAATCTTCTAATAATGCTTACCACTTTGCGTGCGCGTCTAGCTTAGCTATAGTCGTGGGGTTGTTTCCTGTTTTGCTTATGCCCCCTGCCCTGGCCGAGATTCTTCTAATAATGCTTACCACTTGGTTTGCGTGCGCGTCTAGCTTAGCTATAGTCGTGGGGTTGTTTCCTGTTTTGCTTATGCCCCCTGCCCTGGCCGAGATTCTTCTAATAATGCTTACCACTTGGTTTGCGTGCGCGTCTAGCTTAGCTATAGTCGTGGGGTTGTTTCCTGTTTTGCTTATGCCCCCTGCCCTGGCCGAGATTCTTCTAATAATGCTTACCACTTGGTTTGCGTGCGCGTCTAGCTTAGCTATAGTCGTGGGGTTGTTTCCTGTTTTGCTTATGCCCCCTGCCCTGGCCGGGAATCTTCTAATAATGCTTACCACTTGGTTTGCGTGCGCGTCTAGCTTAGCTATAGTCGTGGGGTTGTTTCCTGTTTTGCTTATGCCCCCTGCCCTGGCCGGGAATCTTCTAATAATGCTTACCACTTTGCGTGCGCGTCTAGCTTAGCTATAGTCGTGGGGTTGTTTCCTGTTTTGCTTATGCCCCCTGCCCTGGCCGAGATTCTTCTAATAATGCTTACCACTTTGCGTGCGCGTCTAGCTTAGCTATAGTCGTGGGGTTGTTTCCTGTTTTGCTTATGCCCCCTGCCCTGGCCGGGAATCTTCTAATAATGCTTACCACTAGGTTTGCGTGCGCGTCTAGCTTAGCTATAGTCGTGGGGTTGTTTCCTGTTTTGCTTATGCCCCCTGCCCTGGCCGGGAATCTTCTAATAATGCTTACCACTTTGCGTGCGCGTCTAGCTTAGCTATAGTCGTGGGGTTGTTTCCTGTTTTGCTTATGCCCCCTGCCCTGGCCGAGATTCTTCTAATAATGCTTACCACTTGGTTTGCGTGCGCGTCTAGCTTAGCTATAGTCGTGGGGTTGTTTCCTGTTTTGCTTATGCCCCCTGCCCTGGCCGAGATTCTTCTAATAATGCTTACCACTTGGTTTGCGTGCGCGTCTAGCTTAGCTATAGTCGTAGGGTTGTTTCCTGTTTTGCTTATGCCCCCTGCCCTGGCCGAGATTCTTCTAATAATGCTTACCACTTGGCTTGCGTGCGCGTCTAGCTTAGCTATAGTCGTGGGGTTGTTTCCTGTTTTGCTTATGCCCCCTGCCCTGGCCGAGATTCTTCTAATAATGTTTACCACTTGGTTTGCGTGCGCGTCTAGCTTAGCTATAGTCGTGGGGTTGTTTCCTGTTTTGCTTATGCCCCCTGCCCTGGCCGGGAATCTTCTAATAATGCTTACCACTTGGTTTGTGTGCGCGTCTAGCTTAGCTATAGTCGTGGGGTTGTTTCCTGTTTTGCTTATGCCCCCTGCCCTGGCCGAGATTCTTCTAATAATGCTTACCACTTGGTTTGCGTGCGCGTCTAGCTTACCTATAGTCGTGGGGTTGTTTCCTGTTTTGCTTATGCCCCCTGCCCTGGCCGAGATTCTTCTAATAATGCTTACCACTTGGTTTGCGTGCGCGTCTAGCTTAGCTATAGTCGTGGGGTTGTTTCCTGTTTTGCTTATGCCCCCTGCCCTGGCCGAGATTCTTCTATTAATGCTTACCACCTGGTTTGCGTGCGCGTCTAGCTTAGCTATAGTCGTGGGGTTGTTTCCTGTTTTGCTTATGCCCCCTGCCCTGGCCGAGATTGTTCTAATAATGCTTACCACTTTGCGTGCGCGTCTAGCTTAGCTATAGTCGTGGGGTTGTTTCCTGTTTTGCTTATGCCCCCTGCCCTGGCCGAGATTCTTCTAATAATGCTTACCACTTTGCGTGCGCGTCTAGCTTAGCTATAGTCGTGGGGTTGTTTCCTGTTTTGCTTATGCCCCCTGCCCTGGCCGAGATTCTTCTAATAATGCTTACCACTTGGTTTGCGTGCGCGTCTAGCTTAGCTATAGTCGTGGGGTTGTTTCCTGTTTTGCTTATGCCCCCTGCCCTGGCCGAGATTCTTCTATTAATGCTTACCACTTTGCGTGCGCGTCTAGCTTAGCTATAGTCGTGGGGTTGTTTCCTGTTTTGCTTATGCCCCCTGCCCTGGCCGGGAATCTTCTAAAAATGCTTACCACTTGGTTTGCGTGCGCGTCTAGCTTAGCTATAGTCGTGGGGTTGTTTCCTGTTTTGCTTATGCCCCCTGCCCTGGCCGAGATTCTTCTAATAATGCTTACCACTTGGTTTCCGTGCGCGTCTAGCTTAGCTATAGTCGTGGGGTTGGTTCCTGTTTTGCTTATGCCCCCTGCCCTGGCCGAGATTCTTCTAATAATGCTTACCACTTGGTTTGCGTGCGCGTCTAGCTTAGCTATAGTCGTGGGGTTGTTTCCTGTTTTGCTTATGCCCCCTGCCCTGGCCGAGATTCTTCTAATAATGTTTACCACTTGGTTTGCGTGCGCGTCTAGCTTAGCTATAGGCGTGGGGTTGTTTCCTGTTTTGCTTATGCCCCCTGCCCTGGCCGGGAATCTTCTAATAATGCTTACCACTTGGTTTGCGTGCGCGTCTAGCTTAGCTATAGTCGTGGGGTTGTTTCCTGTTTTGCTTATGCCCCCTGCCCTGGCCGAGATTCTTCTAATAATGCTTACCACTTGGTTTGCGTGCGCGTCTAGCTTAGCTATAGTCGTGGGGTTGTTTCCTGTTTTGCTTATGCCCCCTGCCCTGGCCGAGATTCTTCTAATAATGCTTACCACTTGGTTTGCGTGCGCGTCTAGCTTAGCTATAGTCGTGGGTTTGTTTCCTGTTTTGCTTATGCCCCCTGCCCTGGCCGAGAATCTTCTAATAATGCTTACCACTTGGTTTGCGTGCGCGTCTAGCTTAGCTATAGTCGTGGGGTTGTTTCCTGTTTTGCTTATGCCCCCTGCCCTGGCCGGGAATCTTCTAATAATGCTTACCACCTGGTTTGCGTGCGCGTCTAGCTTAGCTATAGTCGTGGGTTTGTTTCCTGTTTTGCTTATGCCCCCTGCCCTGGCCGGGAATCTTCTAATAATGCTTACCACCTGGTTTGCGTGCGCGTCTAGCTTAGCTATAGTCGTGGGTTTGTTTCCTGTTTTGCTTATGCCCCCTGCCCTGGCCGAGATTCTTCTAATAATGCTTACCACTTGGTTTGCGTGCGCGTCTAGCTTAGCTATAGTCGTGGGTTTGTTTCCTGTTTTGCTTATGCCCCCTGCCCTGGCCGAGATTCTTCTAATAATGCTTACCACTTGGTTTGCGTGCGCGTCTAGCTTAGCTATAGTCGTGGGGTTGTTTTCTGTTTTGCTTATGCCCCCTGCCCTGGCCGAGATTCTTCTAATAATGCTTACCACTTGGTTTGCGTGCGCGTCTAGCTTAGCTATAGTCGTGGGGTTGTTTCCTGTTTTGCTTATGCCCCCTGCCCTGGCCGAGATTCTTCTAATAATGCTTACCACTTGGTTTGCGTGCGCGTCTAGCTTAGCTATAGTCGTGGGTTTGTTTCCTGTTTTGCTTATGCCCCCTGCCCTGGCCGGGAATCTTCTAATAATGCTTACCACTTGGTTTGCGTGCGCGTCTAGCTTAGCTATAGTCGTGGGGTTGTTTCCTGTTTTGCTTATGCCCCCTGCCCTGGCCGGGAATCTTCTAATAATGCTTACCACTTTGCGTGCGCGTCTAGCTTAGCTATAGTCGTGGGGTTGTTTCCTGTTTTGCTTATGCCCCCTGCCCTGGCCGAGATTCTTCTAATAATGCTTACCACTTTGCGTGCGCGTCTAGCTTAGCTATAGTCGTGGGGTTGTTTCCTCTTTTGCTTATGCCCCCTGCCCTGGCCGGGAATCTTCTAATAATGCTTACCACTTGGTTTGCGTGCGCGTCTAGCTTAGCTATAGTCGTGGTGTTGTTTCCTGTTTTGCTTATGCCCCCTGCCCTGGCCGAGATTCTTCTAATAATGCTTACCACTTGGTTTGCGTGCGCGTCTAGCTTAGCTATAGTCGTGGGGTTGTTTCCTGTTTTGCTTATGCCCCCTGCCCTGGCCGAGATTCTTCTAATAATGCTTACCACTTGGTTTGCGTGCGCGTCTAGCTTAGCTATAGTCGTGGGGTTGTTTCCTGTTTTGCTTATGCCCCCTGCCCTGGCCGAGATTCTTCTAATAATGCTTACCACTTTGCGTGCGCGTCTAGCTTAGCTATAGTCGTGGGGTTGTTTCCTGTTTTGCTTATGCCCCCTGCCCTGGCCGGGAATCTTCTAAAAATGCTTACCACTTGGTTTGCGTGCGCGTCTAGCTTAGCTATAGTCGTGGGGTTGTTTCCTGTTTTGCTTATGCCCCCTGCCCTGGCCGAGATTCTTCTAATAATGCTTACCACTTGGTTTGCGTGCGCGTCTAGCTTAGCTATAGTCGTGGGGTTGGTTCCTGTTTTGCTTATGCCCCCTGCCCTGGCCGAGATTCTTCTAATAATGCTTACCACTTGGTTTGCGTGCGCGTCTAGCTTAGCTATAGTCGTGGGGTTGTTTCCTGTTTTGCTTATGCCCCCTGCCCTGGCCGAGATTCTTCTAATAATGTTTACCACTTGGTTTGCGTGCGCGTCTAGCTTAGCTATAGTCGTGGGGTTGTTTCCTGTTTTGCTTATGCCCCCTGCCCTGGCCGGGAATCTTCTAATAATGCTTACCACTTGGTTTGCGTGCGCGTCTAGCTTAGCTATAGTCGTGGGGTTGTTTCCTGTTTTGCTTATGCCCCCTGCCCTGGCCGAGATTCTTCTAATAATGTTTACCACTTGGTTTGCGTGCGCGTCTAGCTTAGCTATAGTCGTGGGGTTGTTTCCTGTTTTGCTTATGCCCCCTGCCCTGGCCGAGATTCTTCTAATTATGCTTACCACTTGGTTTGCGTGCGCGTCTAGCTTAGCTACAGTCGTGGGTTTGTTTCCTGTTTTGCTTATGCCCCCTGCCCTGGCCGGGAATCTTCTAATAATGCTTACCACTTGGTTTGCGTGCGCGTCTAGCTTAGCTATAGTCGTGGGGTTGTTTCCTGTTTTGCTTATGCCCCCTGCCCTGGCCGGGAATCTTCTAATAATGCTTACCACCTGGTTTGCGTGCGCGTCTAGCTTAGCTATAGTCGTGGGTTTGTTTCCTGTTTTGCTTATGCCCCCTGCCCTGGCCGGGAATCTTCTAATAATGCTTACCACCTGGTTTGCGTGCGCGTCTAGCTTAGCTATAGTCGTGGGTTTGTTTCCTGTTTTGCTTATGCCCCCTGCCCTGGCCGAGATTCTTCTAATAATGCTTACCACTTGGTTTGCGTGCGCGTCTAGCTTATCTATAGTCGTGGGTTTGTTTCCTGTTTTGCTTATGCCCCCTGCCCTGGCCGAGATTCTTCTAATAATGCTTACCACTTGGTTTGCGTGCGCGTCTAGCTTAGCTATAGTCGTGGGGTTGTTTCCTGTTTTGCTTATGCCCCCTGCCCTGGCCGAGATTCTTCTAATAATGCTTACCACTTGGTTTGCGTGCGCGTCTAGCTTAGCTATAGTCGTGGGGTTGTTTCCTGTTTTGCTTATGCCCCCTGCCCTGGCCGAGATTCTTCTAATAATGCTTACCACTTGGTTTGCGTGCGCGTCTAGCTTAGCTATAGTCGTGGGTTTGTTTCCTGTTTTGCTTATGCCCCCTGCCCTGGCCGGGAATCTTCTAATAATGCTTACCACTTGGTTTGCGTGCGCGTCTAGCTTAGCTATAGTCGTGGGGTTGTTTCCTGTTTTGCTTATGCCCCCTGCCCTGGCCGAGATTCTTCTAATAATGCTTACCACTTGGTTTGCGTGCGCGTCTAGCTTAGCTATAGTCGCGGGGTTGTTTCCTGTTTTGCTTATGCCCAATGCCCTCGCCGAGATTCTTCTAATAATGCTTACCACTTGGTTTGCGTGCGCGTCTAGCTTAGCTATAGTCGTGGGGTTGTTTCCAGTTTTGCTTATGCCCCCTGCCCTGGCCGAGATTCTTCTAATAATGCTTACCACTTGGTTTGCGTGCGCGTCTAGCTTAGCTATAGTCGTGGGGTTGTTTCCTGTTTTGCTTATGCCCCCTGCCCTGGCCGAGATTCTTCTAATAATGCTTACCACTTGGTTTGCGTGCGCGTCTAGCTTAGCTATAGTCGTGGGGTTGTTTCCTGTTTTGCTTATGCCCCCTGCCCTGGCCGAGATTCTTCTAATAATGCTTACCACCTGGTTTGCGTGCGCGTCTAGCTTAGCTATAGTCGTGGGGTTGTTTCCTGTTTTGCTTATGCCCCCTGCCCTGGCCGAGATTGTTCTAATAATGCTTACCACTTTGCGTGCGCGTCTAGCTTAGCTATAGTCGTGGGGTTGTTTCCTGTTTTGCTTATGCCCCCTGCCCTGGCCGAGATTCTTCTAATAATGCTTACCACTTTGCGTGCGCGTCTAGCTTAGCTATAGTCGTGGGGTTGTTTCCTGTTTTCCTTATGCCCCCTGCCCTGGCCGAGATTCTTCTAATAATGCTTACCACTTGGTTTGCGTGCGCGTCTAGCTTAGCTATAGTCGTGGGGTTGTTTCCTGTTTTGCTTATGCCCCCTGCCCTCGCCGAGATTCTTCTAATAATGCTTACCACTTGGTTTGCGTGCGCGTCTAGCTTAGCTATAGTCGTGGGGTTGTTTCCAGTTTTGCTTATGCCCCCTGCCCTGGCCGAGATTCTTCTAATAATGCTTACCACTTGGTTTGCGTGCGCGTCTAGCTTAGCTATAGTCGTGGGGTTGTTTCCTGTTTTGCTTATGCCCCCTGCCCTGGCCGAGATTCTTCTAATAATGCTTACCACTTGGTTTGCGTGCGCGTCTAGCTTAGCTATAGTCGTGGGGTTGTTTCCTGTTTTGCTTATGCCCCCTGCCCTGGCCGAGATTCTTCTAATAATGCTTACCACTTGGTTTGCGTGCGCGTCTAGCTTAGCTATAGTCGTGGGGTTGTTTCCTGTTTTGCTTATGCCCCCTGCCCTGGCCGGGAATCTTCTAATAATGCTTACCACTTGGTTTGCGTGCGCGTCTAGCTTAGCTATAGTCGTGGGGTTGTTTCCTGTTTTGCTTATGCCCCCTGCCCTGGCCGAGATTCTTCTAATAATGCTTACCACTTGGTTTGCGTGCGCGTCTAGCTTAGCTATAGTCGTGGGGTTGTTTCCTGTTTTGCTTATGCCCCCTGCCCTGGCCGAGATTCTTCTAATAATGCTTACCACTTGGTTTGCGTGCGCGTCTAGCTTAGCTATAGTCGTGGGGTTGTTTCCTGTTTTGCGTATGCCCCCTGCCCTGGCCGAGATTCTTCTAATAATGCTTACCACTTGGTTTGCGTGCGCGTCTAGATTAGCTATAGTCGTGGGGTTGTTTCCTGTTTTGCTTATGCCCCCTGCCCTGGCCGAGATTCTTCTAATAATGCTTACCACTTGGTTTGCGTGCGCGTCTAGCTTAGCTATAGTCGTGGGGTTGTTTCCTGTTTTGCTTATGCCCCCTGCCCTGGCCGGGAATCTTCTAATAATGCTTACCACTTGGTTTGCGTGCGCGTCTAGCTTAGCTATAGTCGTGGGGTTGTTTCCTGTTTTGCTTATGCCCCCTGCCCTGGCCGAGATTCTTCTAATAATGCTTACCACTTGGTTTGCGTGCGCGTCTAGCTTAGCTATAGTCGTGGGGTTGTTTCCTGTTTTGCTTATGCCCCCTGCCCTCGCCGAGATTCTTCTAATAATGCTTACCACTTGGTTTGCGTGCGCGTCTAGCTTAGCTATAGTCGTGGGGTTGTTTCCAGTTTTGCTAATGCCCCCTGCCCTGGCCGAGATTCTTCTAATAATGCTTACCACTTGGTTTGCGTGCGCGTCTAGCTTAGCTATAGTCATGGGGTTGTTTCCTGTTTTGCTTGTGCCCCCTGCCCTGGCCGAGATTCTTCTAATAATGCTTACCACTTGGTTTGCGTGCGCGTCTAGCTTAGCTATAGTCGTGGGTTTGTTTCCTGTTTTGCTTATGCCCCCTGCCCTGGCCGGGAATCTTCTAATAATGCTTACCACTTGGTTTGCGTGCGCGTCTAGCTTAGCTATAGTCGTGGGGTTGTTTCCTGTTTTGCTTATGCCCCCTGCCCTGGCCGAGATTCTTCTAATAATGCTTACCACTTGGTTTGCGTGCGCGTCTAGCTTAGCTATAGTCGTGGGGTTGTTTCCTGTTTTGCTTATGCCCCCTGCCCTCGCCGAGATTCTTCTAATAATGCTTACCACTTGGTTTGCGTGCGCGTCTAGCTTAGCTATAGTCGTGGGGTTGTTTCCAGTTTTGCTTATGCCCCCTGCCCTGGCCGAGATTCTTCTAATAATGCTTACCACTTGGTTTGCGTGCGCGTCTAGCTTAGCTATAGTCGTGGGGTTGTTTCCTGTTTTGCTTATGCCCCCTGCCCTGGCCGAGATTCTTCTAATAATGCTTACCACTTGGTTTGCGTGCGCGTCTAGCTTAGCTATAGTCGTGGGGTTGTTTCCTGTTTTGCTTATGCCCCCTGCCCTGGCCGAGATTCTTCTAATAATGCTTACCACCTGGTTTGCGTGCGCGTCTAGCTTAGCTATAGTCGTGGGGTTGTTTCCTGTTTTGCTTATGCCCCCTGCCCTGGCCGAGATTGTTCTAATAATGCTTACCACTTTGCGTGCGCGTCTAGTTTAGCTATAGTCGTGGGGTTGTTTCCTGTTTTGCTTATGCCCCCTGCCCTGGCCGAGATTCTTCTAATAATGCTTACCACTTTGCGTGCGCGTCTAGCTTAGCTATAGTCGTGGGGTTGTTTCCTGTTTTGCTTATGCCCCCTGCCCTGGCCGAGATTCTTCTAATAATGCTTACCACTTGGTTTGCGTGCGCGTCTAGCTTAGCTATAGTCGTGGGGTTGTTTCCTGTTTTGCTTATGCCCCCTGCCCTGGCCGAGATTCTTCTAATAATGCTTACCACTTGGTTTGCGTGCGCGTCTAGCTTAGCTATAGTCGTGGGGTTGTTTCCTGTTTTGCTTATGCCCCCTGCCCTGGCCGAGATTCTTCTAATAATGCTTACCACTTGGTTTGCGTGCGTGTCTAGCTTAGCTATAGTCGTGGGGTTGTTTCCTGTTTTGCTTATGCCCCCTGCCCTGGCCGGGAATCTTCTAATAATGCTTACCACTTGGTTTGCGTGCGCGTCTAGATTAGCTATAGTCGTGGGGTTGTTTCCTGTTTTGCTTATGCCCCCTGCCCTGGCCGGGAATCTTCTAATAATGCTTACCACTTTGCGTGCGCGTCTAGCTTAGCTATAGTCGTGGGGTTGTTTCCTGTTTTGCTTATGCCCCCTGCCCTGGCCGAGATTCTTCTAATAATGCTTACCACTTGGTTTGCGTGCGCGTCTAGCTTAGCTATAGTCGTGGGGTTGTTTCCTGTTTTGCTTATGCCCCCTGCCCTGGCCGAGATTCTTCTAATAATGCTTACCACTTGGTTTGCGTGCGCGTCTAGCTTAGCTATAGTCGTGGGGTTGTTTCCTGTTTTGCTTATGTCCCATGCCCTGGCCGAGATTCTTCTAATAATGCTTACCACTTGGTTTGCGTGCGCGTCTAGCTTAGCTATAGTCGTGGGGTTGTTTCCTGTTTTGCTTATGCTCCCTGCCCTGGCCGAGATTCTTCTAATAATGCTTACCACTTGGTTTGCGTGCGCGTCTAGCTTAGCTATAGTCGTGGGGTTGTTTCCTGTTTTGCTTATGCCCCCTGCCCTGGCCGAGATTCTTCTAATAATGCTTACCACTTGGTTTGCGTGCGCGTCTAGCTTAGCTATAGTCGTGGGGTTGTTTCCTGTTTTGCTTATGCCCCCTGCCCTGGCCGAGATTCTTCTAATAATGCTTACCACTTTGCGCGCGCGTCTAGCTTAGCTATAGTCGTGGGGTTGTTTCCTGTTCTGCTTATGCCCCCTGCCCTGGCCGAGATTCTTCTAATAATGCTTACCACTTGGTTTGCGTGCGCGTCTAGCTTAGCTATAGTCGTGGGGTTGTTTCCTGTTTTGCTTATGCCCCCTGCCCTGGCCGAGATTCTTCTAATAATGCTTACCACTTGGTTTGCGTGCGCGTCTAGCTTAGCTATAGTCGTGGGGTTGTTTCCTGTTTTGCTTATGCCCCCTGCCCTGGCCGAGATTCTTCTAATAATGCTTACCACTTTGCGTGCGCGTCTAGCTTAGCTATAGTCGTGGGGTTGTTTCCTGTTTTGCTTATGCCCCCTGCCCTGGCCGAGATTCTTCTAATAATGCTTACCACTTGGTTTGCGTGCGCGTCTAGCTTAGCTATAGTCGTGGGGTTGTTTCCTGTTTTGCTTATGCCCCCTGCCCTGGCCGAGATTCTTCTAATAATGCTTACCACTTGGTTTGCGTGCGCGTCTAGCTTAGCTATAGTCGTGGGGTTGTTTCCTGTTTTGCTTATGCCCCCTGCCCTGGCCGAGATTCTTCTAATAATGCTTACCACTTGGTTTGCGTGCGCGTCTACCTTAGCTATAGTCGTGGGGTTGTTTCCTGTTTTGCTTATGCCTCCTGCCCTGGCCGGGAATCTTCTAATAATGCTTACCACTTGGTTTGCGTGCGCGTCTAGATTAGCTATAGTCGTGGGGTTGTTTCCTGTTTTGCTTATGCCCCCTGCCCTGGCCGGGAATCTTCTAATAATGCTTACCACTTTGCGTGCGCGTCTAGCTTAGCTATAGTCGTGGGGTTGCTTCCTGTTTTGCTTATTCCCCCTGCCCTGGCCGAGATTCTTCTAATAATGCTTACCACTTGGTTTGCGTGCGCGTCTAGCTTAGCTATAGTCGTGGGGTTGTTTCCTGTTTTGCTTATGCCCCCTGCCCTGGCCGAGATTCTTCTAATAATGCTTACCACTTGGTTTGCGGGCGCGTCTAGCTTAGCTATAGTCGTGGGGTTGTTTCCTGTTTTGCTTATGCCCCCTGCCTTGGCCGAGATTCTTCTAATAATGCTTACCACTTGGTTTGCGTGCGCGTCTAGCTTAGCTATAGTCGTGGGGTTGTTTCCTGTTTTGCTTATGCCCCCTGCCCTGGCCGAGATTCTTCTAATAATGCTTACCACTTTGCGTGCGCGTCTAGCTTAGCTATAGTCGTGGGGTTGTTTCCTGTTTTGCTTATGCCCCCTGCCCTGGCCGAGATTCTTCTAATAATGCTTACCACTTTGCGTGCGCGTCTAGCTTAGCTATAGTCGTGGGGTTGTTTCCTGTTTTGCTTATGCCCCCTGCCCTGGCCGAGATTCTTTTAATAATGCTTACCACTTAGTTTGCGTGCGCGTCTAGCTTAGCTATAGTCGTGGGGTTGTTTCCTGTTTTGCTTATGCCCCCTGCCCTGGCCGGGAATCTTCTAATAATGCTTACCACTTGGTTTGCGTGCGCGTCTAGCTTAGCTATAGTCGTGGGGTTGTTTCCTGTTTTGCTTATGCCCCCTGCCCTGGCCGAGATTCTTCTAATAATGCTTACCACTTGGTTTGCGTGCGCGTCTAGCTTAGCTATAGTCGTGGGGTTGTTTCCTGTTTTGCTTATGTCCCATGCCCTGGCCGAGATTCTTCTAATAATGCTTACCACTTGGTTTGCGTGCGCGTCTAGCTTAGCTATAGTCGTGGGGTTGTTTCCTGTTTTGCTTATGCTCCCTGCCCTGGCCGAGATTCTTCTAATAATGCTTACCACTTGGTTTGCGTGCGCGTCTAGCTTAGCTATAGTCGTGGGGTTGTTTCCTGTTTTGCTTATGCCCCCTGCCCTGGCCGAGATTCTTCTAATAATGCTTACCACTTGGTTTGTGTGCGCGTCTAGCTTAGCTATAGTCGTGGGGTTGTTTCCTGTTTTGCTTATGCCCCCTGCCCTGGCCGAGATTCTTCTAATAATGCTTACCACTTTGCGCGCACGTCTAGCTTAGCTATAGTCGTGGGGTTGTTTCCTGTTTTTCTTATGCCCCCTGCCCTGGCCGAGATTCTTCTAATAATGCTTACCACTTGGTTTGCGTGCGCGTCTAGCTTAGCTATAGTCGTGGGGTTGTTTCCTGTTTTGCTTATGCCCCCTGCCCTGGCCGAGATTCTTCTAATAATGCTTACCACTTGGTTTGCGTGCGCGTCTAGCTTAGCTATAGTCGTGGGGTTGTTTCCTGTTTTGCTTATGCCCCCTGCCCTGGCCGAGATTCTTCTAATAATGCTTACCACTTGGTTTGCGTGCGCGTCTAGCTTAGCTATAGTCGTGGGGTTGTATCCTGTTTTGCTTATGCCCCCTGCCCTGGCCGAGATTCTTCTAATAATGCTTACCACTTGGTTTGCGTGTGCGTCTAGCTTAGCTATAGTCGTGGGGTTGTTTCCTGTTTTGCTTATGCCCCCTGCCCTGGCCGAGATTCTTCTAATAATGCTTACCACTTGGTTTGCGTGCGCGTCTAGCTTAGCTATAGTCGAGGGGTTGTTTCCTGTTTTGCTTATGCCCCCTGCCCTGGCCGAGATTCTTCTAATAATGCTTACCACTTGGTTTGCGTGCGCGTCTAGCTTAGCTATAGTCGTGGGGTTGTTTCCTGTTTTGCTTATGCCCCCTGCCCTGGCCGAGATTCTTCTAATAATGCTTACCACTTGGTTTGCGTGCGCGTCTAGCTTAGCTATAGTCGTGGGGTTGTTTCCTGTTTTGCTTATGCCCCCTGCCCTGGCCGAGATTCTTCTAATAATGCTTACCACTTTGCGTGCGCGTCTAGCTCAGCTATAGTCGTGGGGTTGTTTCCTGTTTTGCCTATGCCCCCTGCCCTGGCCGAGATTCTTCTAATAATGCTTACCACTTGGTTTGCGTGCGCGTCTAGCTTAGCTATAGTCGTGGGGTTGTTTCCTGTTTTGTTTATGCCCCCTGCCCTGGCCGAGATTCTTCTAATAATGCTTACCACTTGGTTTGCGTGCGCGTCTAGCTTAGCTATAGTCGTGGGGTTGTTTCCTGTTTTGCTTATGCCCCCTGCCGTGGCCGATATTCTTCTAATAATGCTTACCACTTTGCGTGCGCGTCTAGCTTAGCTATAGTCGTGGGGTTGTTTCCTGTTTTGCTTATGCCCCCTGCCCTGGCCGGGAATCTTCTAATAATGCTTACCACTTGGTTTGCGTGCGCGTCTAGCTTAGCTATAGTCGTGGGGTTGTTTCCTGTTTTGCTTATGCCCCCTGCCCTGGCCGAGATTCTTCTAATAATGCTTACCACTTGGTTTGCGTGCGCGTCTAGCTTAGCTATAGTCGTGGGGTTGTTTCCTGTTTTGCTTATGCCCCCTGCCCTGGCCGAGATTCTTCTAATAATGCTTACCACTTGGTTTGCGTGCGCGTCTAGCTTAGCTATAGTCGTGGGGTTGTTTCCTGTTTTGCTTATGCCCCCTGCCCTGGCCGGGAATCTTCTAATAATGCTTACCACTTGGTTTGCGTGCGCGTCTAGCTTAGCTATAGTCGTGGGGTTGTTTCCTGTTTTGCTTATGCCCCCTGCCCTGGCCGAGATTCTTCTAATAATGCTTACCACTTGGTTTGCGTGCGCGTCTAGCTTAGCTATAGTCGTGGGGTTGTTTCCTGTTTTGCTAATGCCCCCTGCCCTGGCCGAGATTCTTCTAATAATGCTTACCACTTAGTTTGCGTGCGCGTCTAGCTTAGCTATAGTCGTGGGGTTGTTTCCTGTTTTGCTTATGCCCCCTGCCCTGGCCGGGAATCTTCTAATAAAGCTTACCACTTGGTTTGCGTGCGCGTCTAGCTTAGCTATAGTCGTGGGGTTGTTTCCTGTTTTGCTTATGCCCCCTGCCCTGGCCGAGATTCTTCTAATAATGCTTACCACTTGGTTTGCGTGCGCGTCTAGCTTAGCTATAGTCGTGGGGTTGTTTCCTGTTTTGCTTATGAACCCTGCCCTGGCCGAGATTCTTCTAATAATGCTTACCACTTGGTTTGCGTGCGCGTCTAGCTTAGCTATAGTCGTGGGGTTGTTTCCTGTTTTGCTTATGCCCCCTGCCCTGGCCGAGATTCTTCTAATAATGCTTACCACTTGGTTTGCGTGCGCGTCTAGCTTAGCTATAGTCGTGGGGTTGTTTCCTGTTTTGCTTATGCCCCCTGCCCTGGCCGGGAATCTTCTAATAATGCTTACCACTTTGCGTGCGCGTCTAGCTTAGCTATAGTCGTGGGGTTGTTTCCTGTTTTGCTTATGCCCCCTGCCCTGGCCGAGATTCTTCTAATAATGCTTACCACTTGGTTTGCGTGCGCGTCTAGCTTAGCTATAGTCGTGGGGTTGTTTCCTGTTTTGCTTATGCCCCCTGCCCTGGCCGGGAATCTTCTAATAATGCTTACCACTTGTTTTGCGTGCGCGTCTAGCTTAGCTATAGTCGTGCGGTTGTTTCCTGTTTTGCTTATGCCCCCTGCCCTGGCCGAGATTCTTCTAATAATGCTTACCACTTTGCGTGCGCGTCTAGCTTAGCTATAGTCGTGGGGTTGTTTCCTGTTTTGCTTATGCCCCCTGCCCTGGCCGAGACTCTTCTAATAATGCTTACCACTTGGTTTGCGTGCGCGTCTAGCTTAGCTATAGTCGTGGGGTTGTTTCCTGTTTTGCTTATGCCCCCTGCCCTGGCCGAGATTCTTCTAATAATGCTTACCACTTGGTTTGCGTGCGCGTCTAGCTTAGCTATAGTCGTGGGGTTGTTTCCTGTTTTGCTTATGCCCCCTGCCCTGGCCGAGATTCTTCTAATAATGCTTACCACTTGGTTTGCGTGCGCGTCTAGCTTAGCTATAGTCGTGGGGTTGTTTCCTGTTTTGCTTATGCCCCCTGCCCTGGCCGAGATTCTTCTAATAATGCTTACCACTTTGCGTGCGCGTCTAGCTTAGCTATAGTCGTGGGGTTGTTTCCTGTTTTGCTTATGCCCCCTGCCCTGGCCGAGATTCTTCTAATAATGCTTACCACTTGGTTTGCGTGCGCGTCTAGCTTAGCTATAGTCGTGGGTTTGTTTCCTGTTTTGCTTATGCCCCCTGCCCTGGCCGAGATTCTTCTAATAATGCTTACCACTTGGTTTGCGTGCGCGTCTAGCTTAGCTATAGTCGTGGGGTTGTTTCCTGTTTTGCTTATGCCCCCTGCCCTGGCCGAGATTCTTCTAATAATTCTTACCACTTTGCGTGCGCGTCTAGCTTAGCTATAGTCGTGGGGTTGTTTCCTGTTTTGCTTATGCCCCCTGCCCTGGCCGAGATTCTTCTAATAATGCTTACCACTTGGTTTGCGTGCGCGTCTAGCTTAGCTATAGTCGTGGGGTTGTTTCCTGTTTTGCTTATGCCTCTGCCCTGGCCGAGATTCTTCTAATAATGCTTACCACTTGGTTTGCGTGCGCGTCTAGCTTAGCTATAGTCGTGGGGTTGTTTCCTGTTTTGCTTATGCCCCCTGCCCTGGCCGAGATTCTTCTAATAATGCTTACCACTTGGTTTGCGTGCGCGTCTAGCTTAGCTGTAGTCGTGGGGTTGTTTCCTGTTTTGCTTATGCCCCCTGCACTGGCCGAGATTCTTCTAATAATGCTTACCACTTTGCGTGCGCGTCTAGCTTAGCTATAGTCGTGGGGTTGTTTCCTGTTTTGCTTATGCCCCCTGCCCTGGCCGAGATTCTTCTAATAATGCTTACCACTTGGTTTGCGTGCGCGTCTAGCTTAGCTATAGTCGTGGGGTTGTTTCCTGTTTTGCTTATGCCCCCTGCCCTGGCCGAGATTCTTCTAATAATGCTTACCACTTGGTTTGCGTGCGCGTCTAGCTTAGCTATAGTCGTGGGGTTGTTTCCTGTTTTGCTTATGCCCCCTGCCCTGGCCGAGATTCTTCTAATAATGCTTACCACTTGGTTTGCGTGCGCGTCTAGCTTAGCTATAGTCGTGGGGTTGTTTCCTGTTTTGCTTATGCCCCCTGCCCTGGCCGAGATTCTTCTAATAATGCTTACCACTTGGTTTGCGTGCGCGTCTAGCTTAGCTATAGTCGTGGGGTTGTTTCCTGTTTTGCTTATGCCCCCTGCCCTGGCCGAGAATCTTCTAATAATGCTTACCACTTGGTTTGCGTGCGCGTCTAGCTTAGCTATAGTCGTGAGGTTGTTTCCTGTTTTGCTTATGCCCCCTGCCCTGGCCGAGATTCTTCTAATAATGCTTACCACTTGGTTTGCGTGCGCGTCTAGCTTAGCTATAGTCGTGGGGTTGTTTCCTGTTTTGCTTATGCCCCCTGCCCTGGCCGAGATTCTTCGAATAATGCTTACCACTTTGCGTGCGCGTCTAGCTTAGCTATAGTCGTGGGGTTGTTTCCTGTTTTGCTTATGCCCCCTGCCCTGGCCGAGATTCTTCTAATAATGCTTACCACTTGGTTTGCGTGCGCGTCTAGCTTAGCTATAGTCGTGGGGTTGTTTCCTGTTTTGCTTATGCCCCCTGCCCTGGCCGAGAATCTTCTAATAATGCTTACCACTTGGTTTGCGTGCGCGTCTAGCTTAGCTATAGTCGTGGGGTTGTTTCCTGTTTTGCTTATGCCCCCTGCCCTGGCCGAGATTCTTCTAATAATGCTTACCACTTTGCGTGTGCGTCTAGCTATAGTCGTGGGGTTGTTTCCTGTTTTGCTTATGCCCCCTGCCCTGGCCGAGATTCTTCTAATAATGCTTACCACTTGGTTTGCGTGCGCGTCTAGCTTAGCTATAGTCGTGAGGTTGTTTCCTGTTTTGCTTATGCCCCCTGCCCTTGCCGGGAATCTTCTAATAATGCTTACCACTTGGTTTGCGTGCGCGTCTAGCTTAGCTATAGTCGTGGGGTTGTTTCCTGTTTTGCTTATGCCCCCTGCCCTGGCCGAGATTCTTCTAATAATGCTTACCACTTGGTTTGCGTGCGCGTCTAGCTTAGCTATAGTCGTGGGGTTGTTTCCTGTTTTGCTTATGCCCCCTGCCCTGGCCGGAAATCTTCTAATAATGCTTACCACTTGGTTTGCGTGCGCGTCTAGCTTAGCTATAGTCGTGGGGTTGTTTCCTGTTTTGCTTATGCCCCCTGCCCTGGCCGGAAATCTTCTAATAATGCTTACCACTTGGTTTGCGTGCGCGTCTAGCTTAGCTATAGTCGTGGAGTTGTTTCCTGTTTTGCTTATGCCCCCTGCCCTGGCCGGAAATCTTCTAATAATGCTTACCACTTGGTTTGCGTGCGCGTCTAGCTTAGCTATAGTCGTGGGGTTGTTTCCTGTTTTGCTTATGCCCCCTGCCCTGGCCGGAAATCTTCTAATAATGCTTACCACTTGGTTTGCGTGCGCGTCTAGCTTAGCTATAGTCGTGCGGTTGTTTCCTGTTTTGCTTATGCCCCCTGCCCTGGCCGGAAATCTTCTAATAATGCTTACCACTTGGTTTGCGTGCGCGTCTAGCTTAGCTATAGTCGTGGGGTTGTTTCCTGTTTTGCTTATGCCCCCTGCCCTGGCCGGAAATCTTCTAATAATGCTTACCACTTGGTTTGCGTGCGCGTCTAGCTTAGCTATAGTCGTGGGGTTGTTTCCTGTTTTGCTTATGCCCCGTGCCCTGGCCGGAAATCTTCTAATAATGCTTACCACTTGGTTTGCGTGCGCGTCTAGCTTAGCTATAGTCGTGGGGTTGTTTCCTGTTTTGCTTATGCCCCCTGCCCTGGCCGGAAATCTTCTAATAATGCTTACCACTTGGTTTGCGTGCGCGTCTAGCTTAGCTATAGTCGTGGGGTTGTTTCCTGTTTTGCTTATGCCCCCTGCCCTGGCCGGAAATCTTCTAATAATGCTTACCACTTGGTTTGCGTGCGCGTCTAGCTTAGCTATAGTCGTGGGGTTGTTTCCTGTTTTGCTTATGCCCCCTGCCCTGGCCGAGATTCTTCTAATAATGCTTACCACTTGGTTTGCGTGCGCGTCTAGCTTAGCTATAGTCGTGGGGTTGTTTCCTGTTTTGCTTATGCCCCCTGCCCTGGCCGGAAATCTTCTAATAATGCTTACCACTTGGTTTGCGTGCGCGTCTAGCTTAGCTATATTCGTGGGGTTGTTTCCTGTTTTGCTTATGCCCCCTGCCCTGGCCGGAAATCTTCTAATAATGCTTACCACTTGGTTTGCGTGCGCGTCTAGCTTAGCTATAGTCGTGGGGTTGTTTCCTGTTTTTCTTATGCCCCCTGCCCTGGCCGAGATTCTTCTAATAATGCTTACCACTTGGTTTGCGTGCGCGTCTAGCTTAGCTATAGTCGTGGGGTTGTTTCCTGTTTTGCTTATGAGCCTGCCCAGAATTCGGATCTCATCTACTTGCGGAATTTCTTTCCCGTCTAAGAATATTGAGATTCTGGGAGGAGATGCGTTGGTTGTCCTCGTCCGAGGCCCGATGAATAGTAGTTACTTCGTCGGGGAGCAGCTCAGCCCTTTACTTTTGGCATGGAGGTCTATGATGTCGGCTGCCGCCTTTCTTCGATAGACCCATCGCTGCCATCATTGAGCCAAACGTTGACGTCGCCTGCGTAAACGCTCGTCTTTAGTCCTCCGATCCTTCCTAACCTACGCGGGAGATGTATCATAACTAGATTAAATAGGAAGGGGGACAGGATGGCTTCTTGCGGGGCGCCCTGTTTCCTAATTTAATCTCTTCCGAGCTGAGGCTCTGCATGTGCAGAGTCCCAGTTCTGTCTTTGTGAAAAGATTTGACGTAGTCGAAGGTTCTCTTCCCTACGTTAACGTCTGACAGACCGTCGAGGATGGCCGAGTGGCTGACATTATCAAGCGAGAGAGAGAGAGAGAGACTCTTTAATGAAGAAACAGAGAATTTAGCCGGGGTTTCAATATCGCTGGCATGCTACTCTGCGTAGGGAGGGGAATTTGGGAGATAAAGACTGAAGGAGAGCAGCGGGGAAAAAAAACGAAGATAAAATGCAGCCATGAAATGGGTACTAAGGATGCAGTGGCGCGTATTGATGTAACCTATGGAATGATGGAGTGCATAGTCCGACGAATGGGCTGACGAAGTTCACTGCAAGAAGAATGCATGAAGGTAACCTGCAAGTGAATTACGAGCTTATCGAGATGTCCAATGTCTTTTCAATATGTAAAAAGAAAGTTCATTGCAAGTCTCTGTTGCCTGAAGCAGGCTAAGGGGCCTAAAACTTTGTCCATTGTTAGGGGCACTGGGCAGAGCTTCTGCATGCAATGTTCATAGTACGCACGCTCGTTAGCATACGCAGGGCACTCAAGCAGGATATGTCCAATATTGCTCTCGTATCTTTGGTCTTTGGTTTGTCTATAATATCATGTTTGAGGCTTAGCATGGTATCTTGAGCTGATGTACTACACCGCTTACAATGCTATGCCGAGGAAAGTGCTCTTCTGACTCAAAGAGCCTATTTAAAAAAATGTGTGAAATCTTAGGTGAAACACACTGTGTACACATCTGGATTTTTATGAAGAAAGGAAAGGTAACTCTTCGGGATTCGCGTTCTGTCTTTTCCATCCGAGTGGCAGCCAGTCGTAGGAGCACCTGCAGTTTATTGTGCTTATTGTGCTGCTCTTGGAAAAAGAAAAAAGGCTTCTCCTTTCCTTGTATCGGAGGGAAAATAAACTATTATTGTTGTTGTTGCAGTCGCAGAGGCGCGCCACTGCACGCAACAAGTGCCGCCATTCTCTCCCCGTAATTGAGGAAAGAAAGGCGCTCGAAGAGAGAGCGGGGGATTTTGCATCGAACAAGACCTGCATTGACAACAAGCTACGAGAAAACAGCCTGTGCATACACGTGCACGACACACGCACTGCCCCTGGCAACTTAGCGCGCTTCCAGATCGCCGACCACGTCTCGACCGTTCGGGATTATGCATGTGCCGATGCTCGAGATATCAGCAAGTCGCGTCACCACCGCAACTCTGTGACGTCAGTGTGCGATGACGGAGATGTGTATTATCTTGCGTCGACATCACGCTGCAGCGTCTCCGGTCCAAGACGCTCATGCGGCCGCCTTCTGCGTCATGATTGACGTTTGGGAACAAAGGGCGGCATATGAGGCAGGCTCTGAGCGCGTGCAGGACTCTGGCCAGACTGTTCTTTCCGGTGTCCGGTGCGCGACGGATGGCTGACGTAAGGAGACGCTTTGAAGCGCCGAGCGGAACGCACGTGCTGAGCCACGAGGACGATAAATCGGTTGTTGTACCTGTCTGCGTTTGTTTGCCAACTGCTTCTGTGTCCCATTCCGTAGCTTTTCCAAAGTCAAAGCGTTCTTTATTTTCGAAAGTACAAGGCATTACATAAAAAAATATTTGGACCGATAGCAGTGCGGCTATAGTGAAACGGTCCAGTGCAAAATAGAATAAAATACACCAGGCAGTGGTAATGAGCAAGAAAATAAAATTAAAATAAAATAAAAGGAAACACACAAACAGCAATAAAAAATGGCTTGGAACAAAATGCGCACTTGAAGTAACACTTAAGAAAAACCGGTGGTAAGGGACAGGAAAAAAAGTTAACAAAGGTCAACAAACCGTTAAAAAAGAAGGGGGGGGGGGGGGGAGAGAGTCAGAGCCCTTCCTGGTTGCTAGTAAAGAAAAACTTGCGGCACAGTTTAAAGTTATTTGCAAGCTTCACATTATTAGGCACTGTGTTCCAGACTTTTTCGGCGGAAAATTGAACTAAGCGTTCCCCGTATACATTGCGACAGGCAGGCAAATTGATATTTCCATTTAATGCATGTCTTGTGTTACGGTATGGCAATAAGAAAAAAACTTGGTGGTAGGGCAGTATTAGTATTAATAATATTATTTATCAATACACATAGTTTGTAAGCAAGCATGGATTCAAATGACAATATGTGATGCTTCTTTTGTAGGCAACTGTAGCTATTGTTTGAAGACGCATGGCCAATTACCTGCAATGCTGTAGTCTCTGTATGGGAACTAAATAGATTTTGTATGTTTGGCCCCACAATTCGTGGCAGTAGCTGATGTGACAGTGAAATAGCGAAAAGTACAAGGAACGGAGTACATTGTACGGAAAATACTAACACCACGTATGGCCCCGTCAAAAGTCTCTAGGGCACACGGTTTACTTTTTAACCTGTAGTGAAGCATTCAAGTCACCCATCAAGCTGTCAACTTCTGCAAGGCGAGAATAGGCGGCAGTGGCACAAGCCTTTCAGGGTCCTCTGGTGCTTAAGGGATCCGGGACAGTTCCACAATGCGGTTCTAAAGTAGTCCTTATGGCCGAAGACTTTTGACCAAACTGTACGTTACATGCACCGGGTGTACTATGTTCACGCGACAACTTTCTGTGGCACTGTAGCAGAAGATAGGAGCGCTAGGCGGCGGCTTCCACCAGTCTTCCCGAAGCCCTCCTGATCCAGCCAGCCACATAGGTCTGGAGGCATTTGGCTGATCGCGCTCATGCCGTCTAGCAGATAGTTACAGAAAATGGACCCAAACTAGGGCCTTTTGATACTTTTATACGTAAAGAGACCCAGAAAGGGGATCTCAATAAAGGTGCGATATGTCTTGGATGTTAAAAGACGCCGCTTCATAATTATCCCCCAGCAAGGATTTTTTAATTGCGTTTTGTGGAAGCTGAGTTATATATATGCAGACAAAATTTGAACTTTCGCGCCTTTGCCTCTCCTCTCGCATGCCAAAACGGCGGCGCTCCTCCGCCGAATTTCACGAGGGACGGGTTGATCTCATTTCATGACATCACCCATCACTTTAGCCTCGAGAGGCGCGCATATCCCCCTCCCCCCAAATCGTTAACAAAAGCGCAGGAAGTTACCTGGCGCCGACTGCAAACACGCTCCCTTCTGAATCCGGCAGTGCTTGCCCTCATGTACCCTGGCCGGTATGACCCAAACTGCCATAAATGTGGTGAAAGGGCCACATACGACCACATTCTCTGGAACTGCGCAAATCATCCGCCTCCGGCGGAGTTGACACAGCTCCCTCCTCCCGAGCGGTGGGAGACCGTGCTGGTCAGCTCGGGCCCTAACATTCAAGTACGGGCAATCGAGCGGACCAACGAGGTCGCCGCCAGCCATGGGCTAGCGGCCGTCTAGTATGTGTCTCCTGCAACCTGCTCTTGACGCAATAAATGTTTTACAATCAATCAATCCGCCGGCCCCACTCACTCGGCCCCTCCCCAACCTCCGCCGGCTGCGGCGCGCGCGGAGTGGGCGCGGCTGCGCGTGACGTCTGAAAGAATTTGGCGCTGTGAACCAATGATTACGCCCGGCTGCTGACGTCACTTGCATGACATGACGTCGTATGCCAGTCTGTTATCTGTCTGTTGTTGCCAGGAAGAAAGAAAAGGAAAGTGCACAGGCCTGCCCACTGGCTCAAGCAGAGCCGCAATCGCTACCACGTGCAGATAGTAGGAGAGCTGAAAGATGGGATAGAAAGACAGGATAGAATAGACGTGCGGTATAAAGACCAAGGCCGATCCCGGAGGCAGTGCAATACCGGGCCAACCGGTGGCGGAAGTGAAGCAACCTTCAAACTCTCCGGCACATTTCCAAAAATAAGTCCAATTGGGACCCGTATCAGATATTCTACGGTGTCCGGACCGAGTCATGTCGTATGCCAGATTTCGCGCGAAAGCCCGGCACAGCGCGTCGCCGCGAGGTGCGAAAGCGGAAATTTTTAAAAATGTAAATTTCCCGCTCGATTTTGAGGCCTCGTACGCGGCATGGACGCTCGGTGGCCTGTACTCCACATAGTGCAAGCATTTTAAAGCCAAGATCAAACATCCCTTTCTGTGGCCCTTTAACGCTGAGATAAAGGTTCAAATGCAGCAGCCTTCGGTGACCGCTCCACAGCGCTACTGTAATTAGAGAAGACAGACTTCTATTTGTGTATAGATATACACCATAAAGTACGTACTACTGGGCGTGGCTCAGTAACCAATGCAAATTTGCCGCTTCGACAGTTCAAGTGCGGCAATTGCAATGCGTCCCACTGCGAATTCGGGGGGAGCGCTGTCATCAGCTCGCATAACCCGGAAGCTGTATTTTGTGCCTATTTCTCTACATGGTTCTCTGAAAGACGCCATGCTCCAGTTTCAAGGTGGCACTATACTAATTTTTTTTCCTTATAATATTGGCTTTCCAGGCAAGGTCAGCTGAATGGTTAATACCACTTATTCTCTTTAGTCACGAGTTATTAGCAAATTGTGGAGAACTTTTCATTTCTCGAATTTTTGCTAGGAAGACGTACGCAACAATATACCACGGCAAAAAATGGCCACCCTTTCAGATTACTAATTGCACAATTTCTGTCGAGTTCTTAAAATTAAAAAAAAAACTGTAGTGCCACAGAAAGCGATGGACACACTTTGTCGCATTGTCCTTCGTCTTCTGTGGTGGTGATGGTGGCTATACCTTTTTTAACGGGTGGGCCGTGAAGTCTATCGCACGGCCAAGCCTATAGATTGGCCTATGGACCTCCTTCACCCCGCGACGTCACGAAGATGCGGTGGCGCTGATGTCAGCAGCGACTTTCGCATGGTAGGCAAAACAGCTACCGCCAGCCGATGCCTACAGGCGCGCTCACATTAGCGGGAAAACGCGCAACGCAGGACGTTTTCCGCGTGCCGCTTCCCGCACAAGCCGGTTTTTCTCCCGCGGACAGCCTGCTGTGCCGTCCCGCAGAGCGATGGGTCCGGTACCTATTTTTCCCGTGCCGCTGACGAGAACAGCCAATGGGCGCCGACCGTGAACCGTGACGTCGGTCCCAGTTCAGTGACCCCGTCGGCGGAGGCGGAGGCTGCGCGCGTCCGGCCGGCCGGCCGACCGGGCACTGGGCGGCTGCTTTGCCAGCATGAACATGCGACTTGAGACGGTGCAGAAGCGACGGTGCAGAAGCAGCGAACAAACAAGTAATAAGTACGTTTACCGCAGTCAACAGCTCATCGCTCGAACCAGTCATCCTCGAGACAAAAAGGGCGACGGGAGGGGAGCTAACAGACGATCAAGACGATGACGCGAGAAAAGGGTGCGCTCTCCAGTCTTCTCTGGTGTCACGTGACTATCCCCTTCTCTTTCTGCTCGTTCGGGTCCTCCCTCTACGCCTCCTCTCTCCACATTCCAAGACAACCACAGCGAGAAAACGCGCGCAGTGTGAGCGTCATTCCGAGGAGCTGCGAGGCAGCGTCGACGTTGACGCTGTGCCGGTGCGGGAAGCTTCCCGCTAGTGTGAGCGCGCCTTACCGCAGCTGCTGCCGCTACCGGCGGCTGCATCATGCCTGAGCACTGCAGAAGCAGCATGTATTGATCAGCTGCGTCACTGTTCGATCCACGTAGTAGCATAAAAGGAAATTTAAATTAGCCCCGATAGGCTTCTCGCGATAAATACCGCATTAGTAAACTGGCTAACGGGGAATGGGCCGCGGTAGTAAAGCGCGAAGTCTGGGAGTCGCTCGGCACTGCCACTCAATGTACTTAACAGCATGTAAGTTACTGCGTTCATTCACCTTAACATCAGCATAGCACGCTTATAACTGCGCAAGAAAAAAAGCACGTATGTAGCTGCGCACGCATTTATCACCTGAGCCGGTGTGCACGGGGCCCCCGCCGGCAGGTTCACTCGCCCCCAAGGAACGCGTTCTTTTGTTAATAGCACAGCATGTTTCAATGGCACGTTTTATGGCATGTGATATTTACTTGAATGTGTTTCTTAATATGACCGACGTAATTATTTGATTCGAGTAGAAAGAAATCTGGCAAGTTCATGCGCGGCCACGTTGGCATGCTTAGAATAGCGTACCTTAAGTGTGCTAAAAGCCGCATGCTTTTTCATTGCATCATGCATGTGTCATGTTTCATGATGCAGTCCATGACCGCGAAGGTTGTTTGGAAAGAAGCAGCCGCAGGCGTGATACTAACAGACGTGTCGAGATTGAGAGGGGGCGCGGCAATGAAAAGTGTTTTCGTTATTTGTGCACGCGATATGAAACTAAATTTGGTGCAAATATGAAATTGCTGCGCTGGTTTCAGTAATGTCTTTTATTTTTAGCTATACCTGGTGCAGTTCTTGGGTAATTATAATTGACACCCTCGTCGAGTCACCTCAAGGCCTTAAATAATTGAGTAGAAAGTGCGCAAATTTTTTATGCCAGCATGTTCACAAAGCCCTGTTCTGCATATAACGCTATTACTTCTTTTTTTAGATGGTCATGTACTTATGCATGCATAGTTACGTGAAAACTTTTCTTACAAAAATAACGAACATAATACTGCACGTGTAGGAAAAAAAATCGAGAGATAAATTACACTCCTCAACGTCTCAGGAATTGTTTGCGACAAATAGAATCATTCTATTTTCATGCGTTACGAAATTACGAAGGTGTGAGTGATGTCAATCGCAGAAAATGTGAAAGGTCAGAAAACGAACCTTAACGTTTACTTCCTCGTTTTTGGCCTCTTCGCTTGCGCTTTGGTCAAAGAAATGCGGCCCTGAACTCAAAGAAAGCCTCAAAGAAATTACCTCACAATTTTCGACGACCACGCATCTCGAAAGCGTACTTTATAAATTTCTACTGAATATTAAGCTATAATTTTTCGTCACGAAACAGAACACCCCAGGGCTAAGAAAGAAAATATTTCCTGAAATCAAAAATTTTCACCAAATCGACCAGTTTAACAAGGGGAGAAGTCGGCCTGCCTGGTGCATGATCCTGCGGATAAAAACAGCGCTTAAGCGGGACAGCTAGAGGAGAATGGGGACACGACGCTGTCCCCACTTTTCGCACAGCACGACGCCTACGTATGTCAGCAGACGGTGCGCGCACGTTTGCTCCGCCGAAAGAACGCCAGCACATCCTCTCACTACTGTCCCGAAGTAAAATTATTCTGGCTAGAGTAGAGTGTCAAAAATTTCATATTTAATTCAATGCCTAGCGTAGAAATTAACGCCAGAAACGCTTTCTGTTTACTACTAACCATATATACAATACAAAGTGGCGATCTATTTCTCTGAATACGCCGCACGTGGCCAACGCGAGATGGTGTACTTCAAGAAATTACTAAGCTGTAAACATCAACCATTGCTGTGATTCGCAGAACTGAAAACGCGCCTACAAGCCTTGAAAACCCGCGCTCAACGCCTTTCCGCAACGACACTCCCTGGCCTTTTGCCTACCACGAGCCCGCTAGCGACTGTAGCGCCACCTCGTTTGTTTACAAACATGCAGGAGGTCTATTATAGGTGGCCTGCAAATTTTTTCTCTTTTTCTAGAATAATGGACCAACAAGTCACGGTCCTTATATAAGTCCACAGCGTGACCCAAAGCTGTTTTTAGAGTCTTATACTTATAGTTATACTTCTTTTGACTCAGCGCTCTCATAAAAAGCTATTGTATGCAAATATAAGCACATTTTTGGCCTTTTAACGAGCCCGTGCTGCAAAGCAGACGAAAATACGCACCACAGCCTATTGCAAAACGCGGACGCATCCGTCCTAAACAGAACGTTTGTTTGTGTTCATTTCGCTTTGCCTGGCTCCGAATGAGTATACGTGGCTTATTGTGGAGGGTTCCAGGTTTAAGCTCCAGTCATATGCGGCATGTTACACCCCAACAGCAGAGTTCTTACTCTTCAATACATTGAACTTATTTTTTGCCCGTTTAGGTTAATGCTGGCAGAGTCCTTCAAAGCATTGAACGACTCTGCCAACAGTAACCTAAACCGACAACAAATAAGTTACGGGCACAAATGGAGACAATATATAACGTGCACGTACGTGACCATAACCAAAGAGGTTATAGCGAGACCATTGCCAGGTAAAACCCTGATAGTTTACAGCTGAGGCTAGGTTAGCGCATGAAAATACTTAGTCATGGTTATAAATAATAATTTGGCAATTACTTGCTCTCAGACCACGATCTTTACTAGACAGAGTTCTGGAAGGTTTAAATGTGGCGCGTTGTTCTCGTCCAAAAGCTCTGAAAGCTAATTTGTAAACAGCTAACGTAAACGTCTCACGTTAAAATTTATGCAACAAAAAGCGGTTAAAATTTGTAGTTTTTGAAGATATTTCTGGAAAGTTTTGTAGTATGTCTCATCGGCAAATTTCTGTCACGTGACGTTGTGATTGTTAGCATTCCGTGTATTGCTGGCATCGTGTCTTGCGCACGGTAAGATAGCGTTATCGCTAGTCTTGCTTGCATCGTCTCCGCGGCGATGCCCCATCTTTCGTGACTTGGCACTACGCTTTCATTGGACACCTTGCAAGAGACGGCAAGTCAGCGGGCTCTTTCAGCACTCTTGTGAGCACTCGCGTTGCTTGTTCAGCTGTTGCAACCCGTAGTAAGTGACGTCGTTTGCTTCCGCGTTGAAAAATCCGTGTTGTGTTTACAGCCAAGTAAGACTGCGACTAAAATCTGGATCCTGCCTGTGCACGTTAAACGTGTCTACTGACACGCAGTTGCGCTGTCAAGGTTGGCACTGGGGTCACAAACACGGTAATGGAGGGCCTTGTTAGCCTTGCACGACCATGGTAGTGTTGCCTGAGAGCAAATGAGGCGCGACCTCGTTCAGCAGCAGTGTTTACTGCTGGAGAATTGTGTCTGCAGGCGCTGGTGGTAAACCGTTTGTGGACCAAAGCCTCTTCGGCTAGAGATGGAAATTACGGTACGGGTCGTCACGAGCCAGGCACGCTTGCTTGCTCATTGTTTTGGCTGCTACGGTTTTGCATGCTTCGGCGCATTCGCGTCGGCAGTCTTGTTCCGGAAAGACATTCGCGTTAACTTGGCCGCATTGTAATCTTAGGAGCACGCTTGCCGATCTGTGTTACGTGCAAAAGTTAGTAATGCTCCTCAGCATAACAAGCGCGGCATTTGCAGAAATCCTTGAGCGATGGAAACTCCTACGACCAGTGTTGACCAGAACGGCGGCGCTTCCAGCAGTTCCAGCGAGAGCGCCAATCCGTTGGCGGACCTCGGAGCGTACTTCAGCTCGCCGGCTAAGCGGGGCTACGCCACCTGGGAGGAAGTAGAGCTTGAACTGCACATTTCTGGCCCCTACGTGTCGAGTAGCTGCTTCATCGAGGTCTGCATAGCCGAGTCGATGAAGCAGGCCACGCTGATTCCGTATGACAAGTGGGTCCAGCTGACGATTCCCGACACCTTCAACATCTTCATCACCCAGGGTGAGATTTGTGGTCAGCTGGGGTGGCTTTTATGTTTAGGTAGATTTAAGCATAAGAGCACCTTTCTTCTGTTGGTGTTTATGCAACTGTAAAGCTTTCAGCATCTTTCCAAGGGTTAATTTGTATTGCAATGATACTAGCAAATAATTGCCATGTCAAACATTTCTACCCTTTGCTGTCGATGCAACAGCAAACTATCTTGCTTCTGCAGTGCATTGCGTTGTTGTAGAGCGGTTGTTTGTTAGAGCCGTGCTAAATGTGCAAATTTAATGCCTTTAAGTGCTTACTGCCTTAAGTTTTAATAGCATCCGCACGGTGCCACACGCATAAATTTAATGGCATTAGCCTTACTGCCATTTACAACCTCCCGAGTTCGCCACAACTGATTCGCCCGAGTAGTGCGTATTCTCATCTGCCATTCCACATGCAGGAAAACATGCAGCTTTGTTAATAGCATCCTAACCAGTAGCAGATGGTTAATTCGTAAGTTTCAGTCGGATGAGGCAGCTCAACTGCATCTTCGATACAAAGGATGCTATTTTCGCATGCACTTCTGGCAGATACTCCCGGCTTGTGTGCTGACACGCTAGTTTATGGCTACTTTTTTGACTTGTCAAGCAAGAACGGCGGCATTGTCTGCAAAATAATTTTTGTGTTACATTTGAACAACATTCCTGAGATATTGTGCTCATTAGCCCTCTTTGCATTCAGGTGAAATGCGTGACTGCTTTGAAAGCATTACCGTCATTGTGACTTTCATACAATGGCATTAAATGTGCACATATAGCACCAACTCCAAAAATAAAGACAATAACAATCTTCCGGCCTTATGGATTTACAGCCACATGTGCCACGGGTATTAGGGGCTGACAACTCCTCCTTCAAAGAATCAGTGAGCCCAGAGTGTTTTCTTGTTCTTCTTAGATCTGTGTGTTGCTTTTTTTTTTTTTGCAACCACTTGTATTTCGTGACCTGCATTTTGTTGCTGCTAGTGGCATCAGCAGTGCAATGTTGGGCTAAACATGCTTTGCGTTTGCAAGCAACCCTCTGATGCCTTGTAGAGACCTCGCAAACTGGGACAACAGTGCACTAATGTATTGTGCGGCTCATATTAGGCTTTATTTCTATCCAGTAAGAGTGCATGTGTCTTTTTGTTTTGTTGTCACTGCTATGATCTTGCGGTCAGTGTGCTTAATGCGAAGCTTTTAATTTCGTGGCCTGTGATACAGAGGAACTTTGACTACAGTGTTTGCATTACTGTGGGTTATTTCATGGTGCTATGCTGTTTGACCTCTGCGGTGCTTGGGGGTGCAACATTTCATCTTTGGTTAAGTCCCCTTTGTTCTCTTAAGTCAGCTTGGGCGCATATATGTTATACTATTTAAAACAATTTACGTTTAAACATCAGTATATGTTAAATGGTTAGCTTAAAATACCCACAGTGGTGCTGTGTGAGGGATCACGGCTAAATGAGTTTGTATGTGGCGCTCCTACTAAGAAACAGCGAAACTCTCGCAAACTTTTCTGCTCTATGGATTTTTCACCTACCTTTCAACATTTCTTGAAAAAGTAATCGGTTCATTTATGACTTGGCGCCATCTGTTCGATCTGGTGATAAGATTTTTGGAAGTGCGCAAATTTTTTTGCAGGGCGAAGAGAAATGATAGCGACAGAGAAAGGAAGGTGAGGTGCGGGCTTTTTGGTGCAGGTATGGCTGGAATAATGCAGAGCATGCTTCAGTATTCAGCTGCTGATTACGTGCTGAGTGGAAGAAATTGGGATGTTTGTTGTGTGTATGTGCAGTTGCATTAACGTAACACATATTAAATTCTTGCCAGGCAATGCACGAGGGTAGGTTGGTTGCTGCAGTATGCTCTGTGCTATGCTAGCTGCATTTGTGCTCACTGGAGAATCGCTGTTGAAACCGGACATTGCCGCTCCTGCCAGCAGTGATGACAGGACTTTATGTGTTGCCCAAGATTTTCGATTCAAGCCTCAGCGCCATGATCCCACCTTGCTTTTTGCAGATCACAAAATCAAGCTGGACTGTGAATACCTGGCACGCTTTCTGCACGAAGGCATTGCTGTTGCCATCAGTGAGTCCTTTGCATTCAACGAAGGCGACAACACCGACGAGCTGTTTGTGCTGGGTGTCAAGGAACTTCGAGATCTGACTGTGTACAGAAAGCACCTCCGAGTGAGTGATGCTGCCACCTGCGTATGCTTATTGTAGCTTTGTGGGTGTTCATGATAAAGTCGAAGCAACGTTTGGTACATTTGGCATGTTTTTTTTTTCTACCCCTTTGGTGTGAACCAGTGATTTTATCATGTTGGCATAGGATGAACCATCAGTAGCGAATTATAGTTGGGATGTGACATTTTCAGCACTTGTATGTGTATGACCACAATGACTACCAAGCAATCGAAAATTCCCCATGATGCATTTAAAGAAATGGCTGCTGTAGGCCTGTCTTACTAACTTTAGTGGTCAGAAAGACAGCTTGCTTTAGAAGCCTGATGTTTTTCGAATAGTAGACTGCTGGCTTTAAAATTTTCCTGTCTTCATGATGTCATTGCCATTTGACAGTGCAGTCGCTACTTGAGAGTGCAGTCCCCACTTTCCTGTATGGTTTTGTTTCTTGAGACTGAAATTGTGTGATGTAAGCATTCCACAACCATTTTAGTCACCTTGATGACAAGAAAGTATTTGTTTTAGTTCCACAGTAAATACAACAGAAAAGGTTGTTTATTACCATGTCCGTTCTGTGCAGAAGTTGACATGCTGGTTTTAAAACTTTTGGTATGCTTTTTTTTTTTACAAGGTACTTCTGTAGAAAACTTTCCATACCATTTATACGGCACAGACAGCCAGACATGCCACGAAGTAGTAGAAAGTGAAAGTAATACTTGAGTAACATGGTTACCACTTACATCTGGGATGGTGACACATTGGTTTTAAATCTATTATTGATATACACATGTAACTAAACTGATTTGCCTGATTTGTGTTTTTGAGCTGATTTGAAATATGCAGTTACATTTGCAGTTAGTCAGCCAGATTGAAGAAGTGTATTAGAACCTCACCTGTGGTTAATTATTGTGACTGTGTTATAAGTAGGCTCCTTTTTTTTCGGGTTTTATTTTTTTCAAAATTGGGGGGGGGGGGGGGAATCGGGTAGTATTTTTCAAGCTCAAATTCGGGTGAAAATCGGATTATGCAGAAAAAAAAAAGTTCTGTAATTTGGGTTTTTCTTTCAGGTCATTTTTTATAGCATAAGACAGTTTACTATAACAGTACGCTTCTCTGCTAGACATAAAATGCCCTATTTTTTCTCATTATTTCAAAAAGTGTGAAAATCGCGGGTACCGCTAAAAAATTATTTGCCGATTACAATTTGTTTTCCTAAGTTACCGATCTTCAAGAAAGCACTCCTGAGAGTGAGGAAGCAAGCAGTTGCTCACCTTTAGACCGGGTGGTGGGCTACCTGCCCACCGTGTCAGGTGGCAGAGCATTAGTCAGACAGGTTCTTGCTAACTCTTCCACGCTCCTCCCGACGAAGCCGGACCACCACGGAATGAACAATACAGGAGAATTTATTTACATTATTTACACATTTTAGCCAACTTCGCTGCCGTCGGGATGCGGCCTCTCGTCTCGGCATCCACCACCCGTCTGTGCCGTTCTTCTCGTTCCTCTCTTCCCAGTCCTCCTCTCCAGCTTGCTCTCTCTCGTCCTTGCTTCCCCGCTGCTCCCTTCGGTCGGGTCCTTGGGAAGGCATCTTCCGCTGGTTCCCTTAATCCGACGGTCATTACGGAGGCGCCGCCTCTCCCAGGCGCAGACCTTGCTCTTACAGGGCGACAACCTTCTTCGGCGTACTTCGCAGGGGCCAGCATCTCGCCCCGGCCGTCAACCGCGTACCCGGTGCCAACTGCCACCACCTCGGTCAGTGCACGCGGCCGTTTCTTGGGCACGCCGGATCGCCCGCGTGTACACGCACATAATCGCAGCGTCCTTGTGGCTGCCGTTCATCTTCGGGCCTTCGCAGTCTGCCAGGCGCCCCCTTCCGGCCCCCCTTCACGCCGCTCTGGGGTGTCTCCCATCTGTTGTCGCCTGAGCCGCGCGAACGTCCACACAAACACACCGCTCGTTTCACTCGTCCGTAGCGAGCCAACGGACGCGCCCGACAGCATTTAATCGTGCCAGTGTGTTCGGAGGCTGTTTGGGAAGAGCAACCCAGCCCAAGTCCCCCCGATAGCACCTGCCTTGTGCCACTGCTCACCTGCCCTACCGGGTGGCTTACTTGCCGAGGTGTAGCCGTTTATAACCAGGCGAGAACCTGGGGCGCTATTTAGGCGGCTCCGCCCCTAGGCCACCACCTCTACATCATGCACATATCCGCATTTGGCCTAATTACCCAAATCGACTGACCTTTTTTTTTTTGTCTCACATGACCTCTTGTTGACGTTACAGCCATCACATAAAATAAATACTCTTTAGATAAAAGTGTTAAGTTTGACGGTGTGCATGTCATTTTTTCATGTTTCTTGTTTCTGCTGCATATCTGGTACCCAGAGTATACATTTGGTTTGAGATAGAATATGTATGAGTTCCCCAAACTCATTCGATGATGAACCTCATTTGAGCCTAATGACTTTAAATGTTGCCATGTAGCAGTCGATTAATGGCATCATATGCTGATGCTGGTAGCTTATTTAATGTTGATCCGAATCGCATTAAATTTGCTAGTATGACTGCCGTCTTAGTAAGGCGGAACTTGCTTCAAAACAACAAACTCTGCATTAAAGCTCGGTGCGTATGTGGCACTCACTAGCTGTCCTGTTAATTTATTGTGCGGAGTGCTACCCGACACGTCTGCTGTCCCGATTGTAACCTACTACATTCAACTGCTTGAGAGTGTCCAAGAGATTGCTGTCTGCAGGTCTGCCAGGCCAAGCTGAGCCAAGCGGAGAAGCAGCTGCGCGAGGAGAGGCGTGCGTGGGCCAAGGAGCGAGAGGTCAACCAGCTGAACGAAGCCCTCGTCTGGGAGCTGAAGCAGGGCATTGCGGCCAAGAACGCCGAGTACCTGGTAAGTGGGTGGTGTGCTGCCTCTCATAGAAGCCAAGGATGGTAAGCTTGCAGCTCGCCCAGTTTCCCTTTCCACAGTGGAAAATTGACCTGCAAGTGCAGCTTTCGACCCCATTTTGTGTTCGCAAGGGACGTAAAATTCTTGTCCATTTGCAGTGGAGTGTGGTTTAGACCGCAGTCTACCAATCAACTTGAAACATCTTGAAACGGCTTGAAACTAGTTTCAAAAGAAGCTGTAACGTTTCCCAAGTTAGTGTGGGTGCCCACATTTGATGTGAGGTTGGGGCTCGCGCGAGAAGCAAGCAGTCTGTGCAAACTGACTAGTGGATGCTGTTGCTGGAACAGACTTTGGGAAGCTGAAGCAGAATTTGGTATGGTGCGGATAATCAGCACCTTCTTCTTACACATTAAGGCCCCTTGGCTCATCATTATTGGATTTTATATATTTTGTCTGAAAATCTGAATGGCAATAGCACAGCGCTAATCTTAAACCCGACCACTATGGGGAGGTGATGTACTTATTCCAGGCACAACTGAGATATAATCAGTTTTGGTTCTGAATCAGTGAAACCTGGGTTTCATTGACGGGCTTTAGGGGTCTTTAATTTGCCAAAGTGAGCGCATACTGTCTGAGGGTTTGAATGGTGCGTTCTGTATTGTGCTGTCACTCTGATGTTCACGGTAGTCTGCATTTCTAGACCATTTTGTTACATCTGTGAAAATATGCCAAACCTAAGAAGGCCCGCTTATTCACTGCTTCTAATTGTAGCATGCATTGTTATTAACACCACGACAAACAATTTTCATGTACTACTTGTGTTTTGCATTGGCTTTGCACAGATAGCTTATCAAGTCCCCTTATTGGATAGCTTTTGCAAGTGTAACTCGTAAAAACGCCGCCAAATTCAACAGTACTGTCATACAGTGGTGACTTTTACATCCCATTGCATCCTGCTTTGTTCCGCTCTATCTATTTTGATACTGTGTTGTGTGAGTAATCCTGTATGCTTCCTTAACCTTCCTCACATTCTGTGCAGCTCTCTGCTGCCCCAGTTTTGATTCCTTTTTTCTTCCTTCCTTTTATTCCTCATTCTTTCTATTCCCTTTCTTTTCTGGAGCAGGCAGGAATTTTGCTGGCCTGCTTTTTCCTCTTTCCTTGCACCTCTCATGTAAGCTTGGGAGGAGATGACAGATTCATGCAAGTGACATATAATACGAGGCTTTATATAGAAGGCTGATCTACTTACCTTGACAGGCGTCTATTTAATTACCCTGAAGCATACAAGTTGGCAATTTTTCCACGTTTGATAAGGATCAGTGGCCTCAAGCACTCGTTGCAGACATTAGGGGTAATAGGGACTTGTCCTGGTGTGATAGTGAATGTGACGATGACCGTGAAAATTCGCAGATCTTTGAATGCCAGTCTGTGGTGGAACAGCTGGAGGTACAAATAGCAAAGGGTATCTTGAAGAGTAGGAAAATGAAGTCACTGAAACTGACAGGAAACTGGAATTTTATGAATGCTAGCATTGTGCATAAGTGGTCCACCTTTGTATGCACATTTTTAACTTGGCACTCAAGATGAAGTCACATTTCTGATGTTTTCTTATGTTGCTGTTAATTTAACTCGGTTGCTGTGCGTTCTAATAACTTCTTGTTTTTGTGCCTGTGTTCACTGTTAGGAGTAATATAAAGGAGGCTCCTGTTGGTGTGTTCCCACTTCATTTTCTCAGGATCTAAACAGTACTAAAATTATGCATGGAATTGCAGTGTATTTGTTCTGGTCGGTACATCCTGGACAGCGTGATTTCCGAGCAAACAACTCCTAATGTCGATCAGGTGACACTAATTAGAACCAAGGTAAGGCTTGCTGGTATACAAGTGGGTGATGCCTTGGTGCACGTAGTGTGATAAAGAGATCAGGGTGGAGCTGTGCTTGTATCACCGTGGTGGCCTTCTGCTGGGCTCTGTTCAGCACTTGGTTTTCACTTCCTTGCTGCTCCGTGGAGTTTAGACGAAGCATGTGGCATGCAGAGCCTTGTAGTGTGGACCATTGGCCCTAACAATATCAGCCTTTGTCCTGAAGAATATTGCTTGCTTCTCTTTCCTGGCTACCTGAGGGTAACTCAGGTAGCCATTAATGACAATCCTTGTCTGCATCAACATTTTAATATAACTGATACAACCACCAGGTTTTTTGTGAGGTGAAGGATGTGAAATTGACCTGAAACAAATAAATCCCTGCTAGGTACAGACCACTCTCAGAAGAAGCAGCAAGTTTGCTTTGTACGCAATTGTGCACATTTTGCGTCACTAGGTTTACTTTCTAAAGTTGGAAGGTGGCACTTGAATTAGAAATATGCCTTAAATAAATAATGAATATTTATAATATTCTAGGCTCTGAAAGAAAACTAAGAACTGCAAACTGGGACTGTGCCTATTCTGTCGTGTAGCAAGAGACATCATGTTTTTTGGCTCCACAGTTTCCACATATTGCCAGAAAAAAAAAAAAAGGCTTTGGTTTTTAAAAAGTTAATCAATTGAATGCAATGAAAATGTTATTC
This sequence comes from Amblyomma americanum, assembly GCF_052857255.1. Classification (NCBI taxonomy): domain Eukaryota; kingdom Metazoa; phylum Arthropoda; class Arachnida; order Ixodida; family Ixodidae; genus Amblyomma; species Amblyomma americanum. Next base: position 118,913,605 of record NC_135502.1, on the reverse strand, counting down.
CGGCACAAAGTTGGAGAAGTACTTCGCCTGGTATCGTTGCTTTGACGACAGTGTATGCCCTACATAGTTAGTCTTAGCAGCAAGAAATTTGTCAATTTATCCAAAAAATGGTGACTATTTCTCAACTATATCATTACGGAGGGCTGGTAATGAGCAAAATGAAAGTGAATGCAACCATTCAGGGCGAGCTATCTTGTTGAAGGATGCAGCGGGGATGCTGTGTTTAGTCTTAAGCAGGTGGTCAGGGTGTTGCCATGTTGTCAGTGTTACCCATGCATGCCCCGTAGAGGCCGCAATGCAAACTGCGCCGGCTTGCGTACATACACAAGACGTAAGGCTGGCTCTTGTGTCCCGCCCATGTGCACTACCGTCTCCGCAAGCTTCTTGCGTACGCTCAATCGTTCAGTACACTCAACTAAAACGGTCTATTGACAAGAATCTGTCAGAACCTGTGTGTTTACATTTATGCCTGTTTTGCAGAGAGCTCTCACTGAAACGGCAGCGAAGTACAGGAAGGAAGTGGAAGTGAAGGAAACCGCAATTTCAAGTTTGAGAAAAATGTTGGATGTGTCTGCCAAGCAATATGACGCACTCGCAGTACGTGCCTTCTGTTCCCTCCTTTTCCGTTGCATACTCTATCAAGCAGTTATCTCCTCTTTCTTTTTTTCCCCCATTTTGAAAAAAATCTTTCCGCTCTTCTTGTTGCGCTGTCTTGCACAGGTGAACTACAAGTTGCAGCAGGAAGCACTGGAAAACGTTCAAGAGCAGCTGAGTGCACAAGAAAGCACTAAAGCTTTGCTGCATGGTGAAATCAAGAGCCTTCAGGAAAGCAGAGCACGGGTTGGAAAAGCAGGGATTGTGTTCCGTATCTGTTTAGCACAGCTGCATGCTTTCTTTTCTTTTTTCATGTCTCTTCTTTTCTTTCGTGCTTTCCTTTCTGCTGTTATCCTTTGTTATGTAGCTCAGCACCAGTGCCTGTTCATTCGCAGTGCGGAAGGTGTTTAGTGAAGCAGTTTTTGGACAAAAGACATTTTGGTAACTGACTATGAATTCTTGTGGGTATGCTTCCTATAAAATGAAAAAGAAAATTGTGAAATATTTCTGTTTACCTTGAAGGAATGCTTTGAACAACTTCAGCCTGCCCTTGTGGATGTTTGTCTGGCATCTAAATGTGCATTTATTGCTGAGGAAATTGGATTTAAAAATTTTTCCATTACTCTATTCAAACTCGTGATGTCAAGCCTGACGGACTCTGTGATCGCCATTAGGAAGTGAATGGCAGTGTAGACTAGCCTTTGAGATTCATGCGCAAGCATTAGGAAGTGAATGGTGATGTAGGCTAGTCCCTGAGATTCACGTATAAAGGTTAAGAAGTGAATGGCAGTGCAGGCTAGCCTCTGAGATTCATGCTTAACGTTAAGAAGTGTTAAAGGGGTCTTGACACACTGCAGCTTGCTTTGCAATAACGGTCGGTCGTGGTGCTAACTGCATTTCGTTATTATCATGGTAGTATCTAGCTGAAACTCCTTTTTGGAGTGAAAGTACGCTTTGCCGTTGCTGATCGATTCAGGGTATCCCTTTGGGGGGAGTACCATCATTTTATTGAGGAATGTGCATTGCCTGTACAGTGCAGCATGCTCTCAGAAAATGCTCATTTAAGCGGTTGAAATACAGCACAACACACGTGTGCACCTTGATGCTGGCTTAGTTTGATGTCAATGATAATTCGTAACATTTTCCTTGCCCGGATATTTTTGGTGCCAGTAATACCACATTTCACAATCGGCCATTGCACAATCGCCTGGTCATTAGAAAAGCAGTGTGTGAGTGGTCTGCTCAGAAAGTGCCCGCATTGAGAGACGATTTTTTGAGTGATCATGTCTCGCTAGTAATTGCACACTGAGACATGGTTTTGTGTATTACTTGTGTGAAATTTTTTTCCACCTTGAGCAGCGTTAAAAGGAACTTAATAGTTTTTCTCACTGCCTAGGAATTGAATTTAATTGAGATTCTGCCATAGTTGATAATTCGTGAAAATAAACAGCCTTCAGTGACTCGCTCTGCCGCTGTGCTTCTAAAAGAAGTTCTTGTCGTTGGCTTGTAGGAAGACAACGAACTTCTGATAGTAGTGAGGCAGTACAATTTTCCAATTTTTGTTTTCCTCTTCCCAGTTTGCAATGAAAGCCTTGAATGTCATGACGGAAAATGACAGCCTCAAGGAGTCCATTGAAAAACTGTCCCAGAAGCCTGTTGTAAGTGCCGCTGATTGCTGCTTTTTGCTGATAGCTGCCGCAGCGCAAAATTGATTTAACTGCACATAGTTCAAAACGATCCTCTGGGTTAACTGCAACATTACTGATGAAGAGACGGATAGTTGCTGCCATGGCTGTGCAGTTACTTGACGGACACAATGATGCCCTCATGAATTACAGTGTATAGTTTGTCTTTGCTAGCTTATAATGTGTTTACCTGTGTAACGAACCGACTTTTTTTTTTACACTAAAGGTGACATCAATTTGGTGGGGGGGGGGAGTTAAAAAGTTTCGACAGATCTTTTTGCAAGAGTCGATATTTCATATCATACCTGCCTGCCTTTCCCTCTATCCATGCGCCCATTTGTCATTGTCATTCCTCGTACATTTCCAATGCACAAAGCTGAGCGGATCCATAGCCAAAGGCTAGTGACAGATCCATACACATGAATATGAAAGAGTGAGGCAGAAGCGTGCACGTACAAACACAAGACCACACATTAAAAATGGAAAACAAATGATTACACATCTTATCCAACTATATCATCAAAGTAAACCAACCACTTGTGTGTAGCAACATTGCATAATTAACACTGTTATGCAGGCAAACAGATACATGATTATAAAAATATGTGCCTCATACACCACCAACAAGATACACTGGCTGGCCATGCACGTGCCCCCCCACCAGCACCCACCCAAGCTCACCCGTCCTTCCATCCGTCATCAAAAAATGCGTGCAGTCAACAAGTTGCATTCTCATGTTGGCCGTGTTCGGGCCGCCGATGGTTGGCATCATTCGCTTCAAAAGGTGCTTGCCGCATTACGGTGCGATTTGACGATTTTGTGATAGCCAACAGTGGGGGCAGTGCACAGCGAGATAAAGCGAACAATTGATGGTGTCTTATTTTTTTTTTTTATCATTGCAGAGCTGGTGTCATTGTGTGTATTACACCAAAAGCAATTTTACTTGCAGTGAACTAAATTAGCTATGACTGCTGGCATCAGATGTGTATTTAGTAAATTAAAAAAAAATTTGTTTCATCTGTTTTAACATTTTGATTAGGATGAAACAACGTCCTTCTTAAGACGCAACTAATTTTCTGTTTTTATCTGCTATTTAAGTTCTTTTTTAGTAAAAGTGGCCTCGTGGCTTAACCTTATTGCAATGTCTTCTTGTAATGCCTGCTACAAAAGGGCTTCTTGTAGTGTCTGCTACGAAAAACAAGGTAATTGTTGACCAGTATCATTCTCTTGAATGAAACAGTTTTTCTTGTCTGAAAACTACTGTATTTCCTTGCTGCCTTTCATTTTTGATTGGACAAGCTCCTTGGCCCGGTGGTGTAGACTAGCAGTTGTGGCATTTTGTTTTTGAGCATGAGGTCATGCACCCAGTCATGGTGATGAGCACTCTTGTAAAGCATGACTTTTGTAAAGCGGGGAAATGCAGAAATACTCATGCAAAATTCTGGCATGCGCAGAAGAAATCCAGAACCTGCCGCTATTAGGCCGTGGAAATTTATAAGCGATTGCTTGACAAGTTTCTCATTTCCTGAATTTTGTGCGGCATTGCCTCATTTTAGTTCCACAGGAAAGGTGCTGTATTGTTACAAGGTGTTGTTCATTCTGGTTGCATAGTTGTCACTTGCCCTGTGGGGTGGCTGCTGCTATGCAGTGATCTAGCAATTTGGCAACTTGGTTTCAGGTGTCCGACAGCAGTGTGAGCACTTTGGATGAGGACGAGACATTTGACAATGAGGTACGCTTGGTGCATGCATGTTTTGTTTTTCACGAACAAAGGCACAAAATTTGGAATGGTCAGAGTAAAAGGCACCCTTGTGCTCTTGATACTTGAGTCTGGTATTTTAGCTCTCGATAATCTAATGACCTGTAATTTGGACGGGAGTAATGCCATCTGTAATGAATGACATCATCACAGAAGGTTTAATGGCGTTAGCTCGTGTGACGTCTGTGCAATGCATTGGCATTTGCTTTTCTGAATGGCTGTATTTTCCCGACGAAAATTCATAGCAGCGCTAAAGAAATGCTGCAGCAGTTTGAAAAGGGAATACATGAAAGACACCCTTTTCGGCAACTTGTGGTTGCCTGTGTCACCATTGACATTTAAGGGGCGTTTTTTGGGCTGTTCTAATTGCTGTGCCAGCAACGTCATTTCCCGGGGCATTGCATTGGAATAAACATTTGCATCGCTGTGTTGCTTATTCTTGCAGTCTGCATCTTGCTAGCATGGTTTGAGCATTGTTTACCCATAAACGAATTTGTGGCCACTTTGTATATCGGATTCCTGCTGTATTGGTTTTATTTTTGGATGGTAAAAAAAACATGAAGAAATGTGTTGAGATACCTGGTGCCAATGTCTTTTGTAGCCCATTTTGAGTTGTATTTTAATACCTAGTATGTGCGAATGAGAAAATGACCTGCTGCACTCAAGAAGTAAGTGCATTGTTGTTCCGAGTACGAGTGTGAGTTGCTCTGTCATCTTCCCAGATATGGTTTGACTTGTGTGATTGTTGGCATTGAATGTCACGTCTGTGTACCTGTTCTCCTTCAGGTGAACAACAACGTCATCCTCTCCGCGTCTGCTGCCAAGGAGCTCGAAGACAAGGTGAAGGAGATGATGGCCCGACTTAACGCTGCAGCCGACGAATACACCCAGTTGTACCGCAAGTTCAAGAGGCAGGAGAAGTTGACGGCACTCTGCCAGTGTGCAGGAAAGGTGAGGTGCTGTTTGAACCTCATTCGTGCTTGTTTTACACTCAATAACTCTGCCGCATGTGCATAGTTAATGGCATCAACTTTTAAAGCCCAAGGGTGGCCATGGCGGTAAAAGCAGCTCTTGTTGTTTGTGCATGAAATTTAACCATATTTAGTACACGTGTGCAATTAGGCAGACTAATTTCGGAAGTGGAAAGAGGGAAAGATGTCTCAAATTTGCAAGTTACAGAAATTAGAGACCTCACAGTGTCACCAAAGTTTAACCAATTTCTTAGGCAAATTATGAGATTTTAATTATGTCATAAGCATCGGTCTTGTAGGAAAAATAAAAAAGAAAGGGTGCTCGTGTCCTTTTTCTCGATAACATCAAAATTTATGCTTGCATCAAAACAAGGGCTGCCTCTCTTGTTGTTTGATGCTCTTTGTGGCTGATGTTCCATTAAACCTAACATAACTAGTGTTATTGTTTTTTTGTTCTGTCATTTGAGATGTGGCATTATTTGGCTGTTGATCTCGAAAACTGAATGCACCCATTGTGCTCCGTAAAGCATTCACAGTATTGCATTTTAGTAACAGAAAACATAGGGATATCTGTGTAGCATAATTAGTACTTCATGTTCCGGAGTGACTTTTGTTTGTTTGATATCATGATTGTTGCCATAGAATTTGGTGGCAGTGAGTCTGGCCAAGTGGTAGTAGCGGCTAAGAAGTGCGAGACAACTTGTTCGAAAAATAGGGGCATTGTGCAAGACCGTAAAATTATTTAAGATAAAGAAAAAAGAAATGCCATTTTCCTTGCCTGTATTGTATTTGTGTTTTGTCTACATTTCATTTTAGACTGACACATCTAAAAATGTTACTTTGCCGATGTGACTTTGAAAAGATTTAAAGCTGCCGAAATACTTGTTGCACTGTGATCCATGTAACAAAGCCTCCTTTCATGTATTAAATTGCTGCAGGTTGACAGCTGAGATTGCAGGTAGGTGGCTAACGCTAGTCAGTCTTATTGAGCTTAAGTATTATGTGTCTTGCTAAGGAAGTTGTGGTCTTTGGCATGGTAGCATTACAGACCATGTTAGCACCTGAGAAGTTTTCCATCTTTCCCGATGCTCCTTGTTTGCCGTCTGTGTGACTGCAGTGCTGCTGCTGTTTGGCCTGTTTCAGAATGATCGGCACCCTGCAGCCCGACTTTCATCATCTAACCCACGTATGCACTCCCTCATCCTTGCTTCATGTGTACAGTGCTCTGTGTCTTCATTTTTGCTAGTTCACAAGTTTGAAAAGTAACGGCCTACCCACATGGAGAGATTTTTCTGCGAAAAACTGGCAAACGGCCACCTGGTGGCTTTTTGCCGTCGATCGAGCAGGGCTAGATATGTTCGCCGGGTGGTCATCCACTTGCCGGAAGCGGTGAAGCGGTTGGCTGTCAGTGCGGACCAATCGGGGCGCGACCGCAACATGGCGGCAGCTGTTGAAGTGTGGCCTCTCCGTTTCACCTCCAATTCGTCGTTGCCGCTTCACTGTGCCTCATGTTCATGGCAAATGAAAGGCGCCCGAAGCTTTTGCTTTGTCTGAAGATGCCCGCACCGAAAAATTTAGCAATGAAATGCGCCAGATTTCAGGATTGCTTCTGGGTTTTGAGAGCTGCTAGGTTTAGCCAGTATGCATTGTTTGACGTCAGAAAGCGTGGGAGGTTCAAACAAGTTACCAATTTTGATTCAGAAAGGTGTCACAAACAATAATTTGTCCTCTTTGTTGTCATTGAATAAATAACGGCATAATTGTAAATGCAAAGCTGTTCTTTTGAGCATATTACTGGATATACAGAATCATGCCGTTTCTAGCAACACTAAAGCAGGGCGTTAGTGGCGGCTGCCTGTTTTTTGCGGCATGTGGTGCAGCACGGCAACAGCCAGCCGCCGTTCCGTGGCACATATACTCGCTGCACAATGTTCGTCATGCAAGTTCGCTCCATGTGGGTCGTCCTTAAGAGATCGTTGTAAAATGCTCCGCTGATGAAACCTAAGCAAGATCGAAATGATGCACAATTGCTTTGCATGTTAAGTGGGACCTGAACTTACATGCCAGGTTCACTGGCTTACCTGGGCCGCTAGTGTAGCTTTGATCTCTCAAAGGATTGGTCCTTCGAAGTGCTCGCCAATTGGCTGAAGCAACAGAAGCAGATGTGCCGCTTAGCTTCTCTGCAAAGCGTGATTGGATGAGCCGCGACAGTAATTGGGTGCATGTCACCAGCGGAACATTTGATTCAGCGATGCCATTCCTTCGACACTGCAGGCAGTGTTGATGGTCTTTTAAGTGGGACCTGAACTTACATGCCAGGTTCACTGGCTTACCTGGGCCGCTAGTGTAGCATTGATCTCTCAAAGGATTGGTCCTTCGAAGTGCTCGCCAATTGGCTGAAGCAACAGAAGCAGATGTGCCGCTTAGCTTCTCTGCAAAGCGTGATTGGATGAGCTGCGACAGTAATTGGGTGCATGTCACCAGCGGAACATTTGATTCAGCGATGCCATTCCTTCGACACTGCAGGCAGTGTTGATGGTTTTGGAAGGTCTGCCAGTTCTGGGACAGTCGCTCATGGCATCCAAGCAGCTTGTAGCCCCTCTCGCAAGTAACTTGCATCTCTGTGAATGCCACGGTGATCTGAGCCAATTGGAACGGTGTGCACTGTATAAATGTGTTCTTCCGGACCCCTCACCTTGCGACTGGTGGCTCCAGCACTGGGAGGGAAAGAGCACCAGTGTCTAGCTGCTGAGTGCAGGGGACTCTGCCGACTCAGCAGACACCATGGTTATGAATGGTGGCGCACCACTTTGCAGCAGGCCTTTGCAGTGCTGCAGTCATGCAGACTCTCTCTGCCATTTTAAACAGTGAATGAAATGTTCGCTGTGCTTTCAAAACACCATCCTGAACTACCGTTTTAATTGCTGCAGTAATTGTTTGCAAAATAGTCTCATCACTACCCAAATATCTGAGGGACTACCATATAAAGGGTTGCACTTTTTTTATAATTCGGGTGGGAATTTCGAAGGTGTGGCTCATACATGAATAACAAAAAAGCAACGTAAAACCGTATATTTTTTCCTTAATTATCTAGTTCAAAACAGGGAATGTGGCTCATACACCCGTGCAGCCCTTACTCGAGATTATATGGTAGTTGTCTTCCGTGGCCCTGATTGGAAGAGAGAGCTCTAGCTTTCACAGTGCTGCAGACTACTTGTGCGATAGAGTATGTAAGTCACCGCAGTTGCGTTGCAGCTGTGGTCAAAATTTGCGGCCTAAATTCTGATTATTGTTTCTGATGCGCAAAAGTCTATTATTTACCAACATAATTGATGATGATGGGACATAAAATTTCATTTCTGAGTGCAGTGTACATTTAGGTCGAGAAGTTGTGTGTGAAGCTGGTGAGCTATTCAGGTTTTTTAATTTGCAGGTATATTTTTCATAACTGAGAGCTACAACTGCTTGCGCTGTTTCAACCAACAACTGATCGCAATGAGTCCCCCGAGGGATCGGTCCCTTGGGCGAACAGAGTTGTAATGTGGGCTCTGCATGCATGGTATGTTAGAAATGACCAGTTTTTCTGCATGTTTTGCAGTTGATGAAAAAGAAAGAGGGATGAAAGAAAGGTTGTAATCTTTTTTTTAATTTCCTTGGAGTTGTTATTGCCACTTGAAACCTTCTTTTGATATGGCAACATAGAAATGGAAGCCTAGCTCTTGCTCATCGAAACCTTGACTTTTGTTCGGGGAGTGCTTGAGTCTGCTTCTTTCCTAACGGCCTGACGAGAGCATACACACTTGAGCATTCACTCGCTTGGGTGCTTTCAATATAGTCGTGGGAAAAAGAAAACAGGTGCATACCACTTTCCGTTTCTTGAACTCAGTCCAGCATACTTTGCTTCAAAGGAAGACAGCCAATCGATGTTGAATCGAGTGAAATGTCAGCATGTATGGAGTGTGAGAAGACTTTGACAAGATATGTGTGGTCACTTATGCTTAAAATTAACCATGTGTGGCACAGTCATGTGTTCTGAAGATTTAGTTACAAAGATTGTGCTGGCATTGTCTTGGAGAGTAAAGGCTGCATCAGTGGGAAAAGGAACCATATGCACGTGCTCCTCTGATTTGTGCCTGTTGCTCTCTATGAAAAAAGAAAAGAAAAGACAAGTGGTTGCCATTGGCCTAGCCTAATTTGCAGCTAACAGCTGTTAGAGATGGAGGGGCCCTTGACTAGGCTGACTCGTTCAGCATCGTAGGTCCCGTCCCCGAATGACATCGGACTTCGTTAAGAAGGAAACTGTACAGTGGGTTTATTTGCACCTTTTCAGGAGTAATGATCACAATGGAGGATGATTTTCACTGCACTCGCTGTCGAGTTTTATACAGTTCTTCGTCCCTAAATTCCCTAGGTTGAGGACGCTGTTGACGGGGCGGGAGTGGCCTGAAACTTGCATTCTCATGCACAATCTCGCACCACCGCACATAGGGACACGCCCGTGTCACATGTCGAGCCCGAGAGAGGGAAGGATGCCGTCGGGTCCACGTCGACTGCGGAGGTTGATGTTCTCTGGCCAGCCGAAAGTTCCCACGCGCTGCTTACACCTGTTCTTTAGATGTCAGCCAAAGCGCCGGACAAGATCGCATGGTCGGGTCGAGAAGTGAAAGGGGTCGTTTCGTCCATTGAGATGCTTGCGAAGATTTGCGGACGATGACCGCTAGCCCATCGCCGTACTCCCACACTGTCTACCGGAAACGAGGCCCCATTGTTCCCCCAACATAGCCACGACCATTGGGGAAGATAACCGCGGAATGACCTCTATCGCGTGGCTCGGAACCATCCCGAAGAGGCAGAAGTGTTGGTTGCCAGCAGGCGAGACTTTCTGTCGCCGTCGCCAATCCAGATGGGCTGTCGCCATCTGTAATACAGCTTTTAAATGTTCGCAAAGTTGTCGAATGCCACTGTTTGTTCCAAACCTGACTCCAAAATTCTCGTACACCACACAGCTATAGCCTGCCTTCTGGGCCCTTGGCTGTTGCTCCAGTGCTGCCATTCGTGTGCATTTAAATTTTTTTAGTGTGCATAACACCTTCTGGCCTGGCAAATGTGTGGGTGCATAAAAAAAAAAAACTGTAGACCCTAAGGCGTAATTGTACATGTTCTGGCCCAGGAAATAAGCCTTTCGGGCTAATTTGGGAAGAACCCAAAACCGGGCCTCTCTTCCTTTCATTGCTTCAGAATAAGGCACCTGTCTGAAGTTCACAAACTGCCAAGTGGTCAGTGTACTACACACTGCTAAAGGTGCAGTGCATTTATTCTTCGAAAAGTTTTACCGAGTCTTGACACTTCTTTTGCTGTTTAGTTTGAGGCAGAGGTGGCTCCTCCTAAACATTCTTCAATCAAGTTTCCTATGGAAGTGACCTGTGGTTGACTTTGGGTGTTTATGCTTTCTTCCAGAATTGATGTCCTTGGCTAGGATGGTCAGCCCTGGGACACTTGCACCGAAGAAAGTTTCAGCCAGCGTGCCAGGTATTGCAGAGGTAAGGGCACTGCTAATATCGCCCGTGTTTTCTCTTCAGTGCAACTGAACTTTCATTGCTCAAGCACTGTGAATGGGGAATATAATGGCTGCATTTGGCACTGAAGTGGTGCTGATGTTGTGTTCTGTAGTGTTGTATGCTGTTTGTCAATTTTTGGTGTCACCTTTTTTTTTTTATGTGACAAAACTCACTGAAGCATAAAGGTTTCTAGTGCAGTGCTCTCCCTAATGCTATTCCTAATGCTAATGCTATTCCTCATATTCCTAACTTGCTGTGTGGTTGCACGTGGGAAAACTTGAAATTTCAGTGCCTTTGCTATTTGCATAAATTTCGGAGTTGTCTGCATCTGTGCTTGTATGAAAACCTCACAAGTCGTTTGCAGCACTGTGAAAGGTAGTGCTGTTTTGTCCAGTCAGGGCCAAGGGAGACAACAAATAGCCCCTCGAAATATTTGAGCAGTGTTGTGACTATCATTAAAACAATTATTGCAGTAATTGAAAAGGTAGTTCAGGACGATGTTTTGAAAGTACAGCGAGCATTTCATTCACTGGTTAAATTAGCAGAGAAAGACCGCCCGAACACAGCACTACGGAGGCTTACTGCGAGGTGGCGCATCGCCGTTCATAACCATGGCGTCCGCTAAGTTGGCTGAGTCTCCTGTGCACAGCAGTTGGGCACTGGTAGTCTTTCCTTCTCAGTGATGGAACCTCCAGTTGTGGGATGAGAGGCATGGAGGAGCACATTTATACAGCGCGCATCTCCACAGCGCTGCAAATGACTTGTGAGATGGAGTATGGTATGTCTTGAGTCACAGTCCATTCGTAGCAATCAAGGTGACTCTTCTCGCTTTACAGCTGAAGGAGGTGGCGGTCGGGCATCCCTCAGCACTGCTGGTCGACTTGTCATGGCAGTTCCAGCCCAACTTTTCTGACACGGCTGCCTGCCAGGAGTGTCCTGCCACGGTGGGGACTGCCTGCACGTCGGATGCGTCCTATCATGGCCGTGCCCGGCCCAAGACAACTGCCGCGGCCCTGGTGGTTCCCACGTGCATCAAGTCACGCAAGGTTGCTGTTGCTCCTACCGCTTGGCGAAGGTCACCTTTGTCCAGGGGCAGCCGATATGCAGCGCAGTGCAGGCAGGGCTGGAACCTGCCGAGTGCTCCGCCACCGCAGGGGTTCGGCAGGGATGCGTGCTTGAAAGACACGGCTGCGCAGACAGAATCGACGACGACGGCGGACAGCGCAGCGCAAGTGGAGGCTGACACTGCAACGGCATCCCTAGCGAGGCCTGGTATGGCGCTGATTGGTCTGAATTGTTTCTCTCACTATTCGCATTTGTCGATTTTAGTCAAGCTAGTCATTTATTTGTGCTTGGCTGAGAAATTAGCGTAGCTTGTCAACTGACCCTTAAGCATGATTAGCGTGCCTTTGAGCAGGAAATGCATACAAGTGCCACCTGTGCTGGTTTTGACAAGCAGTGAAACTAAACCCTATAGTACTGCAACACCGATCAACATTGGACCATTGTTGAGGCTGTCTAGGTCACATTAGCAATGTCAGGAGTTGGCCTGGCGTTTAAGAGTTGATTGCTAGCTTTTTTAGCCCTTCCTTTGACCTCCTGTTCTTTTTTCATGTTGAAATTCTAGGAGAGGCAGAAGCTGCTGAGCATGATGGTCACTTCGTAGCCATTGAGATGCCTGAAGCAAGCGGAGAGTCTACTTTGACCACTGCTTCCGAGTGAGTCACCTTTTTATGTTTTACCAATATAAAACGTGCACTGAACTACATGATGGGCTTGGTCACTTCATTATCGACCAAATAATTGGTTTCAATCTGAAAGGTACTACAGTAGAAAGTCGATGATACGATGCCGGTTGATACGAATTTCAGAATCATACGAATTTAGAAAATGCCGTGGCCAGAGTGCATTGTGTGCAGTTGGCAGAAATTCGGATGTTAGCCCCCCACCCCACTGCGGGATGATACAAACGCACGAGCCGAGGCCGCATCCTTGAGTACCAAGTACTTGCTGCCCGTACATCTCCAACGCCGGGATTCCCAGTCGAGCGGTGCGCATAGCAAGTAGTGGGCGGTGGCACGCGGCCCATACATCGCCACGACCGCCAGTCAAGCAATGAGCGGTGGCGCACAACCAGCACAACGCTGACGTCGTGAGTCGGCGGTGGTGTGTGACCATAGGTAAACGCTCTCAGCCGAAAACAGGTCTGGATAAATTTTGCATACGAATTCTGTTCAAATTGGATGATACAAGCTTCGGAGGTACGAAAATTTTTCGTCACCCCATGAGATTTGTATGATCCACCAGATATACAGGTGTATATAGGTCTGTCAAAAGGGGCACCAAGCAGGGCAATTTCCGAGAATGTAGCTTTACATTGAGAAGTATTTTTAATACTTATAACGAAGCGCAGAAAAGAGCAGGATCAGGTACTGAATCCAACTATGTAAACTTCAATGTGTAGGGCCAATGGCCTGCAAGCAGTTGCCATAAATCTGAGAGCGATCCAGAATAAGCTTCCATGTCGAGGATTTTCGGTATCTCACCTGTTTTGTTCAGAATGTGGTGGAAAGAGCTTGCACAGCTGCAGTTGATGGCCGATTTTTCGGACTTGGCGGGACTCGAAAGATCGTTTGAATAATTGAACAGCCCGAAAAATCCGTGCTGCTTGAAAAATATAGTTAATTTGCCTTCTGCCTTGTGGTGTCCACGAGGGATAATATCAGCTTGCATTTGAACCAGGGTCATGTTTTCGTTGTGTCCGGATCGCATGCGTCTTTGTCACACCACATGCTATCGATACCGTTTACATGGCGTGTTGGTTATGCGGGCTATAAACCATGAGCGATTCTGCACCATCACAGTACAATGCATGCTCCTCGCCACTGTTTTACAGAAACAAGCTCCATGCAATTTCGGCAGGCGCGTGCTGCACGAGACAAGGATAGAGTCCATTTGCAGGACAATAGTTGTGTGGGCCAAGAGAGGCACGGAGAGAGGGGATATGTGAGACCCCATTCATTTCTTGCCTCGATGGCACGACGGGCGCTCTTGGTTTAACGTCATCAACGTGATCGCATTCTGATATTCATAGGCTGGTTTTTCTGGTGCTGTCGCTAGACGTGGCCACGGTGCAAGGGTCCTCAAAAAGAAGAGTAGTGTTCCCTGTTGCCTCAAGTGGCAGCAATGAGGCTCAGCAATTGCCATGCCTATCCAAGCTGGTTCATCTGCATATTGAGCTCAGAATGTCTCATTCCTTAGCGTTGGCAATTCAACTTGACTGCAACAGAGATGCCCGCTTTAGTTTGAAATATTGGTTATGATTATGTTTACGTTCTGCAACAATGTCTGAAATATCGCAGGGGTCCAAATTATTGGAGCCCCAAAAATACTGTTTCAAAGATTGCCTCAGTGGGAGGGCCTGGTTTGCGTCTGATGCTCTGAGCCTTTCAGTTTGAAACTTTTAATGTGCATTCAGCAGCTAGTTGTTCTAATGAATGGGTATTACATAATCAGATTTTTAAGAGGTAAAGCATGTTTTTACTTTCTTAAGGTGGCTGTCAGTAACACTGTGTCACTTTCTTATTCTTCACAATGCTTGGTCTAGGTTATGCTTACTGTAGTTGATGATTCATAAAGTTGCTGTTGTTCTTCAGGCGCCATTTTTTTGTTGACATCGAAAACATATTTTTTTTCCACCTAATATTACAATCAGGCCTGAAGAAAGACAGTTTAATTTTCTTGCTCAAAATACCAGTGGTTAGTTTTTTTAGACATACATAAAATTTTTAGTGTCTTAATTGATAGAAATAGCAACATCGAAATGCCAGGACTTTACAGGCAAACACCATTAGAATAATGGAATCAGTTTGTTTCAAAGGTGCACGTCGCACTTGAAAGTGCAAAAAAAATGATGATACCTATTACTAGTGGCAAAATCTGCCTGCATAAAAATGGCAAATGACGGGCTACCCAGCACACTGTTTCATGAAATATTATTTACTGCTTTCACTATATGGCATAAAAAACAAACCTGTTTGCGATATGAACAATGCTAAATTCATATGAAAAAAAGAAATCACTGCTAGGTGCTGCACATTCTCAGAAAAAGCTCAGAATTTGCTTCTTACACAATTCTGTACAAATTGCCTTAAATAGTTAAAGCAACTGTGAGGGTGGCTCTTGTCAGGTTTTTGTTGTTTCTAAAATCTGATTGCTGGGTCTTTCGGTACTCGCTTGACTTTTGTTCAGCAAAGGCGGAAAAACAAGTCCAGCAAAGTGGTAAAATATACTTTAATTGCCGAAAAATTTGGAGTCGGAGTGTTTTTTTCCGCCCTACTCTAGCTTAAACCTTGCGACTTTCATGACGATGTGAAGTGTCGTGAATTTGCTGTTTAATTTTCTCTGTTTAGTTTTTTGGTTTCATCTTCTTTGGGTTATAAAGATGACTAGCGGTTATGATGCAAGCGTTACCTCACCGTAATTTTTTGTTTTCTGCCCTATGCAACAAAAAGTCTTGTGCCATGTCACTGCAGTCTACTTGCGGAAATCTCTTGGTAAATTCCACTCTTTTCTAGCTTTCTTCATAGTAGCCACTGTGACATTGGAACGTAGTAATACATCAGTGTAGGAGGCCAACTTCAACTTGCGCTCAACATCCCTTTAGATCAGGGGTTGTTTAAGCATTAGAGAACCGCAGTGGCTTTCAAAAGTAACCCAGTGTGTCTTGGCTTTTGTCTCTTCCTGCTTGACATGCGTGCATTTAATTGCCTCTGACTGGCTGTAGAGCGAAACAGTCCACGGTAAGCAATTGCAGTATGATCAGTCCCAGAAATAAAGTCTGTGAAAGGAAAGGGGAGCACTGGGGCATGCATGGATTTCGATACTTGGGAGAGCCCAAAAATTGGTCCATTGAATTGAAAGGTTCCTCGGAGTACAGCTTAACCCTTTAAGGTGCTTTGTACACAATTGTGTATAAAGCGAACTCGCAGTTTTTTTCTAGGAGTGACTTGCGTGTGGTGGGGACTTCTTTGTTCAACGTGGATTTTAGTATCCTTCATGTCGCATATAATGTGGTCTTTTATGCCATACAGCAAACACAGGCAATAATATTTCAAGAAACAGTGAGCTGGATAGCACGTGGTCTGCCATTGTTGTGCAGACGGATTTTGCCTACGAGTAATAACATCAATTTCATTTCGGTTCTGAGCATAATGTTCACCTTCAAAGCAGAAAGCGACTCCACAGTTCCTTGAGTGCTTACTTGACAAACCCTGGCATTTCAATGATACTTTTGCCAACAGTTATAACACTTTATATGGTATATGGGGATTTAACATCCCAAAGCGACTCAGGCTATGACACTTTGTACGAAATTTTGCACATCCCAGCTAAAAATTTCTCGCTGGTATATTGCACTGGAAAACTAAGAAGTGATCTTTCCTGAGGCTCAAATATACTACCGTAAAAACCGGACTATAGGTCGGACCGGAATATAGGTCGACCCCCTAACTAACCAATTCTAAAAATGAAAAAGATCTTTTTCAATGGGAAAAGTACCGAAAGACATCCTTACTTTGAAACAAATGCGACTCGAGAGGTTGCACAATGGTGACAGTATTTAATTTCATTTAAATGCTGCTTGTATGTACACCCGGCAAATTTTTTAACAATATCACGCACCAATCGGCCCGCGTCTTTGTTTCTGGCACAGGCAAGTACGGCGCCGTAGAGCAAAGCCCTCCTCTTCATGAATCGCCGCAACCAGAATGGCGAGCCTTTGAATTGCGCCCTCGTGAGTCTAGAGGCACGCGCGATCTCTGCCGCTTTCACGCGGATGCATTCGGTAGTCACAGGCAGCAATCTTGCTCGCAGCGCAACGTTTCCTTCACAGTCTGCCCACGAAATGTTTTCTTCTGGTTGCTGCAAGTTGTAATACGCAGCTTCTGCCTCCGCCAGTACTAAATGCTCTTTTCGGATACTCCAAATTCGCGCTGTGCCGCCAGGTTCCCGTGAGCTTACTCGTACTCAATCGTGTTTTTCTTGAAGGCGACGGTAAATTGCCGTTAGCTTCCGCTTTGCATCTACTGAAACGCAAAATGGCGGCACTGCTGCTGATGGCGATGGTGATGGAGGCTGCTGACTTCAGCCACCCATTGTTGCAAGACTTCCGTATTTTTTCCGCCAATGACCGGTATATAAGACGGGGGTCGACTTTTCACCATGGTTTTTTGAAAAAAAGTTCGACCTATATTCCGGTTTTTACGGTACTTGGGGGCAAAAAATATTTCTTTTCGATGGAAACAAGATATGCCACCTGGAAGGGTTAAGAACTCCTGCTTTATAATGAGGGCATAGTTACTCATTGGCATCTACCTGAGCACAGCCATACGGCTACAACAGAAAGCTATGCAGCTTACAGAAACTTCATGTTTAAAATTCATCCTGGTCCAGGGTTCGAATCCGGGACCACCGCTTCGTCAGGGCAGTTGCTCTACAAGCTGAGCTAACCGGGGCAGCTAGCATATGGTAGGGCGGGAGCGAATAGATCAATAACTCGAAGTGGGAACAGCGTTGGTCAAATGACAAACCCCTGCTTTATACTGCATTCTGATCAGGATAATTGTAGGTGTAAGCTAATTGCCTTCCTGTACCGCCTTGACCTTCCTTTCCCCCCCAAGGCCTGTTTCGAAGACCGGGCATGCCTGCGTCCTGTGCACCGAAGTGGTGCCAGACTTGGAGCAGCACCTGAGAGACGTGCATCAGCAGCAGCCCTGCCCCGTCTGCAACTGCCTGTTCGATGCCACCCTGCCCAGCACCTACCTCGAGACCCACATTGAAGACCACTTCACGCCCTGGTCTCTCGACTGAGTAATGCACACTGTTCAGCTTTTGGTTTTCGACACGCAGAACCAAAATCCCTTTGTTGCTGAACTGCATTGGCATCTCTTTTGCGGCTTCAAATTATTACTCCGCATTTCATCGTTGTTTTCTTGAAGTAGACGACGGCATTTTGTGGGTAGCACAGTATGCGTGTGACTCATGAAACCGATGATGTACCATGCTAGGTGCCGAACAGTGGCACATGTGGCTAGATGTGTGAAGCAGAGGCATAAGTCAAACCGTTCTTGCTGTATCAGATAAATGGATGTTGCCTGTAAGTCACGTTTGTGCAAGATAGTTTGGTGTAGCACATCCTGTTTAGCTTCTGAACTGGCGTAGTACATTGTGTTGTGGTGTAGAGGTTGGCCATTTGTACTTGATTTGTCAACAGTCTAATCTCTGCGTGTTAGGCACAGCTTTCGCCGTGAAGAACACCCAAGGAGGAAATTTGATAACCATCTGTCCGCATAACGTTTGTTCCTTCGTATATAGATCATGCAAAGGTGACGGATTACACCCATGCTGCGATTTTATCATATAGTACTTATAGATTTTATTTCTGCATTGACTGAGCTGCACTTAAAGAAGGGAAGTTTGTTACATTGCACTTGTGAGAAATAAAGTAATGCGTGTTGTGATTTCACGGCGTCGGACACATCTTTTCGTAATCTGTAGTGAAAGCAGAGCAGAAGGTGTCTCCTTCAAAAAATGGTGATGTAAAGATTGAAAAGTTTAATGTCAGTGAATGGTGTGAATGTACATACCTGTTGCTTTATGTCGTACGTATGTCTTCCGCTCGTGTTGAGAGCATTTACTTCCGCAATAAAAGCAGTGGGAATAACGAAAGTAAAATCTTGAATTACTGTGTTCTGGATTTCACTTGCATATTTGAATTCAGGGCTTCATTGAACAGGTTTATTTGTGCGGTGTATGTTGAAAAGTATACACCTGGCAATGATAGGTAGCAGTGAGATTATTGAGGGACGGCAGTGCTCTCTCAGGGACTCCTATGGCAAATGTTTGAGCTTCTTACTGTCAGTTGTTGGCACTTGCATTTTTAAAATTATGTAAACATAACTTTACACAAAGCTTTGAGTTAAACTGCAAGGCTTGTGTGTTTAAGCAGCTTTCATTTGAATTCAGCCTTCAGGTTTTTTGTACCCACGTAGTTCTAAGCCTGCATGACTCAAATTTCAGTGCAGTAACTTTTTCAATAAAGTTTTAGCAAGCCCCCCCCTGATTTTCTCTTTTTTTCATGATTGATATGCAAGCCAGCCAAGCGATCTCATCTTCAAGGGTATGGTTAGGCTTTGACTAACACCTTGCACCTTTGACATACAGCTGCTAGGGGATAGGCATTGCGGACAATAATGTATTGTAGTGTTATATGTAACTAAGCACATCTTTTGACATTTACAGTTCTTACCTGTGCTTGAATGTGGTGTGTCAGATACTGTAACACCATTTTTCTGCATATTTCTCACTGATAATGAAAGTATAGCAAACTCTTGATAAGCATTTGGCATGTACCGTAAAAACTGGACTATAGGTCGGACCGGAATATAGGTCGACCCCCTAACTAACCTATTCTAAAAATGAAAAAGATCTTTTTCAATGGGAAAAGTACCGAAAGACATCCTTACTTTGAAACAAATGCGACTCGAGAGGTTGCACAATGGTGACAGTATTTAATTTCATTTAAATGCTGCTTGTATATACACCCGGCAAATTTTTTAACAATATCACGCACCAATCGGCCCGCGTGTTTGTTTCTGGCACAGGCAAGTACGGCGCCGTAGAGCAAAGCCCTCCTCTTCATGAATCGCCGCAACCAGAATGGCGAGCCTTTGAATTGCGCCCTCGTGAGTCTAGAGGCACGCGCGATCTCTGCCGCTTTCACGCGGATGCATTCGGCAGTCACAGGCAGCGATCTTGCTCGCAGCGCAACGTTTCCTTCCTATTCTCTATACACTACGGTCTGCCAACGAAATGATGTTTTCTTCTGGTTGCTGCAAGTTGTAATACGCAGCTTCTGCCTCCGCCAGTACTAAATGCTCTTTTCGGATACTCCAAATTCGCGCTGTGCCGCCAGGTTCCCGTGAGCTTACTCGTACTCAATCGTGTTTTTCTTGAAGGCGACGGTAAATTGCCGTTAGCTTCCGCTTTGCATCTACTGAAACGCAAAATGGCGGCACTGCTGCTGATGGCGATGGTGATGGAGGCTGCTGACTTCAGCCACCCATTGTTGCAAGACTTCCGTATTTTTTCCGCCAATGACCGGTATATAAGACGGGGGTCAACTTTTCACCATGGTTTTTTGAAAAAAAGTTCGACCTATATTCCGGTTTTTACGGTACTTGAAGCTACATGGGCGTGCAAACTTTTTTTTTCCATGAAATTATTCCAGTTTTCATTTTAGTTGCAACTTTTAAATTTTCAAGGTGTGACACCAACAAAGCCTATGGTGTCTGCCAAGAAAGAACTGCTCGTGTTTGCTCCATCGATACTGTTTTTTTTAAAGTCTCCTCTCTTCGATGCTTCTGTGTGCCAGCTTTCTACTTCACAGTGCCCACACTCCTTAGTTCATTAGGTCTAAAGTTAACATTTGGTATCCACTTCCCAGGCTTAAGCTAGACTGTGTTCTTGCTGCTGCTTGCTTGGACTGAGGATTTTAGGATGAAGCTTGAGAATTTCTGAGTGAAATGGGAAAGGTGGCAAAGGAGTCAGTGCTACTTGAAAATATGATCATTGCGACCCTGTTGCGGCGTTCTGTGCCCTATTGATTTTGACCCTTCTCAGCACAAAAGAAAGTCTGCGTTCTGGCTTGTGCATGTACCCAAACTCGGACATGCCAGAGCCCAGCCAGATGTTGTTGGTTGAGTTGATTGTTATTGAGGTGTAATGTCCCAAAGTGACTCGGGCTATGAGGGACGCCGTAGTGGAGGGTTCCGGATAATTTCGACCACCTGGGGTTCTTTAATGTGCACTGACATCACATAGTACATGGGACTCGAACATTTCACCTCCATCGAAGTGCGACTGCTGTGGCTGGGATAGAACCCGCGTATCACAGGTCAGCAGCCAAGCACCATAACCACTGCGCCATGCAGTACGGTGACTTGGCTCGAAGTTGTGGCGAAAGGTAACAGGCTAAAGTTGAGGTAACGTTCTATAAAGGAAACCATTCATCCATGAACAGTGCACTAGTCAGAGACTTGCAGCCCATGCCATCTAAGTGTGTGCTTTTCCCTTTCTCCAGTCTATTTCTGAGCCCATCAGACTGGGTGTTCTGATCCTTGTGGGCACACGTATTGAAGCACTGTTGTGGCAGCCTATCCAGTGTTACGCATGGATAGGCTGTGCTAAAGTAGGTGTGACCATCTTTCTCGTTCCCCCTTCCTACCTGGCATTTGTTCCAGTTGTTTGTAATTTTTCATGGCTGTAGGGTCGCCTAAGAGACGAGATCACTTTTATGCTTTCGTGGCATATATCATTGGTTTTGCTAGAAAGGAGTGCTTTGGTTTGTAGTGTCTTTGCGATCTGGAGAAGCACATCTGACTTAACTAGATTTGAGGCTTGTTGTGTTTCAAGGTGTGGTTACGTCCTTAACAGTGAGGAAGCAACTTGGAATTTGATGCATACATGTCATAAAAACTGGGAACTATAGAGAGAGAGAACATATACAGAGGAATCTGAAAAATTGCAAGTGCTCCGTGTTGCTGTAATTCTGACTTGACCCGTAGCCAGTTTGGCGCGTTTTAATGCCGCTACAGTTACTATATGGTGTATAGTCTTAATGGGCAAACAGTTGGTTACAGTCTGCACATTTAATATGCCTCTGCTGGAGCTTTTTACCCTACATATTTGGCAAGTTGTGGTGTCTTATCTGTGCTGTCCAGGAGGGAAGTTGCAACTGCAGTCAAACCCTGGGAAGTTTGGAACTGTAGTGCAGATTTACCCGAACCTAAATGTTATTTTCTATTGCACGAAATACTCAATGTTGTATCACCGATTTCATATTTATCAAGTAATGCGAACTGAGGCTGGTTGTCTATGCCTGGTTTTTATATTCAAACATTAAGTGTGTCCAGCATATTTACGGAAGAAAATGTTTAGTTTATTCACTGCGATAGCCACTTCTTGCAGCATTGAAATCACGTCTGTGAAACTATTCCCTGTTGTGGAATCTTTGCACCTCACAGCTGCACAGAGAGGAAGTGTTGGAAAAATGTTAGAAAATTCTTTGGCGTGGTGCAAGGAACAGCAATCAGTGCACTGAGATTGGAAGTGTTGCTAAATGATGTATCCGGTGAATGCAATTCATCAAATGCATTTTGCATTCCCACATAGGAAGACGACAAGGCTGGCAAGTTGTTGAGTCACGGGATGCAACATCCAAATAGCGCCTACCCTAGATGACAGAAACATTTCAGTTTCAGGGTGCAGTTTAAGCCTCTTTCTCGTATCCAGTGCACACTTTATTGGGGAAGAGCGAATGTATGTCACTTGTTTGTCACATGTGGACACACAATACGTTTGTGTTTTTAATGCCTGTAATCGTTTTAAGAGATGATGAGCATATCACTTGATGGGCCAGTATTTCTGTTGTAGGCCAGTTTTGTAAATAAAGCAAAACCTTTCCATTACACTTTTGGCTTGTCTTTGGTGTTGTGTTTTATATGTTCTTGCATAATAAACATCATTGTATAAGAACCACGGAGAACTGCAATGGGCAATGCCCGATCCTTGGCGAGGTAAACTACCTCAGTCTTGGTCCTGGAACTTGGTCCAGCTAATAACAGGTTTGGTGAAGTTGCTTGCATTTGTAGTAAAATGGCTGCTTGATCAGTGGCAAGATGGGAAGTCCTGTTGTGGAATTTTGTTTAAATTCATTAATGCAGGTTTATTATAGCTCATATGAGTAAGACATCTGATTACTAATAGCCATGAGTTGCACCTAAATGGTATCGCACCTCAGTCATATGCCCAAGGCTGTTTTTTCTTTAGTGCTTTAGTCATTAAGAGTTGTCAATCGGCACAGCAGGAGTCTTTTATAGGTATTTCCTGCTTAAACGCATCTCTTTTGCATCTGCAGCTTGCAGAGATCAGCATAGTCGGCTAGAAAAAGGTGATGTATTCTTACCCAAATGGAACCAAGCTTTTGAGGCTTAAAATAGAAATAAGACATAAAAATTAGCTAGTTTTCTGGCAAGGCTGCCACATGTTAAGCTGACCAAAAAAAAAAGATAGATTCCACTTCAAGAAAAAAAGAATTCACTCAGACCCAAAGCTATGAATTATATTCCCACCAGGAGAGATGAGAGGATCGCATCACAATAACTTAAATCTTCGATACTTCACAAAATTACTTGGCTGTCATTTTCCAGGAGTTAATGACTGGAGTGTCTGGCCTTTGTGTACATAAAACACAAATTTGAAGATGCACTTTTGAAAACAGAATGACATAGTTTGTGTGGTGGGAATGAGTGCAATAAAATTGAAATTTCAATTTTCAGCCCAAAAACCTTGGTACCACAGCTGTTGCTGCTTAGCTGAACTAAATAGGCAAGAGGCAGACTGCCTGCACGTTACTATTGTGCCATTAGCTACTATCAATTCATGGATACGCAACGATGAAGCAAGCTTCACTGTTGTGCAGAACAGATTTCGCTTTCCTTTAGCCAAAGAACTTAAAATAAACTTCATATTGGAGCATGCTGTTAGTGCTGTCCAGCAAACACTAATCTTTGGGAACTGTCTGCCAATGGTTGGCAAGCAGTGTGCAGTATAGGCAGGGCTTTGCGAGTGCAAGCTAATTGAAAATTTTTATAGGTCAAAGCACTTCACTAATATATACAAGAACCACCCATTCAAACTGCTGTGGCATGGGGAAGCAAGCAGTTTCATCTTGGCCACTTTAGGGATTTGAAAGTGCAACTCCAAAAACTAGAACAACTACGGTATATACATCAGCCTTTGACAAAAATATACTGTGAGCACAGTGCGTGACCCTCGTCTTCATCTGTGAATATTCCTCATCATCTCGCATCTTCGTTTTTTGAGGAGTGGCCGCCATATTTGCCAGCGGGAATAAAGAGCTCGCTTGGTCCACAGTCTCACAAGTGGTGGAGGCTGCTCTAGATCCCGCGTCCTCTCCGTCGCCACACTGCAGCTCCGTTCCGGTCGTCACCTAGTCGGACCATCTCCGAAGATGGAAACCGTCGACCAACAACACCGTGACGCTTCCACAGGCCTTGCCGGTGCCTCAGCAGGTGTGCTACCCCTACCTGCTGATCCCTCCGCCCGCCACCCTGACTCCAACGCCCCCACTGCTCCTCTGTCACCTGGACACCCGACACGAACAGATTTCGCTTTCCTTTAGCCAAAGAACTTAAAATAAACTTCATATTGGAGCATGCTGTTAGTGCTGTCCAGCAAACACTAATCTTTGGGAACTGTCTGCCAATGGTTGGCAAGCAGTGTGCAGTATAGGCAGGGCTTTGCGAGTGCAAGCTAATTGAAAATTTTTATAGGTCAAAGCACTTCACTAATATATATACAAGAACCACCCATTCAAACTGCTGTGGCATGGGGAAGCAAGCAGTTTCATCTTGGCCACTTTAGGGATTTGAAAGTGCAACTCCAAAAACTAGAACAACTACGGTATATACATCAGCCTTTGACAAAAATATACTGTGAGCACAGTGCGTGACCCTCGTCTTCATCTGTGAATATTCCTCATCATCTCGCATCTTCGTTTTTTGAGGAGTGGCCGCCATATTTGCCAGCGGGAATAAAGAGCTCGCTTGGTCCACAGTCTCACAAGTGGTGGAGGCTGCTCTAGATCCCGCGTCCTCTCCGTCGCCACACTGCAGCTCCGTTCCGGTCGTCACCTAGTCGGACCATCTCCGAAGATGGAAACCGTCGACCAACAACACCGTGACGCTTCCACAGGCCTTGCCGGTGCCTCAGCAGGTGTGCTACCCCTACCTGCTGATCCCTCCGCCCGCCACCCTGACTCCAACGCCCCCGCTGCTCCTCTGTCACCTGGACACCCGACATGGACCGTCACGACCCTTCAGCGCGAGCCTCCTACATTTGCGGGTCTCCGTGGTGGTGACGTCGAGGACTGGCTCGATCAGTACAATCAGGTCAGTGCCTACAATCGCTGGGACTCTGCCATGAAGCTTCTCCATGTGCCATTCTATTTAACCACCGTGGCTAAGACTTGTTTCGTCAACCATAAAGATACCATCCCGGACTGGACCCACTTTACATCGCAGCTTCGGCAAATTTTTGGCACTGTTGGTGCCAGCCCGGCCATCTACAAACAAAAGTTGGATGCGCGTGCCCAGCTGCCCGGCGAATCTTACACGTCTTACATTGAAGATGTCTTGAGCCTGTGTCGATGTGTCAACAGTGCCATGTCCGAGTACGATCGGGTCCGTCACATTCTTTAAGGCATCGGCTCCTTTGCTTTTACCATGCTGGCTGGCCAAAACCCTACCTCAGTCAACGATATCTGCACCACATGTCACCGTCTTGACGACCTCCAATCCCTCCGCTTGCAAGACGCCTGGGACCCCCGTCTTTCAACTGATGTGGACTAATGTGGCAAATTTTTGGCACTGTTGGTGCCAGCCCGGCCATCTACAAACAAAAGTTAGATGCGCGTGCCCAGCTGCCCGGCGAATCTTACACGTCTTACATTGAAGATGTCTTGAGCCTGTGTCGATGTGTCAACAGTGCCATGTCCGTGTACGATCGGGTCCGTCACATTCTTAAAGGCATCGGCTCCTTTGCTTTTACCACGCTGGCTGGCCAAAACCCTACCTCAGTCAACGATATCCGCACCACATGTCACCGTCTTGACGACCTCCAATCCCTCCGCTTGCAAGACGCCTGGGACCCCCGCCTTTCAACTGATGTGGACCTGCGCTCTCTCATCCGCTCCATCATCCTCGCCCTATCTGCTACTACTGCGGAATTCGTGGACATGTTGCCCACGTTTGTCGTCGGCGTCAGCGTGACAAGCGTAACCAGTTTGGTCCCGTTCGCAACGACGAAACCTACTCATCGTGTGGTTACCGCCCTACTTTTGCCTCCAATACTCCTCATCACGACGACACATACTCATTGTTTCCTTATTGGCCAACATTTCACCCCAATGGTCCTTCCCGCTTCTTCTCTCCATCGACCTCTCCCGACCGCTCGCCGATTGTCCGCTCGTCGCGCCGCCACTCCCCGTCACCGTTCCGGCGCTCTTCATCGCCTCTACGTCCAGCCTCTCAGGCACCTGGTCGCAATACGGAAAACTAAATTGTGCAGTTTCCGGAGGTAAAGCTGCACCACTCGCCCACCCTTCAATTCCTCCTACGCTGCCGTCGAACTTGTTAGCTGTTAATGTTGAAGGCAGCATTGTAGACGCATTGATTGACACCGGCGCCGCTGTTTCCGTCATCAGTTCTGCTTTGTGTTCCCATCTTCGTAAAGTGCGCACTCCTTACTGCGGTCCTTCTCTCCGTGCTGCTAATGAAGAATCCATGCATCCTTCCGGTCTGTGTACAGCACGCGTCCTTATCAACGGCATCCTGCACCACATCGAGTTCGCTGTACTTCCATCCTGTGCTCACCCTCTCATCCTCGGCTGGGATTTCCTCCACTCCGCGCAAGCTGTCATCACATGTTGCCCTCCTACTCTGGAAGTTGCTGACTCCGACCCTCCTGACGCTCCTGCATTTCCATCTCATCACTTGATCAACACCGCGGACCATGTGCTTTATCCCGGCTCCGAAGATGTCATCTCAGTTGCTTCTGCTTACGTACATGCTGGGGACGTTTTCGCCACAGCCGTGCCCAGTCTTCTGTCCAGGGGCATTCTCCTCGTCGCATCCCTTCTTCGCTTCGTCAATGGGACTGCCCTTCTGACTGCGCTCAATACTACGTCGGAGCCCATTCTTCTGCGCGCTGGTACTAAAGTGGCTTCTGTGTCTACCATTCAACCTGTCACCGTTCTTTCCTCGCCACCATCCAGCTTCGCCGTTTCGTCCCATCCTTCTTCTCCGGCAGCTATTTCCGCTAATATCAGCGACGATCTTACGCCTGCTCAAAAAGCAGAATTGCTTGCCCTCTTGAACAAACATGCCGCTTCTTTCGATACCCAGTCGAAAATTTTGGGCCAAACATCGGCGGCTACGCATCGCATCCACACTGACGGTTCGCGCATCATTCGCCGCCGCCCGTATCGTGTGTCTTCTAGTGAACGAAAAATTATTCAAGATAATGTCACCGACATGCTCAAGCGCCGCATCATACGACCTTCTTCAAGTCCTTGGTCCTCACCAGTCGTGCTGGTACAAAAGAAGGATAATTCCGTACGCTTTTGTGTCGACTATCACGCCCTCAATAAGATCACTCGAAAGGATGTTTATCCACTTCCTCGGATTGACGACGCCCTCGACTGTCTCCAAGGTGCTCAATTTTTTTCTAGTCTTGACCTCCGATCCGGCTACTGGCAAATCCCCATGCATGAAGAGGACAAAGAGAAGACAGCTTTCGCCACACCAGATGGCTTATATGAATTTAACGTTATGCCGTTCGGCTTGTGCAATGCTCCGGCCACGTTCGAATGCATGATTGACACCGTACTCCGCGGGTTGAAATGGAAAACTTGCCTCTGCTACCTGGACGACATCGTAATTTTCTCCTCGACTTTTTCTGAGCACCTCGCCCGCCTTGATGAAGTTCTAAGTGCTCTTTCCGCGGCCGGACTTCAGTTAAACACAAAGAAATGTTGCTTTGCTTCCACTTCTATCAAAGTTCTCGGACACGTCG
The DNA here is from genome assembly GCF_052857255.1 of Amblyomma americanum. Taxonomy (NCBI): domain Eukaryota; kingdom Metazoa; phylum Arthropoda; class Arachnida; order Ixodida; family Ixodidae; genus Amblyomma; species Amblyomma americanum. The sequence goes on along the minus strand of NC_135502.1, from coordinate 118,886,322 downwards.
TTAGTCGCAGAGGCATAAAACCAGATCCTGATAAAGTTGCTGCAGTACTGCATTTTCCCCGCCCCACACGGATTAAAGACCTGAGCAGTTTTCTAGGACTCGCCTCATACTTCCGTTGTTTCATCCGAGGTTTCGCATCCATCGCCGCACCTTTGCATCAGCTTCTTGGAGTCAGCACGCCCTTCGTTTGGTCTGAGGCCTGCGAGGCCGCCTTTACTTCTCTAAAGCAGGCTCTCACATCTGATCCGATACTGGCTCATTTTGATGACAGCGCTTCAACGATTTTGCACACTGACACCAGTGGACACGGCATTGGTGCCGTTCTTCTGCAGCGCCAGCAATCTTCGACTGAGCGCGTGATTGCTTACGCAAGTCGTACCCTGACTGCACCGGAGCAGAACTACACGATCACTGAACAAGAGTATCTTGCAGTTGTCTGGGCCGTTCAGAAATTTCGCCCCCATTTGTACGGTTGCCAGTTCACCATTGTAACTGACCATCATGCGCTGTGCTGGTTGTCGTCACAGAAGAACTTGTCTGGGCGCCTCGGCCGCTGGGTTCTCTGCCTCCAGGAGTATGATTTCACAGTCACCTACAAATCGGGAAAAAAACACAAAGATGCCGATGCGCTCTCTCGTTGCCCCCTCGCCTCCGCAGAACTTCTGTGCTCTCCTCCTGTTGCTTCATCGCTCCCAACTACTAATTCCATCGCTACCCACGCCTCGACGGCCGCAGCCATTGATCTGGTGCCCGCTCCCGCTCTCGGCGATCTTGAAGCAGGCCGACCCTTACTGCCGGACTCTCATTGAACGCCTGAGTGGTGCTATGCGGCCTCCAAATGCCCGCCTCCGACGCCAACTCAACTGTTTCAAGCTGGTTGACGGCACCCTTCTTTGGCACAATCATAGGCCCCTGGGTCACGCCTTGGTGCCTGTCATTCCCCATTCTCTTCGCCGTGAGGTTTTGGAGGCGCTTCACGACGACCCCATGGCCGGCCACTTAGGATTCCAGAAAACATATGACCGTATAAAGCGCCGTTTCTTTTGGCCTGGGGTCTCCACCTCTGTCGCCAAATATATTGCATCTTGCATCCCTTGCCAACGCCGCAAACGCTCCACGTCTCCTCCTGCTGGCCTTCTACAACCTCTTCCCTGTCCTTTCTCACCCTTCGAAGTCGTTGGTATCGACCTGTACGGTCCCTTGCCACTAACCTCATCGGGCAACCGCTAGATCGTCACAGCCGTCGACCACTTAACACGGTACGCTGAAACAGTCCCCGTTCCGTCTGGCTCTGCCTCCGAAATCGCCCATTTCTTCCTCAACGCCATTCTTCTGCGCCATGGAGCCCCACGTGTCCTTATCAGTGACCGCGGCAAGTCATTCCTCTCCAGCATCCTTGCCGAAATTCTTCATGCTTCCCGGACCGCCCATAAAACAACTTCAGCCTATCACCCCCAGACCAATGGGCTCACCGAACGGTTTCACCGCACCCTGTCAGATGTGCTGTCTATGTACATTCACCCCGCCCACACCAACTGGGACGACATGCTCCCCTTTGTAACCTTTGCCTACAATTGCCTACAATACTGCCGTGCAACGAACGACCAGTTTCTCCCCGTTTTTTCTTGTGTTCGGTCGCCCCCCTACCTTCACTCTCGAAGCATCTTCTCTGCCCCCACATCCTCTTCCGGTCTTTCCTATGACGAATTTACTTCCCGTCTTGCCTACTGTCGCACCATTGACCGCCTGAACACTTGACGCCTGCCAAGCCTCCCGGAAAACAACCTATGATTTCTAACACCGTGGAGTGCGTTTCTTCCTTGGTGATGAAGTGTTGCTGTGGACTCCTGTGCGTACCCCCGGATTGTGCGAAAAATTTCTCAGCCGCTTTATTGGTCCGTACACTGTACTCGAACAAACGTCCTTCGTGAACTATCGCGTTGCTCCTGTCCATCCTGCCCATGACCGGCGTTGTCGCAGTGAAGAGATTGTTCATGTGTCGTGCTTAAAGCCCTTCACCCGTCGCCCTACTTCCCTCTAACATGCGCCCGGGACGGTCGCTTTCGCCCATAGGGGGAGAAAGTGTGAGCACAGTGCGTGACCCTCGTCTTCATCTGTGAATATTCCTCATCATCTCGCATCTTCGTCTTTTGAGGAGTGGCCGCCATATTTGCAGCAGGAATAAAGAGCTCGCTTGGTCCACAGTCTCACAATACACAGTCCACCCAACAGGTTTGCTTCCAAGTGTGCAGTGTGTCTTGTTTTTCATTGACAGTGCCCCAAAATTTTTGAAGGCGAGGATAAGAATTAGTCGCTTGTGCAGAGCTCGGGTGTTGCAGGCCTGCTACATGAGCTGCACTATGCTGTCCGCTAACACCACTGGTGACCTTAGTGCTTGACAAAGTGTGTATGCATGCTTCCTTCCACTGAATTTCCTTTTCTCAAAGACAGCTGCTTTTCTGTAGGCAGGTTTTCACACAGAAGCCTTATTTTGTGGTCTCTCAACAGCGAAGCAGACAAAAGATTCCTAGACTTTGAGACCGTTCAGGAGCTTGGCTTAAGTTGCTTTTTATCCAGGCAGATTTCTATCCGCAGTGCTTAGTGTTCAACACACAGTATTTATTTTCACACTATTCAGCAAATTATGAGAGCATACGAATGTGTGTACACAAAGACCCACTTGCTTTCAAGGATATTTATTATACAAGCAACCTGCATTTGTGAATGTACACTGTGGAAAAAAAAAGGCATCTACTTCAGTAATGACCACTTCAGTTGCTCCTTGGCAGTCTGGAACACCTGAAAACAAGGGAGAGTGATGGCTGTGATCGTATTCCCATTGAGCATATAAATGTGCCATACAAAAAAATAACACTGCAGGTTTGTATTCCTAGAACAAGGGTGAATATCCTCACTATAAACTTGCATTATCCACAAAGGAAAAGCAGAAAAGAGTTTTTTTTTTTTCTTCCAATGATATGTTTCCAATACAAACACTTTATTAACCATTAGCGGACTTGGACGAGCCACGCCACCTGTTGTTTCTGGCTCTTGACGAGTCCAGCTTGTTGTGTGTCTTTTGGCACTCTGTGTCTGCTTTAAGGCGAGTAGGATCCATCCGAAGCATTTCTTTTGTCTGCCGACAGAAGGCAGCATGGGTAATAAATGGCCGTTTTGGCCCCATTCACTGCCGTTTATTACCATTACAATTTATGGTGTTAACAGGGAGTGCACAAATATGCTCAAAGTGCCCTACACAAAGAATGCAAATGTAAACCTAATTTAGCTGGGAGCATGCCATTCCTTACCATGCTCTATTCTCGGCAATGTGAACAGCAGCTACTAACCTGTGCAACAGTTTGCTCCCCAAGTGGAATGTCATCGGTTCTCAATGCGACCTTCTGAAGAATTGATGTCGGGTCTGCTTCCAGAATGATGCTAAAAAAGAATGTAGTTTTCCTTTGTGAGAGTAGCACAGTAATGCCCATTCAAGTCGCATGAAAACCAGCAGTGCTGAAATACTAGCATCCCCAACAGCTGCAAGACTGAAAGTAGTACAGACAGATGCAATGAAAATTTCACGAAACTATGCTTGCAAATGTGCACTAAACTTTGCAAAGACATGAGCTGTGAAAAGAGCATATGGTACTGAGTCACAGATTAAGTTCACGAATGAGGACTAAAACACCCCATTAACAGAGTTTTTTTGAAGATGTTGATGTGCACCAATTACAAGAGAAAGGGAAATTCCTACAGACACAACGTCACGTCTTACAACACTAAGTTTAGTTTAGTGTCACAAAGCAATGTTTACAGCTGACCAAATTTTCTTTTCACCATGTTCCTTGCACATGTATCTGACCTTCATTTGTGCCCCCCTCCGTGCAATCAGAAATTGATATTAAACACCTACCTGCCTGAACCCTATTCATGTCACAAGCCATGTCCTGAACTTATGCCAATAGTTTATGGAAACTGAGAGCCACGAAAAAAACGTGCTTTTAAGGACCCAGGAAATGAAGCCTGAAATGTCAAGATGCAGTCCATGCCGGCACGTCCAATTTGCACTCTGGAATTCTTGAATCCAGGTTGCAAAGAAATATTCTTGCACCTTGCTCATACAAAAAAACTTTGTGTGAACTATACATGATATGCAAAACTAAACAGTTAATGTGTTAATGTCAAACATTAATGTCAAACAAAGTGCACAAACTAAACAGCATTAGTCCAATGTTTAGGGGAAAGTACCATTAAATGACTAACAAGTAACACTAGGGCCTCTTCATGCTCTGACAGCAGAACAACAGGTTGTCACTTCTGTAACCATGCAAGTGGCATAGATCGGCCGGTGTGAGCTGTGCTGCTTAAAGCAGCCTTTATGCTCCCTTTGGTTCAATACATAGCGAAAAAAAAATCTATGGACATAAGGATTCCCCGAGAACTTGCCTGTCGACTAATATAACAGGCAGTGTGTGCCCGAGCACGCAATATATCAGCCTAACGATAAAAAGCAAAATCGGTACTTTGTTGAGCTCTGGGTGAGTAATGGGCGCAACAGCACATCTTATAATTAGGTTCCATATTGCAAGTTTGGTTGCAGCTGACTGTACCAAGCTCTAACACATACTGCACTCAACCAGGGTACAGTCAAATCAATATTTACCCGGTAAACTACCACAGCAGTAAACCAACTTGTATCTACCGGGTGTCCCAGCTAGCTTGAGCCAAGGGTTAAAAAATCAATTATTAGAGGCAGGCGAGTCAGCCTTGACTCGACGGCCCCGCAGCAGCGGCAGGCCAATATGTTGGTGGCGGCAACTCACACCGTCATGTGTGCTACTGGCTGACGCAGATGAGAAACCACCATCAACATATCGGCCTGCCGCTGCTGCGGGGCCGTCAAGTCAAGGCTGAGGGCGATTTTGTTTGCTCAAACTACGCTTGAGAGCAGCACGATCGTGGCACGCAAGTGGGCTAGTCACGTGGTTTATTTTGTATTTCGAGGGCTTTCTTTGGAGCCGAGAAAATGAGACGCACGTGAGGATTTCCTTATCGTAAATGGTGGAATGGGGGTTTCTGAAGGTGCTCAACAACTCCTCAAATGCAATTTGTTGTCTAAAGTCAATATTTATTATTTGGATAATTAAACATGATTAAATTATTCATTATTTTCAGAACAAAAAATTGCCTGTGGTGTACAAGATGGCTGTCACCAATATGCAACTGGTTTCACTCGCCTGCCTCTAATAATTGATTTTTTTAACCCTTGGCTCAAGCTAGCTGGGACACCCGGTACAATGTGAAAAGATGCACAGAACCAGCTTTCTGGAGCCTTCACCTATTCTTCATATAAGTTGCAGGACAAATACATCTGCCCGCTTTAAATACAGATGAAATGTAATATTTCCCAAGAAACTTGCGAAGTGTGTGATGACATGAATCTCCAGTGATTACAGTGACAAGATACTGCAAAGGCCCTGATAATACTGCCACAGTTTGACAGTGGGCTTAAAAAAAAATTAATACTAGATTAACATAACCCATGCCTGGCTCACTTCACCTTAGTTTTACAAACTGACAAATTAGAAAACTATATGAAAAAGTATCAATCACTAGCAGAGTCCCTGTCACAACAAAAACAAGCCCATATACCATATTTATTAGCGTAATGAACCAATTTTTTCCTAGAAAAGTTGACATCAATTTGAGGGGAGGGGTCATCATGTCGGGGAAAAAAAAAGTTGACAGATTTTTGTGTAAGAGGTGAAATTTCATATCATATGTCTGCCCAACTGCCCATCCATGTTCAACAAAAGTGCACAGTCAGCAAGTTGTGTCCCCGCATTCATGTCGCCAGTGTTCAGCATCACTTGCTTCGGTGCTGTATCACGGTGCAATTCGATGACCTTGTGACAGTCTACGGCTCCGGCCAATCTCAGCGAGACAAAGCATATTGAACACTGGCCCTGAAGGTAAGGTATGAGATTTTTAAACGACGTTAAAAAAAAAAAAAAAGCAAATTCTCAACAAACAGAAGTGAGGGGGGGTGGGGTCACTATGTGAGTGGGTTCATTAAACGAGTAACAGGGTTCATAGCAGTTTTAGTTGAAAAAATTCAAGGGTTTTCAAGGACTTTCAAGGCCCTGGCATAGCAATTTCAAGGACCTCAAACAATGTTGTGTTTAGCAGCTCGGACCAAAAACGAAATTCTTCAACAACAAAATCATTCATTTTATTGAAAAAGAAAAAAGAAAAGAGGCATATACCACCTTAAAACACATATAAGTAAACACACACACATTTCCTTGAAGCACACACTCGTTAAGCATATCAAGAAAGCGCTTGAAGTTTTTCTGCAATCGCGCGATCAATTGCTTGAAGGTCCTGCATCTTTTCTTTCGCAGTTTTTCTAAGACTGTTTGATTTCACAATATATGTGATGTCATTTGCTGCTTCAGCTTTTTTGGAGTAACTGTCTGCAGCTGCCGTCAAGTCGACAATAGTTTTTTCTAGTTTCTTTTTCTTGTGTCTGTTGGCTTCAATTTCATTTTCAATAAGGCTTCTCTTTGACTGCCTCAACTGCTGAGCTTCTTGCTGCTTCTGCTCCTCCAGGTATGCTTGGTACCAGTTCCATGCGGCTGAAGTAGATGTCCGCAGCTCCTTTGTTATTGCAACTTTAAGGATGCCTCCCGCCTTATCTATGACATCGCACACAATTCTTTGCCACACGTAAGACATTTCCTTCATGTTTTCAATGGAGATGTGGCAATTAAAGCTAAATCCTCTTTCTACAGTAGCTTGACCATGACTTAAAATAAGCAGAACTTTGACCACACCCCAGAGGTTTGAGCATGAAGAACGGAACTTCAAAAGATTGCAAAAAAACTCATCCAAACTTTTAGAATGCTTCTCGAATGATCCAAGGGTGTGCTTTTCTTCCTGGAGCAACTCTGTGTACTCGGCGAGAACTGCATCTCGCTGGTGCTCGCTCAACCGGTTTGCTTCAATGAGGGCACCAAAAACTTTCCTGAAGCCTGTAAGGCACTCATCCGGCCTTGAACACATCCGCACAGGATCTAAAGAGAGCGCCCTAACAAGAGGGTATATTAGTGGGCTTTTATCCAATATCTTCTTTGTTGCATTAATCAGAAACTGTTTGCACTCAATTTTAAATGCAAACACATCCTTTGCACTTATCTTGACAGCTTTCACAACTTGTTCTGCTGCATGACCAAGGTCTACTTTTTCAAGGGGAGCATGGTTCTTTGGATCATCGATGTCAATCTTCAAGAGGCTCAAGATTCCAGCAGACGCTGCTACCACAGAGCACCTTACAAACCTTGTCATTAGTTTTCTCACAACACTTTCAAGGTCCTTTGCTAAAAAGAACACCAGAGGTTTGTCACCTTGGTATTCAGTCAAAAATGGCTTGAATATCATTGCAATTCCCAGAGCAAATTGAAGTTTTGCTGGCGTCAGCGGATCAGCGCAGGCATCACACACACGTTGGAATGCAATACACTTAGGCAAACTTACTTGTTTCACTCTGGTACATTGCACATACTTGCTCACATGGGGCCACGAAAGAATGGCGCGCTCAATAACAGGTACATTTTCAACCCAGCGATGCGAGACAAAGTTGAGAGGGTATGTTGTCTGGCCAGTAACAGAGGCAAAGTCATCTCTCCGTGCAGGTGCATCGTGAAACAGGCCACTTAGGCTTGAAAGGAGGGTATCCAGGCACCACTTGCTGGCACCAACACCTGCTCTGTACGCATTGTGCAGAGTGTGAAGACCACAAGTCCCCAACTCCAGGCATTGAACTTGATAGTTGTTCTGAAGGTGACTTTGCAAATTTTTGAAACATTTCAAATTCACATTGGGCCCATCCATAGACAAGTGAACTATTTTTGAAAGTGGCAAACAATCCAAGGCATTCAAAAGCTTTTCCTGGATGTCTTCTGCCCTACTGTGTCCCATGAAGACTGATGTGTAGTACCTGGTAGTTACACGTTCAGAAACGGCGTCCCAGTACCGCACGTGGATATCCATCTGCTTCCGCTGAAGGTAGTCGTTCAATGACTCATCAAACAGGACAACGTAAGAGCCGCACTGCTCTATTTCGTGCTGCAAACACGAGAGAAAATACAGCCGCAGGCCGTGATAAAGGACGTACGCGCATTTCTTTTCACCGCAGGAGAAGGCTTTCGCGATTTCGCTGTCGGGAAACATTTTTTGGAACAGTTCCCCTGTGTGCGAAGACGAATTGTATGAGTAGTGGGAAGCTGCCACTTTCAAAGTCCACAGTACCTCGGCATCGGTCACAAGTTTGTTCATACCGCACGCATGACGCAAGTCTGATGACACTGAAGGCATGGCGCTTTCCGGTCGCTCACTGACGGTAGCCGCCACGTAGTTCCGAATCGAGTTTCCTTGCGCTCCATTTTGTACATTTGCAATGTGCTTTGCGCTTCTCATGTGGCTTTTAATTGCCGACTCGCCCATGGAGGAAACGTCAAATGCTTTACAACACGCCCTACACTTTGCGCAATGACAGTCCGAGGGATCCGGAGCAATTCACTGCTTATAAACATCATGGTCCAGCCAGGACCGCTGAAACTTGCACCTTCCTGGCATAGCGGAAAAACTTGGGAAGTTTTCTTCACAGCCCGTGAACCACGCTAACCACGAGGAAATGGTCAAGAAACAAGTACACTGGATTGACTTGGATTAGGACTTGATGAATGTGGCCAGACGCTCTGTCAATTCCGTTAAGCCTAGCCGAGCGTAAAATTCAAGGACTTCCCAGCACCTAAAAAAATTCAAGGGTTTCCAAGGCCTTGAATATAGCGTTTTAAAAATCAAGGGTTTTTAAGGGTTTCAAGGACCACTACGAACCCTGGAGTAAACACAGTATTACCACAAATTGTGCCATATTTTTAACAAAGCACACATTTGTACACAACTTTTTTTTTTGCATGCTGGTGAAGAAAATATTCACCCGCCATCGCAGATCTCGTCAACAGCAAGCATGATGATGTCAAGGTTGTCCAGAAGGACTTTCTTCTCCACATTTTTCCTCAGTATTTGGTTGATGGAGTCATACAGGCAGTTCAAAGCACTGCAGAGGATCAGCTGTAGACGGGATAAAATTGCTCACTGTGAAATTTTGAACCAAACATATATCCAAAATACTTTTGACAGCTACGTCTAGAGGTAATAAGAGGCACAAATATCAAATCTCCTGCCCCTGAAGGCGCTGAATAGAGTGCAGGCTCATACAATTCACATCCTCTCTACTAATCTTGCTTTGCTCTTCATTTCATGTGTTTCCACGGTACTTTTTGTTATTTTCCTCACATAATCTTCCTTATGCTCTGTCGCCTCCTCTTCCTCGGGGTAGGCACATGCTGAAAACTCTGTTCTGACGGGAGTTTTCAGCATGTCTGCTCCCCTTTTTTTCCTTGTTCGTCCCTAGTGTTTTCTAGGCCCTTGCTTTATTTATTTATTTTATTCACAACATACTGCCGGCCTCAGTCCTGGGCCTTTGGCAGGAGTATTTTATAAAAGCATCAAGGTCCTCCTGTACGATAAACAGGACCATAGATCATAGAGAATACGAACTATGTAATCACATCTACAAAGGAGGTTCAATGCTGCACTCGAAAGATGTGAAAGAACCGACAAAAAAAAAAAATGACAGCCGCACCATACAGGCCAAACCTACGACCTCCGTTTACTGCTTCTGGTGCTCTGCTAGGCAAGCCACGGACATGGCCTTCCTCCCTCTTAGTGGTTTATTTGCTCTTTATAGTCACAAAAAAACAGTTACATAACATATGAATAGAAAACTTAAGGGATCTAACAAAACTGTTTTAAGGGTCCCTGGGCAAATTAAGTGGGTGAGCAGAACGTTCACTTGGGCGAGTTGGTATATATGCATCTTTTGTAAAACAGCGCAAACAGCGGACAAGAACAAGAATGAGACGGGACGTGCAGCGCTCGTCCCGTCTCCTTCTTGTTCTTGTCCGTCGTTGTTCGCGCTGTTTTACAAAAGATGTAAGTAGGTGAATTAATTTACTATCGGCGGGAAAAGTAAACGGACCATTCAAGTCATTTAAAGCTTTTATTGGAGATCAGCTTAACACTCCGGCAGGAAAATGCTAAGCACGGGAAGTGCAGTCTCGCGTGGTTGCCACCTGCTTCCAAGGAATAAAATTTTAATCCTGCTTTTGTGCTCCATTTACATTTCCTGTCAATAGTTCAACGCCGCCACAGGAGCATACAGCAGAAAAAATACTGCCCAAACTTAAATCACACAGTACTGCACACATGTACAGGGCCGTCAAAAATACGAGCGAACACGGCAAAGCGTGGTCGCGCTCCCTGGAGCGTCAGTGCATCCGGCGCTTCGAAGCTATGCGGCGCAGGCGCACTGTGCTTGTTTTGCTGGAAAGAGCACCTAAATGAACGCGCTGAGATGGCGCTGTGGGAAAGCGCACTTCACTCACTGCAGCGTGTTGTTGTTGGCTCCACGTACTACAACTAAGCAACCACTGTTCTCAGTGCCGCAAAATTTCTCACTTCTAGTTTGGATTAGTTTCTGTTGTTAAGCGTCTCTACTCTATGGGGAGCGCCCGACTACTGAGTCGGTGGAACCAAGTTTGGTCTCAGCTGCTGCGGCTGTTTTGATGGAGGCGAAACGAAAGACGGTCATTTACTGCACTACATCAGTGCATGGTAAGAATCGCCGGGGGTCAAAATAATTTGAGGCCCTCCATTACGTCGATGCCTCCCATGGCACGAGTCGCTTTGAGATATTTAACAACATAAACCAATCCAGACTAGAAGTGAGAAATTTGAAACAACGCCAGCATTTAACGGAGATCGTGGCACACAGAACACAGGCTGCTGAGTTGTAGTACGTGGAACCAACAACAACGTGCTACTGAGAGTGAAGTGCGCTTTCCTGCAATGCTATCTCAGAGCGTTTATTTAGGTGCACTTCCCAGCAAAGCAAGCATGGTGTGCTTCTGCACTGTAACAGACGACACGAAGCACCGAACTCCAGTCTCCTGTGCGTCTGCACTGCATAGCTTCGATGCGCGGCCGCGCCGGATGGCTGACGCTCCGCAGAGTGCAGCCACGCTTCGTTGTGTTTGCACATATTTTGGACGGCCCTGTACATATCACCGATTCAATCCCCAACCAGTGATGTTCTTTTTCTTGTACTGTATTCAATTACGTACACCATATGATGATCACATTATTAACTTTAAAAAAAAACTGTCTTAAACAAATGCTTGGTATATCCATTTAACAGGTCTGCAATCGCCTTGAATTATGCCCATGCTGGTTATCGTGAAATTAGTCATGGCTGAGCTGTCTGAGCAAACTGCCATAGTATGCAAGCCTAACTGACAACATTCTCATTTTTTGTTATATTCAAGTAATAGCGGACACCACAGCATGCCATAGTGATTGCGCCGTATTTTTAAAATCAAAACTGTGCAAGTGACATGACTAAAGCAGCGACAAAATTGATCTTTGAACTGTGTGGTACAATTAGGTTAAATAACAGCTGTCATAACTGGGGCGTTGAGGAAACAGCGTTAACACCACAGCTGCGCACAGCTTCTGGAGTCTGGTAACACACGTTTCGGTAATTGCTAGTTCGCGTTTATAGTAAGAAACTTAAATAAAGAAGGTCTTGACGTAGAACAGAAACACGATGGCCTACCTCGTTCTCGTGACTGCTCCCCATCACGTAGAAAAACAGATCCACATTACTCCGGTAGACACACGTCAACCCATCCAACATTATTATTTCGGCTGAAATAAGGGCGAGAGGACTGCATGAGTTGGCGAACGGGAAAGCAAGAAGAAAACTGTCTACTACAGGCAACCGCGGCCCAGTCGCCCGGCTGTCTTACCATTTGCCCGGTGTGTCTTGCTGAAGAGATTCTTCTCAAACGCCTTCTGCTCTTTGGCTGACGGGAAGGTGTTATCATAGTACTGCAAAGCACGGAACGAGAGGTTGCAAGTTTCGTTTAAACAAACAACAAATGATGTAGCCTCAATATGAAAGCGAGCGGGCACGTCGCACAAGCAGTTGTCGTACCTTGGCCAAGATTCTGTTCCCATCGTTGTCGAGGATGGCAATTGCTTTCACCGTGTAGAGCGTAGGTTCCTGAACGACACCAGAAAATATTAAACGTTAGACACAGGCAGATCATAAAACACGAAACAGCTTGTGCAACTACTGTCCATAACGCCGGGTGGGACGGCTGTGTAGAGCTTTGGCTGCCACGCGACGCAAAAGACCTCGACACTAGTACGCTTGATACTAAGGAATAAGCAGTTGCTAGGCAAACATGCAAAAACATTTCACAGCACCTGTTACATACAAACATTACGATTTACTTTCGGTGCTCACATCAACTTACCAGCAACATCGACTCCATTTTGAGTGACGTGTAGGGAAGGCGTCTTGGCTCGGCTACGTATTAACGTAAAGGATGCCGTAGTCATAGCAACCACGTCGACATCAACAGTTTGTCGAGATGATTGAAAAGTCGTGCAACCAACTCAATATTTCAAAACTAAAAGTTAAAGAAATATAACCTTGCGATATTACGCAATAAACACTGAAATTACATTGCATGTCTTTTGAATATGCGCTGAGTGGCTGCATACTTTCAAGGTAGACAAGCGTAATAAAACACAGTGGATAAAAGTGTCCGGATGTTGTCTATAAAATAAAGACTTTTTAAATGTCTACGTATTTGTTTTATGTGCTGTTCCTGCGACGAGATATCACATCAGTTACACTTTAGAGACGACATCAGCCGTAGCTCAAGCCTAGGTTTCCGAACAGAGCAGTCAGTGCTGCCAACCCTAGGGATTTTTCCCTAGATCTAGAGAATTTTAACTTTGTTTAGGGGAAAAGGGATTTTTGTTGTAATCTAGGGAAATTTTACCTTCCGCATGGGCTTTTTTATTTTTCGATGTGAATCGGTTCCTTATTCACTGTTTCTTCACCACCTTGATTTTGAGAATCTGGCTATGCGCCATGTGCACGAGGGGAAAGCGTTGTTGGGATCGAGGTGGCGTGGTCGGGCCGGGAGGAGGTACGAGGATGACGGGACTCAGGGAGACTTTGGGGGGACAACAAGACATTCTATTTACATGGTGAAGGAAATGCACGGACTGTACAGAGATGATGAGGGAAGCGCTGGTAGAGACTCGATGGGTAAGGCGGAGGGGAGCCCTGAAATAGGGTTTGCCTCCGGTTCCCGCCTTCTTTACCCGTTAATAAACAAGTCTGGCCACCGCCCTTGAACAGAGTCGATGGCGCATCTGCCCAGGCAAAAGTTGGGACGCTTCCTTTGCTTCGAATTTCCTGGTCGGTTCCTGGAACAGTCTAGCTTTAGCAGTACCAGAAGCACGCTGTCCAAGAAGCACGATTCCTCGAAATCACGGCTGAAGGCAGTTGGGTGTGTTTAGAGGAAACTGACGCCAACCAATATTTTTAACTTTAGCCAAGGTTTCTGGACCAACGCGGTCTCTTCTTCAGGGGTGACTAAAGTGCCAGAAGCAGCGGGTTGCTGCCTTCGTTCTCCGTTTGTTAGCGCGTGGCGCAGTCCATGCACTAACGTACGCGGAGGAGAGTGTTGCTGGAGTGCTATTCATCGACACCTTTGTGAGCCGGATTTGCCATGACTCCGCAGTCGCCTCTTGAACCGGTTTGGCTCCACGGCCAAGACGCTCACCTCCTCGACGGCTATCCTGTGGACGGCGCGCTCGCAGTGTTCGGCGAGGGAGTTAGATTCTGAATTCATTTGCCGGATGTCATTTTTGTGTTGCCTTATTCTTTGGTGGAGGTTTTTTGTTTCGCCAATATATGGTGCCGGGTACTTTGAGCATAAGATTTTGTAACCGACACCTGGTTGTTTTTCTCTGGGACGCGGTTTTTCGGTCGTGGCAAGAAGCGGCTTGTTGTCGAAACAGGTTCGTGAGCCTATGTAGATTCCATGTTTTCTCGGAATGCGTGCGAGTGCCTCGCTGGTTCCCCTCACATACAGAAGCACAACGCGCGCGTTTCGTTGTCTCACTGTTAGCTGGTCCCCCTGTCCTCTGAGCTTGACTGGCGACCAACGCGCTGAATAAAGCCACGTGTGTAGCCATTCTTCTGTAGGCCGGCGAGAACGGTGGATTCTGCTTTTTTCTCCGCTTCAGAGGAGCCGATTGACTTTGCTACTCCAGTCATTCTGCACCGCACATTCTTCGTCACCACGTCATCATCATCATCATCATCATCATTTATTTTTCCCTTAAGGCCCCGCCCCTTCACAGGGTATTACGTAAGGAGGGGAGGGCTTCGTACATAGGAAAATACAAGAACAATGCCATGGAAAGAGGTTAAAAAAAACAGATCTAGTAAAACAAAGAGGGCAATTAGGACAACGATACAAGCAGTAACATCAAATGAGAACAATTAGAACAGTTAAAAAATTCAATCGAGCAGAGAGAGGAAATTACAAACGAATTGTTTCAGCACTTCAAACTAAGGGTGAGCTGCTTGTTGGAAGGGCTGGTCTAGGTTGGACTCTCTTGGCTGGGTTCCGGTGAAATTCCGTAGAAAAATTCGTGACGAGTCTCCTTAGAACCAATCCCCGTGACTCGCCAGTTGAAGGTGAAGTGGTTAGTCTTTTTGAGGACCAACTCGACCCGGATGCAAGCAGAAAGAGTTGTTGCTCTTTCACAACAGCTTAGGCGACTTCATATGAAGTCTGGCAGGCGTGAGTCACCACTTCGCGCACTTTTGCGTGCACTCCCAGACACCCTTAGAGCGTGTGGGGTAGCGGTCTCGGTCACAAAGGAGATGCCCTCGACTCAGCGTGACATAAAGCCGATCTGTTTGCGGGATGTACCGTTGGAGCGTGTACCGTACAGAGACCCACAGAACTTCATACCTCTTGAGGAGATATATACCTCGGCGGAAAAGTGATGTCGGCACTGTCGGAACCTCACGGCAGTACCATTACTCATAACTTCCGCCTCAGATGTTTGGAATTTTATATTGAAGCGGCAAGCCAGATATTAACCAGAATCCCATTGGACAACGTCCAGATGAACATACTGGAGGCAATCGACCCGCAAGTTGTCATCGAAAAGCGGATTTCTTCAATAGCCCCACTTGCCACATCATTCCCTTCTCTGGTGCCAGAAAAAGAAATGAACAAAATTGACTCAGAATGGAGACTGCTCCGCAATAGAGAAATAGACCTGCCGGCAGATGCGAGCATTCAACGCTTTTGGAAACGAGTGAGAGACGCCTGGCAAGGAGATGGGAGCCCAATGTTCCCTCTCTTGAGCGACTTCGTCTACAAGCTTCTCTGTTTGCCGCACTCCAGTGCAACAGTGGAGAGAGTTTTCTCTCAGATCAACCTGATGAAAACAAAGACCAGAAACAGCTTGGTGACGCAAACCCTCGCAGCTACTCTTCACGCCAAGCGGGTTATAAGAGGGGCCAACTGTTATGACTTTGCAGTGAAAGAACGCTTAATTGACCTCATGAAAAAAGAAATGTATATGCAGGAGTGAAACTAAGTCGGGATGCCACCCGAATGACGTGTCCTATGTTTTAGCGTTTGTTTGTGCACACCAACATTTGGGCACAAAGTGGATTTTCCCTCGCTCTTTGACTGCAGCCGGTGAGCGTAAGTGTTCACTGCGAGATTTTTGTTCATTTCAGGGCTTAGGCAAGGATTTATTAGGCTGTGATATTACCTAATGCTTTCTTTACCCGTGATCACGTGGTACGCGAGTTTGCATGGGAAATCAATGTGTTATTGTATTCAAAGTTGCTACCAAAGTGTGGTAAGAGGGTCTCTGCGAAATAAAGGAGTTCACAATTCAACTACGCACCTTTTTTCCATGCCTGAATATTTTTTTTCGGATCTAGGGAAATCTAGGGAAGTTTGAGTGAAAATTTGGGGGTGAAGTGGCTTTCGAGGTTGGCAGCACTGAGAGCAGTATTGTTGTTAAACATGGCGGTCGTTCAAAGAAAAAGGGACGGTGGGCCAAACTTAAAATTTTACGAATCTTCGGAAACCATTGCACAGTTTGACGGGGTTAGGCAATGGCTCCACAAGAACTGCAAGAAGGTACGTTGGTTCTTCATAGCTATTGCTTGCGTATCGCCAAATAGCGTATTTCGCCGAGAAGGAGCAATCGGTGTTTGAATCGGAGATCGGCACCGCGTCCCCCGCGTTCTGACAACTGCGGTAGCGTGCGCTCGCTTCGCGCTGGCTCGGTCGTGATCTCCGGGTCACATACGATGCTGTCTGGCAGAAAGATGCGTTAAAATTGCGGTAGTTGGCTACATGTGTCGTTCACGGCTTCTTGTTTTACTAAGCCTAAACGAAGCAGCTTTTGCAGAGTTCGCAGACATCGGTTCATCTACTCTGCGGCGAAGCAAGCACCGAAGCCTGTTTTAACAAATCTTTATTAATTCTTTCATGTTTGCGCGATGCGCAGCATTGTTTTCGGTTAATTTGTATTTCATAGTTTCGCTTAGGAAGCCTCTGTGACGCGCTTTCAAGTGTTGCTTGGCTGCGTTGTGCTCAGCGGCGTCTACAAGCGCGAAAAATGAAAAAAAAAAAAAATCAACCATTGCCCAGCCTGTGGTGTATCGGTTTCGCCTGACTGTACGTCTCTTGCGTTTTCTTTTTCCAGTACACGCAAGCCGAACCACCTACAAACAAGGGGCTGTCAAGCTTGGTCATTCAGCTGATTCAGTTTCAAGAAGATGCGTTTGGGAGAAGTGTGAGCAAACCGCCGCTGACACGACTCCCGGTGAGTACTGCAGTCCGAGCCTCGGAGCATTTTTTTTTGGCTAGAATAGGCTGCACGAAATGAGATGCCTAGTTTTATTTTTATTTTCGCATGCGAAACGGTTGAGTGAGCGCCCAGTACATCTTTTTTTTTTTTTTAACAAAGCCGCAACCTTTATCAGTGTTTTATTTATTGTCTTTTCTGGCATCTACGGCGTCTTTAACGCGCGACTTGCTTACTGCAGGAGTCTTATTGTTTGTGACTGGCCTTTATTGCCTTCATAATGTGCAAAATAAGCTTGTGAAATGCCAGTGCCGTCCTGTGTGCCTCTCTGTGTCTGCATCCTTTCGCTGGTTTTATTTGTTCAAAATATGTACCAACTCGCCCAGCTCTCTACTCTACGGACTGGTCTGAAATGCCTCACAGCTGGTCAGCATTTTTCCTTGGTAATATGCTCTGCAGGAACATGTTGCCAAAGTAATTGTATTTTTATCAGAATAGGTAAAGTCAAGCGGGGATCGCACACGTCGGAAGAGAAGTCATATCTCCTGCGCTGTCTTCTTGGCAGTATGTTCCTTCGACCACCAAGTCACTGCTTGTCACTGCATACTTACGAATGGCATTAAAATTGTGGATTTAGAAGAGTTAGGGACAAGAGTTGATGGAGAACACCTTAGTAACTCCTGATTTGTTAATGACAGTGGCCTGCTCATTAACTTGGGAGAGGAATAGCGGCGCATGTTCGAGGACCCGAGCACTCGAAGCAGTACAGTAGCACTGAGAGTTGATATGAAGAAAACAAGTATTGTTCAACAGTGTGAGAACAGAGGAACAGTTTTAAATAGGCAGTGAGGTATTGAAAGTGGCAATGGAATGTTTTTGTCAAGGGCAGGTAGTGACCACAGAATGACTATGAAAGAGAAATAGGAGAAATAAGAATGAAGTGGAGTTCATTTACATGGCAGTCTCAAGTCAAGAATCCTTCAAGAGGAAAATATCTCTCTATAGAAAACTAGGTAATAGTTGTATCTTGGCAGTGTTCACCTATGGGGTTCAAACTTGGACGTCAACAAAATGGTTTGAAATTGAATTGGGTACAGCACAGTACACCATAGAAGTTAAAATGGGAAGGATAACATTAGGAGGCTGGAAGAGAGCAGCGGAGGCTTATATCTTAGCTTAAAAATCAGGAGGAGGAAATGTGGAAAGCAGAAAATGGGTTTTCTATTATAGTAGTGAGTAGATTTTGAGAGAAGGCAAATGTGGCAGGCAGCAGTGATGAAGTCAGGGGGGAGATGAGATTAGATCAAGAAATTTGTGGGGTAGGGTGGTGGAACTTGGTGCAAGACAGGGTTTTTGGATTTTGTGGGGAGAGACCTTTGTCCAGTAGTGGATAGCCATGGGCTAAATTAGGAAGACATTTGTGTACCTACCAGTTCATTGCGTGCTGCAGATTTCTCTCTAATCAAAATGTACAACCTGCGGTGAAAGTGGACATAGTTCACATTTCAGATTAGCAAGGCTGTCACAAAGGCTTGCGGAAGTGCTCCCTAGCTTTCCGAGCTTTGAAAAGTGGGAAGACTGACCCACATGGTGTTCATTGCGTGTAATTATGCCTTGGTCTGCACATATCTAACACCGTTTGCACATACTTGGTAGAGAAAAATGGTGTCAGATTTGTTAATCACTAAGCCGGGCAGTTTTGTGGTGGCAACATGTTATCCAGATTCATCATTGTTATCAGCCTGGTTACGTTCAGTACAGGGCAATGGTCTCTCATATTCATAATCAATTGCCTATTTTTTTCTTTTCAAAATGAGCAAAATTTATATGGACAGAACCCTATAGAAGCACCAAGGTTTGTTATCCTATTCAGGCTGTTGTATGATGTGCTTTATAATGCTAGTTATTTCGCCCTTCTTGTTTTGATAGATTTTACAAGGTAAACATCTACTTACTATAGAAGCACCAAGGTTTGTTATCCTATTCAGGCTGTTGTATGATGTGCTTTATAATGCTAGTTATTTCGCCCTTCTTGTTTTGATAGATTTTACAAGGTAAACATCTACTTACCATAAGAGCGATAACATTTAGTTATGGCTTCTCGATTTCACTCATTAAACAAAAAAAATTGTTTGTACTGGTTTTTGCAGAAGCCTGATTTTCGGGAATGCAGGCTTACAGCATCTGACAAATTTATTGCTGCGTAAAATGCTGATTAAAGCGTCCTCTTCATTGCAAATGCAGGGTGCTTGAAACAGGGAAAGCCGAGATTTTATCTTTGTTTCAGTTACAGCCGAAATTTTTTCTCAAGAAAAATAAAGAGAAAGGAAATCACTCTTTTTGAGGAGTGCTTATTGTTATGTTCAGCTTCATACGATATTTCTGAATTTGTCATTGTCATGCATTCTTTGTAATGGTGGCTGCATAGAATGGTGTTTGAGAGGTAGCCGGAACGAAGAATTGGGAATTCTGATTTTTGCTGATGTGTGAAACCTCAAAAGACTGTGCAACATTACAGTACAAGCTGGGTAAGGGTGCTTAGGCAACACTTGGACAAGTGGGCTTTGTGTTTTCAAGAAATCCATCTACCTGGCCTTTCTCCACCATGACTTGTGATTGTGCTTTGTTGTAGTAACATGTGCATTTTTGATTCTTAACGTATCTTATTTGTTTCCTTCTCCTCAGATGAAATGTTTTATGGATTTTAAGCCTGGAGGTGCACTTTGCCACATCTTTGCTGCTGTCTACAAGTTCAAGAGCGAGCAGGGATGGTAAGCATGAGCTTTCTCAGCATTCTAAAATGTCTAGGGCATACAGGCAGGCCTGCAGACATACGTGCACCTTTGTTAGTGTGGCCAAATTCCAATGTCTCTGCAAGCGTGTGCTTGTAGTGTAATGTCGTACGTGGTAGGTCGCGCAGTAAGATTTAGTAGCAGTTTCTGCGTAATACTGTAGAAATCATTTTCTTTGGTACCCGTTATTACTCAGAAATCGGTTTCCTAGATGTTCTTTTCTCTTCCCGTTAAAAATTTTTGACTGAGGCTAGGGGTAGTACAGATAGGTAAGGGACAAGCCTGCAGGTGTGTTCTTTACTCATTTTTGTTTGAGAAATTGTCATTAAAATCTGCATTAGTAGCCATTTTTGAGAACAATAACTTTTCTAAGCAGGAAGTTTAGGGTAAAAATTTGAGATAAGAACAAATTCAACTTTCGAGGAAGTACCATTTGTTTGCTTTCGTCGTGCAGAAAAAAATTAAATTCATGACTCCTTCAAGCACTTGTGTGCATGGTTTATGTCCTTTAGGCAGCTTTTCAAGTGGTGCGGGATTTTCCTCTCAAAGCTGGGTCAGCCACTTGGCACGCACTGTTGTAGGTTGGTTCATTTCATCCTGGAACTTGTATTGCAGCCAGTCGGAGATCTTTATAGTTGAATTTTTTGATTTTTTTTTTTTGGCGTTTCACTCATTTCACTGCGCTCTCCGAGGCAAATTTATTTCAGTGAGGTTTAGATGTTAGAGACAGGCTTCTAGATCACTGTTGTGGGAGACCCGTCGCTGTGGATCACTATCTTGGGTGTTCTGGTGTTGAGAATGAAACTGCGGGGTCAGATAGCGGCCAGGCTGTATTTCATTTGAGAGTTGGAGGCAAAATGCCTTTGTGCTGTGCAGTCTCAGTGCACGTTAGAGAACTCCAAGTAGTGTAAATTAATTTTGGGCCCTTCATTATGGCGTCTCTTAGCCAATTTGCGTAGCGTTGGGACGTCAAGTTCCGTTTACTGTACCCCGTCCGCAACAGCTGTACTTTGAATGCATTAATACTGTGGGTGCGTTATTGAGGTGTGGTTCGTCTTACAGTGCAGCACACAGGGAAGGTTTGCTCAGGAGATTGTTAGCTGCACAATTGAGAATAGTGGCATAGTTTGGAAATGCTTTTGTGGTTAAAAGTGATGTTTTTCCTCTCATTTTTGTGTAATGCATTGGTAGTTAGTAATATAGTGACATGCTTTGGTGAACTGAATGTTAACATATGTTTGGTTGGGAATTTTAAGTGCTTAGAGAGCTATTCTGCTGCCACAGCAGTGAACAGCATTGGCTAATGATACTGGAACTATGCAGGTGCTATTTACTTAGCCATTTGAGAATATCAAATACAAATTTATTGATTACATGCAGGGTGGGTACAGGCAAGGGTCCCAAAGTCAGGAGACTGTAACAGGAGCTTATAAGAGCATATGAGTTGTTAGAGCCAGACAAGTGCCATGCAAACCAAAAACTTTGCACATTATTATTTCCAGCTGCTTGCTCTTATCCTCCATTTAAGTGTCAAAAAAACTCTGCTGTGTCTTGGATAGGCTGTCCTAGCTCGATGATTTTACTGGTGGAAGTGCAGATCTGTGCTTCACAATGTCTAGAAGTAGAAATCCAGTGTTGCCACCGAAGACTTGTAGCCATGCGGTGCATGTGAGATAGCGATTGGACAGAGCAGCAACTAATATAATGCTCATGGAACTGTCATGCAATCGCAGGCGCAGGTTTGACTTCCAGTCCCCATCGCGCATGGACCGCAATGTGGAGATGTTCATGACTGTGGAAAAGACCCTGGTGCAGAACAAGTGTTTGTCTCTGCCTCACATCTACATATCTTCCGAGGTGAGTGAGAGCCTGACCTCTTAGAAGGGCTTAAGGGAGAGACAGGAGTACGTCATGGTGTTCTGACTGCTCCCACGTGTTGCTTAGCAGAAACTTGTAGGTGTAATGTGTGCATGCGGAAAAGCGTTGACACGGTTGCATGGAAATGTGGTTGGAATAGCTTAGTATGCTCTGTTTTCTTTGGTGGCAACTGTGGTACCCTCACGGATGGATAGGTCAATTTCTTTTTCTGTGCCGTCAATGATAACTGCTGCCCACTGCTGAGGCTCTGTGTATGCTTCATTATTTCACGAGACAGGCACCTGGTACGCTCTTGAATCAAGGCCAAAGAAAACCTTGTGGTTGGTATAACTGGGGATTTTTGGTCTGGCCATGTGTACATTTACAAAAGTATGGACATCATAGCTTGAATGGCTTGGAAAATATTGGATATGTTTTTTAAATATTGCATGAACTTCCAGCTCGTAAAGGCTGGTATCAACCTAGGCTCAGTGCTTGTGGCAATGTGGATGGAAATCAAGGCCCCTGTGCTCACGATTTCTAAAAACTTGCTGGAACTATGCTGCACTTTGTTGCCTAACCTATCTAGCTTTGGCAGAATACCAGTGGCTTTCATAAGGCTCTGAGCAACCTGGTGTGCCTTGACTTCCGTGTCTTCATGCACTAACATCATGCAAATAAAGACCATGCATACGTACAGCCCCTTAAAAAGTGCCCAAATTCTATTGCTATTGAATGAGGAATTGCAGCATGATTAGCTCCAAAATAAAGGGGGAAAAGGAAAGGTTGCATTTGAGGCATGCATGGATTCTCAATTTGTGAACCCCTGGGATAGAGTATTCTCTGTATTGGTGTGTGAATTTTTTTGCTATCAAATAGCTTATGATGAGGAGAGAACGTGTTTTATGTGAAATCCTGGAAATTTCAACTGGAAAGCTGTAGCACTTGTGCTTGGAGTTCTTGGCACTCTCGTGTCTTTCAAGCGAAACTGTTTTGTGCATATATGCAAAGTTGCTCTGCCCTGGTGACCCTGCCCTGGTCACCCTGCAGGTGGAGAAGCAGCTGATATCACGCCTGAAGGACATCATCAAAAGGCACCAGGGCACGATTGCAGAGTCTCCAGATGATGCCACCCACATAGTCTACCCGCCCGTGCCCACGACGGATACCTCTGGTTCGTAGCAGCTGAGCAGGGCTGGCTCACTTAAAACATGGCACTTGTGCTGAGGCAGGGACCTAAGATACGCAGGACAGCAAAATTCACCCGCTGGAGTGTTGCAGTAGAGTGGCAGCAGCTCAGAGCTTATTTTGGCAGCATTTTTCTTTGTGCGGGGGTGAAGGGGGGAGGGTACAACAACTGTCCCTGCTCACATGTTGCTTCTTGCATGTTGCCCCTTGTTGCAGGCAGTTATGCAATTCTCCGTACTTGTACAAGGCAAGTCAAAGCCCCCTTCCAAATTCTACCGCTGTTTCAAATTTTAAACAGAGTGGCCCACACCTGAGGGGAAAAAAAAAAGCACCTTTGCCTGTCTTCATTACCTTCACTACTCCAGTCTTTGGTAGAGAAATGGCAGAGCTGTGGCAGTGGGGAATTTTCGCAGTCTTAGCCTGTGGATTCTTTAGCTTCATGTCGGAGGAACCTGAATGTAATGGTGCCTTGGCACCAATCCCGTGCATTCTTGTGTTTGTGCACTGTGCTTTTTAAGAAGTTCACACACTGCCGGTAGGGATCAGAGTTTTTGATGTGGAGCATTCCTGATAATCCTTTGCTGGCGTCTTATGTCAGATGGACAGTTTAATGAAATCAAATCAGATCTTTATTTCATGTATAAATAAATACATGAAAGAGCTGTGGAAAAAAGCTGCCCAAAGGCAACTTGACTGGCCTGCTAACCCAGTCGTTCTGACAGCAGCGGAAATAACACATGGAATGTTCACACACACAAACTGGAAAAGAAAGAAAGAAGAAAATCTAACAAAAACTAAATTTGTCTGTTACATGCCGTGCACTGGGGCATATACCGTATAAACACGTGTAAGGGCCGCACTTTTTTTCCCAGAATCGGGGGGCAAATTTCGGGGTGCGGCCCATACACGCGATTTTCGAAAAAAAAATTTTTTTTTTTTTTTCAAGTGAAAGCAAACCAATCTGGAATGCGGGGCATTTATTTACCGTTCAGGCATCACTCACGGAGTCTTCAGACTCCGAGCTGGTGCTGTGTTCAGGTAAATGTTCAGCCCACAGAAAGTCGTCTTCTGTCCCATCTAAACTGTTTGAAATTCCGGTCACTTTGAAACTCCGGGTTACTATGTCGGTCG
The DNA here is from genome assembly GCF_052857255.1 of Amblyomma americanum. Lineage (NCBI taxonomy): Eukaryota > Metazoa > Arthropoda > Arachnida > Ixodida > Ixodidae > Amblyomma > Amblyomma americanum. Next base: position 118,862,512 of record NC_135502.1, on the reverse strand, counting down.
ACACGGAATTCCACGCGAACAAAATCCATCCAAGCACAGTCGTGAGCGGTGCCCTCTTAAGCCGCCCTGTCGGCGTCTCGTCGTGATTGCCATTGGCCATCCATTCCGAATACTGCCTTCGAAATTCAACCTTAAAAGGCCGATTGACGCTTACATCCAGGGGTTGCAGCATGCCGGTGAGGCCGCCCGTTATCACGGCTATGCCTGTGCGGATACCGCGCAGGTGTTCCTTAACCCTGCCCGTCAAGTGACCACGGAAGCTGTCCAAGACGAGTAGCGATCGTCGTGCCAGCATGGCGCCTGGGCGCTTCTCCCAAACGCTTTTTACCCAGTCGAGCACAAGCTCATCGTCCATCCAGCCCTTTTCTTGGGCGCGAACTACAATTCCCTTGGGGAAAACGCCTTTAGGAATCGTTTTTCTTTTCAGGATGACATAGGGGGGCAGCTTCCGCCCGTCCGCGGTGACGCACAGCATAACGGTAAACCGTTGGCGCTCCGCGCCGGTTGTCCGCACGAAAACACTCTTCTTTCCTTTCAGTTCAACTGTGCAGCTCTCGGGACAGTCGAACCACACGGTGGTCTGGTCGGCGTTCGCTATCTGCGAAAATATATAGTTGTGCTCACGACGCAGACCGATGACATACTTCTGAAAGCTGAGCACCTTGTCGGTGTAGTCGGGGGGCAGCCGCTGGCACAGCGTGGCCCTTCGCCGAAATGATAGGCCCTTCCTCTTCAGAAATCTTCGTACCCAGCCGGCACTAGCCTTGAAGTTCTCGTGCGGTATGCTTTTAGCACGCGCCAAGGCTTGTGCCCTCACGCGCAGCATGTCCGTTGTCAACGCGTAGCCGTTGTTCCGCACTTCCATTGAATAGCATAGCAGCTCTTCTTCTAGCTCAGGAAATTTGCATGGCTTACCTCGGAAAGCGCGCTTTTTGGAGCTGGTATTCTTCAACGCATCCCTTTGTTCTCGCCACCGTCGGACACACTTCTCGTCCACGTCAAATTTTCTGCCCGCGGCACGCTTGCCGTGTTCGAGAGCGAACTCCACTACTTTCAGTTTAAAGCCCGTCGTGTAGCTGTTGAGGTGCTTGCCCATCGTGCAACAGTGACAATGCTCGGAGGCAGTTCATGAAAAAGTGAAGAACGACAGCGCACGAGAGCAACAACTATGCCGAGCGACCACGCTAACACAACCACCAAAAAACGCATGCTTTGACAGCCAGAACAGAACAAAGTTAGACCTGGCGATACCGTTGCCGATACGGATAGCGGAAGTACAGTAGCAGAAGCTCGCGGCAGAAGAAAAGATGATGATGATGACCCGTGGCCTTGGGCGCCATCCATGGGCGGCACCTCGAAGCTCCTGTGCGCATGTATTTCAAAGGCTATTCTTGCGTGTTTCCTGGAAAGTTTGGGTGCGGCCCTTACACGGATTTTTTTTTTTTTTTCAAATATTTCCTTTGGGAATACGGGGTGCGGCCCTTACACGGGTGCGGCCCTTACACGCGTTTATACGGTATCAGTTGAATGTCACGGCAAGAGCAGGTTTGTATATCTGTTACTGAGTTCATAATTATTTAACAGCAAAGGCAGCATATCTGTTGTTTACTAGAACTGAAGCGAGTGGCAGGCACGACCGATTGTGCCGCATCGAGGCAATGCCTAATGTACTTGAGAAAGAAAATTTTTCCTTTTCCTTCGATTGCATTCTACATGTGAGCCATATGTGTTTCGTGTTCCAACTTTGATATTTATTGTGAGCCTCACTGTCCGCAGTCTTGCATGCCGATATAACTGTGGCGATTGAAGCACTACCATTAAAGTGAAGAGTGCTTGTGGGCCAGTCAGCATTAAGAGCAGTGCGTTTGACTTATCAGTTCTGTGAGCTTTTATTGTGCTGTCCAATGCTCTGATTAGCAGTAGTGGCCTCTAAGCACATAAGCTCACCACAGTCGTGGAAGGACAAGCTGATTTCTTGGAATGCATCTAAGCAGCATGTAAAAGAGCGTTTTCAAGTATTCCTTTTTAAATGGGAAAGCAACTGTTTTTGCACGTAGCGATAGCTCTAGTTGGAGCAAGTAAAACTATTTGTTTGGATACCCTTCAAATAACAGTTGCATTTTAAATGTTCTGTAGTGCATGCCCTTCAACATTGTAGCGCTTTGTGTCGCTGTGATGACAGTTAGTGCATATTGTGAACACCTTGCAGCTTTCTGGTCTTGAACAACAATAAGTGGATTCCACTCGTTCAGTGAAAAAGTTAACGTGTTTGTCGCACTATTTTGCATATTTTAGTGCATTTGCTTTTGAAACATGTAGAAGCCACTCCAGCTTTTTGTGATAGCCAGCATTTAATTTGATACCATATGCCAAGATGACTGCTGCTTTCTCTGGAGCGGAAACCCCAGAGATGTGACCCTCCTTTCACTGTTCACTTTGCCTCCGCTTGCAGAAGAATACGTGCGCTTGGTGATGAAGCGGGATCGGAGTGCTCTCATCCACTGGTGGTATTTTCCCGACAGGTGAGTGGGCCGCCGCTTGGCGCTTCCCGCTTGTGACCACTGTCAACAATCTCCCCCTCTGTCTTGTCTGTCCCCTTCCAGCTTTGACACCTGGGTGTCCGGCCTGGACATTGACATGGAGCCCGACTCGCCACAGACTCACACGGGGCCCTACGAGGTGGGTGCTTTTTGAGTGGATGGGTAAACGTCACATTTTGGGTCAGGGGCAGGTGATGCCTCTGGAAGGCCATGAGCATGATGCACCGAGACGTGTGGTTTCTCAACTTGCACCGCAGCGGTGGCCTAGTGGTTTGGCTGCGACTGCGTATTGTCAGCTGTGCGGCGGGCACATAATCTGGGACCACGCGGAGAATCCGCCTCCGGCAGATCTAGTCATATCTTCCATGCCTGAAAAATGAGAAGCTGTTCTCACCAGCCTGGACCTGGATGTTCAGTCCCGGGCCACTGAAAGACTGATGCTCGATATGCATCAGTGCGTGTCCTGTGACGCGATCATTCTTGTTCCATGCCCGCAGCGGGTTGACTGCATGCAATGCCGACCTGCGCCATTTCTTTGAGTAATGTGCCATGCTTAGAGGGTCAGGTTGTCCTTTCTTCAAAAGACGACTATCTAAAGTTTGGGGTCAACGCGGGGTCTAAGGCAGTTTTGGATATACCCGCCGTGGTATATCCAAATATACCGGCATGGGACGTGTGCTACCTGGCACACGTCCCATGCCGGTGCCCTTTTCCATTAGGGTGCATAGTGCTCCTTGCATAAAAAAAAAGTCTTTAATTCACTTGCAAATCAGTTCCGCTGAAGAAAATTCTAATTCAGCGCTATTTATCTAGTTTGTTTGCGCTGGCAGTCGCTTCTTCGGACAAGCAGTAGGTAGCACGAGGGCAAGCTTCCGATTCCGATAATCTCCAGGTCATGGGTCATGCCGCAGTCTGAAACTGCAGGACTGTTTGCAGTTCAGTTTGTCGCTAGTCAGTCGGGCTGCACGCATATGTAGAGGTAGGATGAAACACCACTGGTTTGCTTTTGATCTCCGCGGGCTTAGGACTGCTGTTCTTGTGATTGCATCGTTACGCATTTGTTGCTTTGAGTTCAAGCATGCCATGATCCATCCCGCGAGAAACTACAAAACAAAATGCGGTGGTGGGTTAAAGCACACGGAACGGGGAGGGGAACTTTCTTTTTGGCCAGCAAGGGCTACGAGCTGGGCAGTCCACTTTCACACGGCGAAATACAGTAGTCGCAAAGTTTGTCCAGTAACGGTAGTGCGTTCCTGCATTGAAATTTTTGCGTGTGTCCATTTTTTTTCTGTGGTCAGATAATTCGAAAACCCCGTTCATTCAAACATATTTTATAGTCCCAGAGACTTCGAATTAATGAGGCTTTACTGTAGATTGCCTATTTGTTCCCAGAATCCAGTTTGTTTAGAAAACAATCTCAAAGACTATGACTATGGTTTTTCTATGCCCATTTAGGTGCATTTTCATCACAAGTTCTTTTAGTGGTGTCCTATGTATTTCTGGTTACCACTTGTAAAAGTTCATAGTAGTCTTTTAAGATCCTGATTTTTTTTAGGGGCAAAGAGTTGACGCCAAAGAGCATCTTTAGCGTCCCTTTAGTCCTTTACAATCACGTTTCACCCTCTTTGCAATCAGTCACTATGATTAGCACTCATTTCGTGGTTACTTGCTGCCTTTCTGAGTGTGATAGCTGTCTGTGCATTTGTGAATTAAGAGGACGAGAAAAGTGACTGTTACTCACTGCTGCTGTCTTCTTGTCCAGGTCAATGCCAAGTGGCTTGTGGATTTGGACGATTACAATGAATGGATGAATGAAGAGGACTACGAAGTTGAGACAGATGCCATGGTGGGTGAGACCACATCATGTATTAGTGTGGAATGGCTCCTGGCTCTGCCTGCCTTGGAAGGTTTCTCTGTCATTGCTGCTGTAGTGCAGAACTTGGCTTTGTTTTTGTGCTTGTGGATTGGACCTGGGTTTCATTGTCTTGCTAGGCCATTTATTTCTCTTTCACTTCCAGGGCCGCAGACGGTCTCCCAGGGGAAAGTACACTTTGGATGAGGTGAGGTCACCGTCTTTGTCTAGCCATTGCTGCTGCTAGTGCATTTGGATTGAACAGCGTACTTTACATTGTTAACGGTAATGCTTAGGGATGTCATGTGTAGGTAGGCATGACTGTGTCAGACCTAATTCCTTTTATGAATGGGTTTTATACCTAGAAAAATTTGAAGTGCGGAGCCTTGTTGAGAAATGGTTTGAAGCATTACATGTTCCTGCTAATGTTTCTAACACTAATGAATTGTTGTGCAGCTGTTATGATAAATGCAAGACTTTTAAAGGCGCTCTGAAACACCTTCCGAGGAAAGCACATCAACTCGCTCAATCACTGCATTGTGCTGTCATGAAAACCTGAGCTAAGTAATACACTGGTACACGCAGCAGAGGACCCACAATCACACGTGAAAGTTGACAAGCCCTTCCCGGCGAATTTTTCATGCTCGCACCCTCCTCCGTCGCTTGCATCTACGTATACATGTTGAGAGGTGGCTACAGGTTGGATTCTTTCAGACGTCAGGCAGCTACCATGGCCGGGGCCGATTTGCTGCGTAGCTCCGGCGGGCCACCAAGCTTCGCCCCCGGAGGTGGGGCCGGCGGAGGAGCGCCGACCTTCCAGCGTGGAAAAAGTGACGAGAGGAGAGGGAAAAGCACAAAGACGCTGAAATTCAAATTTTGACTACAGATAACTCAGCTTCTAAAAAGCGCACTAGAAAATTTCTTGCTGGACAGTACAGTAAAAGCTCGTTAATTCAAACTCGGTTAATTCAAATTTACGGTTAATTTGAACTAACGCCCGGGTCCCAGCACAGTCATGTGTATTTCAATGGGGGAAAACGCACGATAATTCGAACAAGTCGGCATCCGCTACGATTAATTCGAACTAGGAGCCCCTGGCTGACACCGCTCCTCGTAAATAGAAGTTGACCCATAGTAAGTAAAACACACTCCAAATTTACCAGAGGTGTAAAACAATGGAGGACAAAAAAAATCCGGGTGCACAAGGCTCACGGAGCCCGTGTTCCAGTGCATGCTGTAGCAGGTTTTCTCTGCCGGAGCACTTGCCCGTGCCGATGATGCTTAGGCGCGAGCCATTCCAGGTTTTCGTTACGCTGCGGTCGCTGGGTCGCAATCACGTGGTGTAAACAACATATTATGGAGGTTCGGGCGGTGACGGCTTTTGTTGGTGCCGTGAGCGCCACCTACGTGGTCAGCAGCATGGAGGTGTTGGAGCCCTCGAGTGACGCCGATATAATTGAGGCTGCATGCTCTCAGCAGATGTCGCAGGGCTCACATGCAGTGAGAACAGCCGACAGTGATAAGTCCGACGGCGGCGACGAGACTGTGCCACCGCCAAGTGCACATAAAGTAGTGTCGGCGCTCGAAGTTGCAGCACGCCACTTCTCTGTCAGTGAGAGCTCTCACGTTGCACAAAAGCTTTGGGCAAGCTGCATGATGGAGTCTCGGCAAAAGAAACGCAAGCAGATGCACATCGCCGATTACTTTTAATTTTGACACTCCTTCCCCGCAAATAAACATGTTTTGGAGCACAAATAGCATCCTATATTCAGCACTAAAGCTAGCTGCTCACGCGAATGCATTCAAGTGCTTGTTCCTGGCGCATAACTGGCCAATCAATTTGTTTCATTTGCCACTAGGACCGGATGAATTTAACTCTCAGAATATGCCCGCCACAAAAGTGTAGCAGCGCCTAGCTTGCGATAATGGGTCTAAATGCGACTGCTTCGGGTTCTGCCTGCGTGGTGGGGTGCTATAACCGCTCATTCTAGCGCCCATTCAATAATTCGAACTTCGCTTAATTCGAACAATTTTCCAGTCCCCTTCGAGTTAGAATTCACGAGCTTTTGCTGTATTTGTGAAGAGGCGTGCTTTAACATCCCAACCATACTGCAACTTTATTAGAGCCCCCTTCAGAGCCCCTTTAAGCACGTAAAGATGTTGTTGGCCTTGTCATTAAGTTTTGTTTCAGTCTTGTTTTTCACCCTGATGCATGTGACTGAGGTAATCTGAGCATATGACCACGGTTGCAGCATGGTAGATAAACGCAGAAAATGCTACAGAAGCTCATCGGCATCTTCTGGATGATGGGATTAGGGGGCAGAAAATGGGGTTTTTCTTTGCACTTGTAGTCCTCATATGGCGTGTATGCAGCTACATGATAAGGTATATGAATAACTGCTGCTGCATTTATATTTGGGTTATGCAGTATTCAGTTGGTGCAGCTATTTGGGGCGGGCAAGCTCCTGGTGGTAGGTGTGTATGCAGGAGCTCTGGTGTGAAGCTGCCTGGAGTGAAAGTCGAGGGTTTGCATAAGCATCATGCTCGATGAAAGCCGAGCGCTGTCACGAGGCACCTATTGCTAGCATTGCCTTTTTTTATTCTCCCGCAGTTGCTCTCAGGAGAAGGCGAGAAACGCGACAGAAAAGGCATCAAGAAACGAAAGAGGTCTCCGTCCCCTCCCCTGGACAAGCGGAAGCGCAAGGGGTGCGTCCGCACTGCTTTTCCAAATTCTCCCTTCTCGCTCACTTTTCTGCCATTGAGTTTTCGCTCATTGCTTGCGCAGAGGGCGCAGCCCGGCAATGGGTAAGAAACGATCATTCCGCGACGACGAATCTGACGACCTGACTAAAGACATGGAGGAACCCTCCCCCGAGCCCAGTCTTCAGGAGGTCTCCATTCCCCGAAGCAGTGAGTGTACATGCGTGTATGTGTGCGTGCTCTCTGTGGCATGGTTCGCAGAGAGTGCTGAGTTGTATCCTGTAAATGTGTAAGTGAGCTGCAAAACTGAAGATCTGTCGTCGCCAGGGCTGTTGCTTTGAATTGCTCGTAGATGTTATGGCACAGTCTTCTGTGCAAAAGGCCAACTATTGTTGAGAGATTTTTTTTTATTTCTTTAATAAAGTAGCCCACAAAAATAATGCCTGGCATGTTTGCAATTTCATTTTTTGTTTCCTGTAGCAGCCCCGTTCGTTTCACCAGTGCTTATTAGCCGAATCTGTTGACCATGTCTTATTATGTATGTCAGTAGTTGCGAGAGAAAAAGCTGTAGGGTATTTAATTGAAGACAACATCATAATGGCTTTTAGGCGGCTGCCAGTTCTGCATTTTTATATTGCTGCTGAGTTCCCTCCAACACCGTGATTTTCTGTTTCTGACCTTTCACAGAACTTGAGAGTAATTGTTTACTCCAGTTACTGGTCTGGAGCCGTCTGCTCGCTCTGTGACAGGGTGTCTGAATCTGATGAACAGCATTCACTGCCAAATTTACATTAGAAGCAGTTGTACTCCGGCCAGAACAAGCTAGGGGCATTTGCGGACCAATGAGTGAGAAAATATTAGCGTTCCTTTTGTGCGTTGTCTGTTATAAAATGAGAGGCTGCAAGATGCTGGAAGGGACACATGTAATACGAACTCTGATCGAATGTGCAGATTTTTGTCTGGAGCAGTTTGGGTTGCTCCGTGAGGGTGACCATAGCTTGACAGTCGTTCCAAATCTGACTTATTAGCAGACTTTCTCTGAGGAGGAGGAAAAACATTTATTCAGAGCATAAAAACTGGGTGGGTTCAGTACGAGAACCCATTGTTCGCCATCATAATCCGGCCCCTCTCAACCAGCGATTTCTGGTCGAGGGGGCTGTGGCTATGAAGGGTTGCCTCCCAGCGCTCATAAGTTGGATCAGGATTGCTGTCCAAGTCTGGGTTTTCTTGACATTCCCAAACCGCGTGAAAGAGTATGCCAACTGCTCCACAGAAGGGGCAGGACGAATGGTAGGTGTCTGGGTACCATTTACTCATTAGGTAAGGATTGGGCAGAGTATTAGTTTGTAGTCTCCTGATTATGTGCTCTTCATATTTACTTAGTGTTTTGTGAGGAAGTGGATATTTCCTTCTTGTGGTCTTATAGTACTCCATAATTTCTGCATAGCTTAGTAAGGGTGAGGGGTTGTCAACTGTGTCAGAGAGAGGCGGCGTGCCAGATGCTCGGAGGAGGAGAGCTCGAGCAGCTGTGTTGGCCGCCTCATTGCCCGTCGTTGAGAGGTGCCCTGGCGTCCAGAAGATCTGGATGTTGGAAGGATTAGACCTTTCCAAAATTTCCCAACACGGCGCGCCAACGCGGCCTCTGAGGTAATTGCGTACCGCTGCTTGTGAGTCAGACATAACCGTTGCCTTGCTGTTCTTTGATATCGCTAGTGCAGTGGCTGGTTCTTCAGCCGATGTGGTATCCACCGCTTGGATACTGCAATTGCCGCGACTCCGTTAACGGGTCCAGCCGCATCGACATAGATCGTGTCCTTGTTTTCATCCCAGCGCTTAGAGAGGTGTCTAGCTCTGGCTAGTCTCCGTCCTCTGTTGTATTCCTCATCCATGCGTTTTGGTGTGGGGTGAGTCGTGATGTGTGATCTCATCTGCATGGGCATGTCGATCTTGTCAGCGACTTCCCGGGGTGGACTGATTCTCAGCTTCTGTAATATTTTCCTGCCAGGCTTAGATGTTGAGAGCCTGACAATTTGATTTACACGGTGGGCCTCTATTAGTTCGTTGATGGTGTTATGGATCCCCAGCTGTAATAAGCGCTTAGTGGATGTGCATAAAGGGAGTCCCAGCGCCGTCTTAATTGCTTTTCGAATAATAACATCTAGTTGGTCTTTCTCCTTTTTGCTAAGCCTTAAGTACAGGGTGGCGTATGTTAGTTTAGAGAGAATGAAAGCCTGAACTAATCTTAGGGCCTCCTTCTCTCTTAGCCCATTTCTTTTCTTGATTACCCGGCGTAGCATTCTAGAGACTTGTTCGGAATAGGCTTGGAGCTGTCTGATTGTAGTGGTGTTAGTGTTGCCGCTGGGTATGATGGCTCCCAGGATCTTGATCTCTTTCTTGATCGGAATGCTCATACCCTGGACCGTAATGGCGACAGAGGGAGTGGACGGCAAAAGCCCCGTATTCTGCCTCTTGCCACGGTCAATCAGGAGTAACTCTGATTTCTCGGGAGAGCACGTTAACCTATGCCTCGCCGCATGCTGGCACATGACTTCCGCTGCTTCCTGAAGCCGGTCTTGAATTTCCCCTTCATTACCGCTGCAACACCAGATCGTAATGTCGTCGGCGTATATAGCGTGCTCAATGCCTTGGATGCGGTTTAGCTTCTCTGGTAGCCCGCATGGTCAGTTTGAAGAGAAGCGGAGACAAGACCACTCCCTGCGGGGTGCCCTCCGAAAAAGGTGCTGAAGGTTGGTTTGTAGGTGCTTCAAATTTCAAATCTGCATTCAAAATTCGCCACAAAAGACACTTTTAAAACCACTGGGCTTGCATAGCCCGGCATTATGCCTAGCACATTTCTCCCCCCCTCCCCCCCCACTCCTCCTCCTCCTCCTCTGGCAGATCCAAATCAGCGGAGTAGCAAGGACAGTGAGCTGCAGCCAGTCAAGGGAGGCACCCTCATCGATCTGGATGGCGCCGACCTGGACGACAAGGTACGGGCAATGCTTGTCGCACTGTTACCAGAGGCCCATTGCGTGATTGAAGTCGGCAGGTCATGCCAGTGGGCTCCCAAGAGACCATTGTCTGGTGTGACACCATTCCACTGCTTATAGTCTGATTTGTGCTGCAGGAATTTTTATGAAAAAGCAATCGGAGGTTTTCTTTGAAAACGCCTTTGACCGTGTTACGTCAAAAGTGACAAGGGTCTGCTGCAGTGCATTGTTATCATGAGCACAGGAACATAGGTCTGACGTGAGCCAAACATTGTTGGTCATTGTTAGGCAATGTGAGCGGTGGGTGTACAGATGTTTCTTTTACAGTGCTTGCAGTTGAATGGCTCCCACAGCTGGTAGCTGACTGCGAAAGCTAAGCCCAGTTTATTATCGTCCTTATAATTCAGACTCTAAGGGGACCGAGGATGTTTTCAAATTATGCAGCATTTTAATTAATTGAGAGGGCGTTTATGGAGTAAAAGCTCAGTAGTTTGACTGTTGTCAGTGCACGTTTCAGAAAAAGTCACATGAAATGGCATTTAAGAAGATGGCAGACAGCTTAGTATCATGAAACACAACAAGTAAAATGCACAAAGGATCCTTGACACGCAAAACTTATTGGGCAGGTAAGCGTGAGGATAAAGCTGCTCAAATGCAAAGAAGAGAAACGATCCCGGATATATCGAATTATTGCTTATATCGAACAGTTGTAAAATTCCTTTGGGAATCCCATGCAAAAGTATTGTAAATTTGTTTGTGTTTATTGAACTTACGCGCACCCCATATTTGATATATCGAACTCCGTGCCACGCCGCGCTCCTGCAAGTGCGCTTCTCCCAATATGACCCACCCTGAAAGTGGCCTTCTCCTAATGGAGTCACGATCTCGAAATCTCATCTTGTGCACGGCGCTGGCCTTGGACACCTCCTTGCGAAGCTGCACAAGTAAGAGTCACGTGATGAGAACTTGTGGGGTAGGAACGGAAATAGGAATGACCATAGGGGCATGTAAGGGGCTGGGAAGAGGGAAACCATGCTGGCCGCAGGCACGCAGACGCCCAATTTCTGCATGCTGGTTGGCTGACTCCGCTGGCCCAGCCAAAACAAGCGACGTCAGCTAGCTGTCACTAACATTTTGGCCATTTTAGCTGTCACTGCTGTCGGCGTTGCTTGGGCATCTGACTGGGATGGTACGGTGCGGCGGTCATTCTTTTTGCTTTGTTCGCGAGGCCAATGTGAGTTCGCTTGTGACTTGTGCAGTTCCGTGCATTTTCTTTTTGTTTTGGTCACGTCTTCGGGAGCCATGAACGCGAAAAAACGTAAGAATTTGGACTTGGCAACAAAGGTGGTCATCATTGACGGGTGGAGGCCGGCGAGAAAAAGTCGTTGGTTGCCGATGCGTTCGGAATTCTTTGTAACACACTGAGTACAATCCTGAAGACTAAAGACGACGTGAAGCTGAAGGCAGCGCAATCCAGTCGCCCTGGAGCGTGTTGTATGCGTGCTCCGACCTATGACAAGGTTAAGAAAGCTTTGTACGCCTGGTTTTTAGAGACACTTGCCAGAAGGATCCCTGTCGACGGCCCGATGCTCATGGAGAAAACGAAATGGTTTGCTGTAGCCTTCAGAGAAGAGAGCTTCACTGGTGGCACTGGTTGGCAGCAGTGTTTTAAGAGTCGCTTCAGCATCGTTGGAACAACCCTCCCGAGTGAAAGCGAGACGGGTGTCTAGACGCAGAAGACGACGGTGCTGGATGCCTGGACAGCTAGTTTTGTGAGCTCTCAGTGTTTGCAGGCGCCATCCCAGACTGTTTAGCAGCACAAGATTTTGTCAGTGCTGACGATGACGTGCAAGCTGTTGTGGATCGTGTTGATGCTAAGATTGTGGCTCACATCATAGATACCGAGGAAGCAGACCCGAGCAGAGGTGAATATTCAAGCGGAGAGCCAGCATCATTCATACCAACTAGGTGGCTCAGCGGTTATGGTGCTTGGCTGCCGGCCCGAAAGATGCGGGTTCAATCCCGGCCGCGGTGGTCTAATTTCGATGGCGGCGAAATTCTAGAGGCCCATGTACTGTGCGATGTCAATGCATGTTAAAGAACCCCAGGTGGTGGAAATTTCCGCAGCCCACCACTACGGCGTCCCTCATAGCCTGAGTTGCTTTGGGACGTTAAATCCCCACAAACCATCAGCGTCATTCATCGCTGTTGTGGCACAATGAAAGGCAAGCTAAGCTTACAAACTTTTTTCTTGCGAAGTAAAGTGTGGTGGGAGTGGAGCTGTGCTTTCGTTTTTTTGTGGACTTTGGAGGAGCAAATCGGTAAGTTCTCACTTGTCATGATCCTGGGGAAATGTCAGAGATGTGAGCAGTTTTGAAGTAAGCATCTAATAGGTGTATTTCATATTTCAAATTATCAATATATCGAACTTTTTCACGATCCCCGTCGAGTTTAGTATATCCGGGATCGACTGTAATCACAAAGCAATTAGAAGAAAAGTTATTTGTTTCAGTGGTGTGGGCCTGTTGTTCAGCTACAGGGGTAGCTGTTTTTTTTTTCTTTTCTAATTTGGCTTGCTGCTGTCTAGCCTTTGAACAAGGGTCGGTGCTTTCTTTTGGTGCAGGGTGACCGGGACAAGGGCTCTCGGCCCGGTAGCCCCAATGGTGTGGGCAAGAGTGAGAAGGCTGAAGCGCACGACGACAATGTCACCGAGCAGGCCAACCACATCATCATCCCAAGCTACGCAGCCTGGTTTGACTACAACAGGTGGGGGGTCTGAGCTGTGCTTCCGCTGGTGCCTTCATCTGCATGTGGGGAGTCCATTGGAACAGTAGTGACAGAAAATATTTAGTGGATCTGGATGTAGGAGGGAGCTGAATAATGTGCATTCGTTGCCGAGGTTTGAGTGAGTGCATGTGTGTAATTTGAGCATCCTGCTGCCATACAGCTGAGGCGGATTGCCCGAAGCTATGAGGAGCAAATGGTGCTAACATATTAGATTGCTTGGGGCCCCATGGGCAGAGTATGTTTTAAAGAATAATAATGTTTTTGGAAACCTAAGCAATCTTTGTAGCTGGCTGCAATTAAAATGCAAAAGGTGCATTGCTCTCGTAGAGGTCTTTATACTGTGCTCTGTTGGAGGCAGAGTTGTGGTGTAGGGAAACCTTGATGTGCATGTAAAACAGCTGCATTAGTGGCGAAGGTATTGATCTGATTGTTGGGACCACTGTGGAAGCAATTAAGTATCCATGATACATTAGAAGGGTGGCAGTTTCACTGTTTTAAGAGCAGCTTTCAGCAAACTGTTTGTTTTCCCATATCCCTCTGTATGAAGTTGAAATGTACACTTTCATCTTGCGTTGTATGTGTTCATGTTCTGTGTATTATGTTTTTCCTTGACGATGCTTCGTTGTTGTGGTAGCTTGCAGTTCTTGTTTATGAGCTCATGCAGGTCAGCAACTGTCCTGGTATGGTATTGTGTCATATGTAGGCAAAGCGGTGTGTGGGTGTGATGAAACATGTGATGGTTCTTAGTTGAACAAATATCGCATTGTAAAATGCTTTTCTCCCTCCTTTGCTCTTTCAGTATTCATGCGATTGAGAGGCGGGCCCTGCCAGAGTTCTTCAATGCCAAGAACAAGTCCAAGACACCTGAAGTGTACGTTTCTCTGCTTCATGGCACTAGTGCGTGTTTTAGGGTTTTTACTGCTAATTTTTTACCTCCCTCTGTTCACTTGCAATTTCTTTCACACTAATGATATGTTGCTAGTTTATTTTCACTTGTGTGTACTTGCTGCAAATTGATTATTGAAATATTGTAACATTGCAAAGCAAGAGATGCATTGTGTTCAATGGGAAAGCAAGGGATCTCCAGCTTAGATCCAGGAAAACAAACCCTGAGGCTTTAAATTTAAACGTCTTGTAGCCCCTGCCCAGACTGGATGACTGTTCAGCATTTTTTTTTTATGCAGCTTGTGCATGCATTGTCTGATTCCCTCTTGCAGCTACATTGCATACCGAAACTTCATGATAGACACGTATCGGCTCAATCCTACGGAGTACCTGACAGTGACCGCATGCCGGAGGAACCTGGCAGGAGATGTGTGCGCCATCATGAGGCAAGTGGCTTCACTTCACCCCGTTACCTCAAGGGTCCCCAGTTAGAGTGCGTTACACGACTGGTGGCTAACACAAACAGAACACACATTATGTACGCATATCTTCATGGTTAAATGTGAAAGTCGTACAGCCCATAAAAGTGGATGTGCAGGTGATTGCAGTTCCAGTTCTTAAGCCGAGTGACAGAGGGATGATGTAGCAAACGTAGTACAGTGAAAGCTCGTTAATTCACCACTCGTTAATTTGAAATTCTGGATAATTCGAAATAGTCATCGTGGTCCAGTCCGCAGTGCATAGAAGTCTATGTGCGTAACAGCTCGTTAACTCACTCAAAAATTGGCGCCGCCACCCATAATTCGAACTGCGCGCCGCCAAGCGCTGCTTTTGGAAACCATTCTTGGAAGCTTTCACGGCAGAACGATAGATGGCACAACCATCGGGGCGCCGCTAGGGTGCTGGAACAAGTACTAACCAGTCTTTCCTGCTGCGACTGCTTCGAGGAACGATGTTTTAGTGTTTTAGCCCTCGTTTTGCACGCCGCTTGCTGTGAGCTTGTGTCCGCGAGATGTGTTCGCGTGGGAAATACTGCGCCAAGACGGTGAAGGAGGAAGTGTCGATTTTACGCGAGGTGGACGAACGGAAGGCCAGCAAAGTGGAAATGGCTCCTGAAATGGCTCCTGAAATTCGATCGGAGGATGGAGCTAGGGAAGCGTCAAGTTCTCCTCATTGTGGATAACTGCTCGGCACACAAAGTCGACGCCGAGCTGAAAGCCACAAGGCTAGTATTTTTGCCCGCCAACACGACTGCGGCCTTGCAGCCAATGGATCAGGGGGTGATCAGAAACTTGAAATGTTTCTATAGGCGCCACATGATCGAGCGCAATATTTTGTGCACTGGAAACCAGAAGACCAGCACCATCACATTGCTCACAGCAGTGCACATGTTGGTGCCTACATGGGAGCAGGTCACGCCGTCCACAATTGCAAACTGCTTCCACCACTGTGGCTTTGCTGCCGGAAGTTTGGAAGAAAGTGGCGACAATGGGAGTCCAGAGCCTCTGCCTGCGGCTGTGCATGCTGTACTGCAGGACGTTACTTTTGATGATTACGTTGAAGTAGACAGCGATGCAGCAGTGTGCGGTGCCCGAAGTGATGAGGACATTGTCGATGAAATTGTTGGGGAGCAATCTGTCCCAGAAGAGGCAGAAGACGAGGACGACGAGGAGGAGCAAGAGCCCGTGCGTCCGTCCGTGGCAGAAGTTATGGGAGCGCTGAATGTCGCGCGCCTTTTTTTCAGCTTTGAAGAGGGGGAAGAAGACTCTCTGCGTCGCATTCGCGCGCTAGAAGACCAAGTGACTACGGTAGCCCTCAGAGAG
Source organism: Amblyomma americanum (assembly GCF_052857255.1). Classification (NCBI taxonomy): domain Eukaryota; kingdom Metazoa; phylum Arthropoda; class Arachnida; order Ixodida; family Ixodidae; genus Amblyomma; species Amblyomma americanum. Next base: position 118,846,935 of record NC_135502.1, on the reverse strand, counting down.
AAGGAGCAGAAGATAACAGATTGTTTTGCTAAATAAATGTTTTTCGTGCCATCCGGGCATCAAATGCGTTCATTTTTGCTCACTTTCATTAGTTTCAATTTTGGTTAATTCGAACTGGCCTGGCGGCCCCGTGGAATTCGAATTAACGAGCTTTTACTGTATAAGCCTGTGGGTGGCCAACTTGAAGGGGATGACCAGTGCGAAGTGAAATCTGCTCCAGAGGTTGCATGATGAAGTGAACTGTGAAAAAAAATGTTATAAAACGATCTTAAATCACATACTGGTGATTTAGTCGTAACAAACAAGGTTTGTTAGGCCAGACATAGGTAGTTTTTAACTGCAGTGTGCTGATGTATGAATCGCATAAATGAATGAATCTGGTGGTTCAGTTCTGTACTCATTCTATTGTAAATTTGTTTAAGTATGTTTGTTTACGGCTTCAGATAGCCAGGCCATATTCTAGCTTTGACCGAACAAGTGATTTGTACCAAACAATTTCAAGTTTTGCACAACATGATTTCTGTTGGCTGATCACATGGCGACGTTAGTGATGTGCATGGTCCAGGTTAGATCATCGAACCAGGTTATTCCCAGGTATTCATATAATGGGTATAATTCTTTGTGGCATTCAAGATTGCGTAACAGGGCAGGAGAAGGTTATGATTGCTGTAAAATGACAGGAGCTGGCATTTACTGGGGTTGTACCATGAACCATTGGTTACAGCAGTCCTGTAAGCAGATTAGGCCACTTTGGAGAGCTAGCTGATCGCACGACCTAGTAACTGTGTAATAGATGATGCAGTCATCAACAAATTTACAGATGATGCAGGAGACATGTGGGGGTAGGTCATATTGCATTTCATCCACTGCATGGCTTACTTAGAACATGCTTTCAGGGAGTTAAAGTGCACTGATCTCGGAGCTCTCACGTGCAAGTCTGATGGTTCTCGGTCACTCGACAGGGTGCACGCGTTCCTGGAGCAGTGGGGACTGGTGAACTACCAGGTGGACGCCGAGAGCCGCCCAAGCCCCATGGGACCGCCGTCCACGTCACACTTCCATGTGCTGGCCGACACCCCCTCGGGACTGCAGCCGCTCAACCCTCCCAGGACTCAGCAGCCTTCAGCAGCGCAGCAGATGCTGAACCTGGATAAGGCCAAGGAAGAGGGCGGCAAGGACGAAGGGGGCGGCATCCCCGCCCGGGGTGCGAGTGCCGGCACCACCATTGGGGGCGACGCCCTGGGCCTCAAGATGGACCAGTACGCCAAGAAGCAGGCCTACCTGCGCCACAAGGCGGCCGCCACGGTGTCGCGCGAGTGGACCGAGCAGGAGACCCTGCTGCTCCTGGAGGCCCTGGAGATGTACCGGGAGGACTGGAACAAGGTGTGCGAGCACGTTGGAAGCCGCACCCAGGATGAGTGCATCCTGCACTTCCTGCGGCTGCCCATCGAGGACCCCTACCTGGACGACCCGGCTGCCGGAGGGGGCGCCCTTGGTGCGTTCTCTCTCTTGTGCATGCATTCGCACATCGCGTCTTCTCATTCTCATCCAAAGCCCACTGCGAAGTGAGAAAGTGCAGCTGGGTCTGCCATGAGCGACATGCCAATGAAGGTGCAAACTCTGGCAGCATACATAGAACACTGGCTACCTTCCAGCTGTGTGTCCTTCGAAGTGTCCACACACCTTTGTTTTAGTGCACAAAACAAGACAAACAGAATTGCTACTCAATTCCTTTGACTGATGTTTGAGCATATGTCCATATGAACCAGTAGTTTGCCTTGTTGGCAAGTGGGGGTTGTTGGCGGGGCATGCATTGGGACATTCTGGTGCTTTTGTCGTATACAGTCCTGTAATTTAACCAGATGGAAGTCTGGCATGGTCTGGCCTGTTTGCCTTAGGCATGCCAGGACAGCCATTATTGAGCGGTCTAATTACACATTGTTTCTCTCTGCTCTGGCTTGCCACAGCCCTTAAAAAGGGATTATAGAGGTATTTCGCCTCCTTAGTTGTCAGTTGTCCATCTCCTTCGGGCATGTGCACTTCCTTCTCAACTTTCTTGATAGTGGAAACCCTGACCGGGTGTGTTGTGTTTCAGGCCCTCTGGCTTTCCAGCCCATTCCATTCTCCAAGGCTGGCAACCCCATCATGTCCACTGTGGCCTTCCTGGCTTCAGTGGTCGACCCCCGGGTGGCTGCGTCGGCAGCCAAGGCAGCTATGGGTATGCTCATTTACTCTGTCTTCATCAGCAAGCACATCACGGTGCCTATGCAGCTAATTTTAACCTTCAATCAATCAATCAATCAATGATTTTATTTCTTCCTCACAAAAAGATTAGCAGAGGACGAGGAGGGCTCGAAGAAAAAGTGGAAGTTTCCACTTGACGAGCTTCGGGCCCCCTATTTACAAGGCATATACAGTGGAAGATTAAGAAACATACATCTTTCTACATTAGAAAGTTTAAAAGTCAGTACGTATAATATGCAATACAAAAATAATATACTCATTTTTGAGCCACAAATAAAGGTCAGTATGTACAAGGAAGGCAGCCACGGTAGCACACCAATTCTACAAGAGAATTTCTAAAATACATAAAACAATTTCATACACGCTCACTGTCGCGTTACAAAGGACTTAAGCATATTGTTGGTAATGGTGCTTATGCAGCTAATTTTAACCTTAAAGCTTCATTGAAGTGCACGTGGCTTCATTGGTCTTAGTGTGTTATCGTCAACCCAAGGGCATAATCTTCAATGGTCACCTTGAGGGGCGATGCTTCAGTGGCTCTGTGTGATAAGACTAGGCACGACAAAAAATGTTTGTAGGAGGGCACACCTCCCACCAGCATCAGCTTGACGCTGCCTCGTCTTGAACTGCAGAGGAGTTTGCCAAGATCAAGGATGAGGTCCCGTCGGCCCTGCTCGATGCGCACATCAAGAATGTAGAGACAGCGGCGGCCGAGGGCAACGTCAACCCCAAGGCAGGCCTGGGCATGACGGGCATTGCGGGAACGGGCGACAAGGAGCCGCAGGAGGGCAACGGTGAGCGACATGTGCCACTCAACACTGCCAAGGCAACTGGTGCTGAAACAACTTTTGCATTCTGTTCTTCCTTTTTTTATTTTGATGGGTGATGACCATTTGCTGCAAACTAATGACATTAGTGTTATTGGGTGGTGCACCATCTTTTGGCAGAATTTGCGAGATGTATGACTGTATTTGGCACTCTCCTTAGTGGTCGACTCCTTGCCTGTTATTTGGTGTAACTAGAAGCATGGTGCCATTGCGTATTTGCTGAGTTAGGCTAGCAGGAAGCATTTTAATGCTGAAAGAGCCTTGTTTTACTTATTATTTTAACAAATGCAGCACTATTGCCTATTTGAGGACAGACAGTGTCTTCCTAATTGTAGCATCAATGGGGCTTGTGTATATTTGCATTAGTAACCTTCAGCTGGCGTAGAAGGAGCCGCACTGTAGGTTTACCTAAAGCAACAGCAATTTTGGCGGAAAGTATGATTTGGAACGAACTACTCTGAGGTCTGCACATCAGCTTTCTGTCCTTGAGAAAAAATCCGATGCCCAGACCTGTTTGGACTCTGTTCAGCTGCAAAAGACACTTTCATTGCCGAGACGTCCGGAGGTGAACGTTTGGAGATTCCCCCTCCCTCTTCCAGCTTGATTCTAACTATTGGCATTGGGGAGGATGTAGATGGTCATCAGATTGCTTGGCATAATTTCTCATGTTTTTTTTTTTTTTTCTGTGCAGTAAAAGTGCACTAGCTGTAGTAATGCGAAACTTGACAAAAAAACTTACGATCCATCCGAAAACATATGATCTAAACAGTTGTTTTGAAGAATGCAATTGTTGAATGGAGGTACAGTGGCACTTATTGACATTTTCACTTCATAATTAGCATTCATAAGGACAAGGTCCAAGCAGCTCCTTTTCCAATGCTTACAGAATTCAGTTCGCATTTGTGTTGTTCTTGGCGGGGAAACTCGACAACACATCTAGTCCATTTAAAGCAATGGCAATTATTAGTGGTCTTTTCCTTGTTTGCGGGTGTGAACATCCTCTTCACGAATGTACTGCGGGAAGTCGCCGTGTGGCTGACTGTCGCAGCGTTCTTGCTCTGCGTTCCCCAGACTTATTCCGCTCGTATGTAAGTGCATCTGTGTACTTCTCAGATGCCTCACCCGTTTGCCCTAAGGCCCTGTGTTTCTTCTCTCCATGTCGCATCCTCGTGAGAATGGCCCGCTTGTATGTCAGCGCATTTATTTTTTGTGTCTGTGTGCTTTGCCCCTTTGCATCAGGGTACTGCAGAGAAGCCACCATAGCGGGTGTCTGCCCCTGCATTACTGTTATTCCATGTTGTGTGCCTTCAGGTTCAGCCCACGCTAAACGACTAGAATTTATTGAATTATTGAACATAGTGGCTGGGAAGTCGTGTTACCCTGGAACGTATCAACTGGGATAAATATGGTGCAACTCTGTGGGACCGTTTTATTGGTGGCAATTTTGAGCCCATACACTGGTAAATCATGTGAACTGGAAGCGTGTCAATGTACTGTACTGTGCTTTCTGTTATATGCAAAGAAATATCTGTCATTTTCCTGGCTTCCATTGCCTCACTGTGGCCTCCCTTTCAGCCGGAGAAGAGTCGGAGAAGGCTGAAGAGGGCAAGGAAGGCACGGAACCGTCGCTCTCGGCCGAACTGAAGCTGGAAAAGCCAAGCAGCTCTGAGGCAAGGCTCGAGGTTCTCTTCCTGACCCCTGCAATATTTTTGTATTGGATAATCTGCTATGCTTTCTCGACGTTTGGAGCTGGCCTTCCCTTGTGATCACTGTTCTGAACTTCTACATGAATCGATAGGCATCAAGGGTGTGGGAAGAATTGGGAATTAGCTTTCTTCGCCTACTGCACTTAGTCATTGCAAGTTAACTGTGTCGTAAGATATGCAAGTAGGCCAAACAGGGTAGCTCATTTGCTTTGTAGGCTGTCACATGCAGGTTGCCTGAACTTTTATGTGATAGCATAAAGAGCTCATCGGCCCAAAAGGCGGCGTGGGTTTTTGCACTTGGTCGGGGTGTGAAATAAAAGAAACAGAGTAAGTGCAATTCGAGAACCTGCGGCGGCATGAACAGAGCTCCGCTGACCAGTGCATTGGACCACTAGGCCATTGCTGTAGCCGTACATCCGGTATGTTAAACTGCCAGTTTATCGCACTGTGCTTTGTACATTGTAGTCTTCATCTTCCATCCGTGGGTGTTAGTCCAAAATCAGCACGCAGGTATTTGCACATGCCAGCCGAAACTGGAATGCGTGGCCGCTTTACTAGCATAAAAAAAACTGCTTAGAAGTGTCATCTCGCAGGCATGCAACAAATCACACAAAACGGCGGGGGATTTGAAACAACAAATTGAATTCTCATTGGGGTGCATTAGCTCTATGCTGTCACATTTTCAGGTGGGCCGGGTGCTCGTCGTCTCTAAATTTTTCTAGTGAATGTGCATTTTATTGTTTTGTACTTGAGGTTGCTGCTGGTCTGAGTTTGCAAAGAATGACTGTAGAGGGGCTCTGAAAGGGAAATTTCGTTGGTTGATTATTGTTCTGTCATGGGGGGAGGGAAAGGCATGGTACAAAGAAGCAAGATGGTGGTGACTCGGGCAGCCATGGTAGGAGTGTTGCCGTCATTGATGGCTCATGTGCTGTCACAGGAGAACTCGTCCGCTTCGGCTGATGGTGCCCCTGGTACTGCTGCGCCCGCAGCCGGTGAGGCCGACGATAAGATGAAAGTGGCCAAGTTGGCCGAGGAGCCCAAGGAAAGCCCTGGAGCGGTGGCCGACCAGGAGTCTGCAGAGGAGCCCAAGCCACCCGAGACGGACCGCGACCGGCTTGTCAAGGATGCACAGCTTTCCACGGCAGCTGCGGCAGCTCTCGGTGCAGCGGCCGTCAAGGCAAAGGTGTGTGTACAGCACAGCCTCCCCAGCCAAGTCGAGTGAAGTTTCAGCATCTTGCATCCACTGGTCAAGTGCATTGTTGAGGAAACACGCAAAAGGGGCACGAAATGTTTCAAGGGGCAGAGACTGCACATGTATTCTCGACACATTAGTAGGATGCCTCGGGACTTCAGAGATGGCACTGGTTTTGAGGCACGCTTTGTGGCAGGAGATGAAGACACTGCATGTGGCTGCTGGTTCAGGCGGTGCTGTTTGCATAATGGAAGGACTTCTTATTCATTAGGCATATATTGCCTTAGAGGTGTAACAGTGTAAGGAGGCTCCTAAAGAAGCCTAGCTTTGCAAGGCTGTTTATGAAGCCCCCAAGTTTTATGGTTAAAGGCATGGCTAGTCAGCCAGACTGCTTAATCACCCTCTTAAGGCCTATCATCAACCATTGAATATTGGAGCGAGCTATTCATTTTGGGTGTAACGGGGCAAACGGATGAAAGAAAAGGAACTACCTAGTCAGTGCTACTCTGTGTGTTCTTTGTTCCTTCTCTGTTCCACCAAAAATGAGCATTTACCAACTAGCGCAGCTGCCCATCCTACTAGAGTGAACTACAGTAGAACCTCGTTGATACGTTCCCGGTTCGTACGATTTCCCGGTTCATACGATCAAAATCGAGGGCAAGAAAAAATGCCCCATAGAGTTACGTGTATTTGTTTCCCGGTTTATACGTTCCGGGATCACACGATTTCCCGGTAAATACGTTCAGACTTTAGTGAAACAATACGTTTTGCGACGAAAAGAAGAAGAGTTGGCTGAGAGCAGGCACACGCGACTTCTTCCTCCATGCTTGCGTGAGCATGGCGTAAATCGCCGCCGCGGCGGTTTCTCCGCTCGGCGCGGTGGCATGTCAACGGCGCTGCCCCACCTACTCCTCCAGTCTCTCCGATTCCTAGCAGGGTTAGTACGTTACGTTCACTATATGCAGCAAACAGGAAGCGCTCGCGATATCGCTTGGTTTCCGCTAGTCAAGCGAGCGCCACTCTGGTTGCTTTATAGCCGGTAAACAGGGTGGTTCTGCTCTCTGGTTGCGTAATCGGGACGCACAAGCCCGTCAAAATTTTTATCTCCTAATCTACCGCAGATTTGACTATGCAACTTTGTTTTGGTCGATGCGGGTTTATTTTGATGATTGCCTACTTTTAAAGCTCCCAGACACCATCATCAGTTCCCACCACCCTGCGGTCGGACGAATAGCTACCAATTCTCATTTCCACCTTCTTCCTGCGTCGTTTGCTGGCTGCCATGGCGTCTCATAAGCGTAAGCCGTTGTCCTTGAAGGAGAAGTTGAACATCTTGGCAGTCGTCGACGCAAATCCCAAAAAGAAGCGAATCGACATTGCAAATGACCTCGGACTGCCAGCATCAACTGTCAACACGATCGTGTCGAAGCGGAAGGAGATCGAAGGCAACGCGTTGGTGTTCGGCGCAGGGACAAAGCAGGCCCGTGGAGCCAGGCATGGGGAGCTGGAAGAAGCACTTCTGAAGTGGTTCAAACAAGCGAGAGCGTCCGGTGTCAACTTTGACGGAAGTATTCTTCGCGAGAAAGCAATGGAAATTGCAGATGTGCTTGGGATTGATGACTTCACCGCCTCGAATGGCTGGATTAGCCGATTTCGAGCTCGGCATGCCATCGCGTATCGGCAAGTGAACGGCGAAGCTGCAAGCGTCAATCCAGCTGACATGGAAAACTGGATTTCGTTGCTGCCCGGAATTTTGAATGCACACGATCCACGAGACGTGTACAACGCCGATGAACTGGGACTGTTCTTCAAGGTACAACCAAACAAAACGCTGTGCCTGAAAGGCGACGATTGTCACGGCGGCAAAGTAAGCAAAGACCGCGTGACGGTCCTTTTATGCTGCAATGAAGATGGGAGCGATATGCTCAAGCCTTGGGTAATTGGGAAAGCAAAGAACCCGCGCTGTTTGCGCAATATTGCACATTTGCCTTGTGTTTATAAAAATAACACAAAGGCGTGGATGACCTGCAGCATTTTTGAAATGTTTCTTCGGTACCTCGACGGACGACTCGGATCGAGAGGACGGAACGGGCTGCTGTTTCTAGACAATTGCGCGGCCCACCCGAAGGACACTTCTTTTCTTCGAAACGCCCGCGTCATTTTTCTTCCGAGCAACACAACGAGTCATCTACAGCCCTTAGACGCTGGGATTATAAAAAACGTGAAGCACTTGTACAGAAAGTGCATTGTGCGACGATTCCTGGCTCGTGTCTCACGACAGCAGGACCCGGGGAAGTTGTCGTTGCTAGACGCAATGCACTACTTGGTCAGTTCGTGGGAAAGCGTTACGAGCGATACTGTGCGTAACTGTTCTCACAAGTGCGGTTTTCGGCGCGTGCCAGGGGCCGAGGAGACCCAGGAGCCCAGTGATGACTATGCAGAGATCGACGAAGAGTTTCGGTCAACCGGTGCCGATGGCTTGTTTTCAGAGTTTGTTGCCGTCGACGACAACGTGCTGACCTGTGAGCCGCAAAGCGTAGCCGAAATAGTGGCCGAGGTACGAGGCGGCGAAGCGTCTGATAGCGACGAAGAGGACATCCCGACTACTTTCGCCCAGGCCGCCGCCGGACTAGATGCGCTGCGGAGTTTTTTCCGCGACAAAGAGAACAGCGCTGCAGATAAGAACATTCGTGAGCTAGAAAAGCAGCTCTACCTTTCTAATGGTCGCACCCTTCATCAGCGAACGCTGGTCGACTACTTTAAGCAGTGAAAATGAAAATAAATGCCCTTGCACATCGTTCTCGAGTCTTGATTTTCGGAAATCAAGGTGAGTTTGGATCATACGTTTTCCCGGACAATACGTTTTTTTCTCGCATTTAAAAAAAAAACGTATCAACGAGGTTTTACTGTATCTTGAAATTCTAATTAGGTTGAAGCGTACAGGAACATGGTGGTGATGATGATAAAGAACATGGGGCAGGTAGAAAGTGTAAGCCACATAAATTAGAGCAGCTATCATTACCTGTGGGTGTTGCTAGACGTGGCCTTGCTTGTGGGGTCGTTTCTCGTTGCTTTGTGTGCAAGTAGTCGCGTCAGTCACATCTGTGCTCTCTCTCTTCTTACCTCTCCTCCGTCTCCTCAGCACCTGGCAGGCGTTGAAGAGCGCAAGATCAAGTCTCTCGTGGCTCTCCTGGTGGAGACGCAGATGAAGAAGCTGGAGATCAAGCTGCGGCACTTTGAGGAGCTCGAAGCCATCATGGACCGCGAAAGGGAGACGGTTAGTGCACCGTTGATTGCCCCTGTGCTGGAAATTTCCGCTGCAGGCAGGGTGACCAAGAAACGGCATGGCAGCGTGGAAAGTGAAGTTGTCGTTTATTGCTGTACTAGTTGTATGTGGGACGGAAAGGAAAAAAAACTAAAACATGAAAGGGAGTGCAGTAGTATCTCGGTGTGATCACAGCTGATGCAAATATCAGTATGATATGAATTTGTAATAATTGTGTACAGTGGACATAATTTCGGATGGTGCACACTTTCCTGCGCCACTACAGATTATGTACAAACGTGGGAGCCATGGCTGTGACCGCACTCGCAAGCACTAAGTGCTGCCCTTGCATAGTAAACTCCGCGATTGCCAGTCGCGTAATACGCATCATGAGTAGTGGCACGTGGCCAGCATATCCGTAGTTGCACGGAGAGGGACCCTCAAATCGCCAGCGTCGCGATCGCCATTTGTGCGGTGTGCACTGTGAGCACTGAAAGGTGGCATGACTGCTTCCTTGCAGTTGTGCTTTGCACTGCTTCGTTGGTGGGTGGCGCTGTGAAATGTGCTGCACGTGCTAGGTTGTTTGCTACGTCCATGCCACTCACATTGCTGTCTTCCTAGTACAAACAGTCTGCTTATATAATATAATACAGCACAAAATAGTCTCAACCTGTTCTTTCTGAAGAATGAGCGACACAACCGGTGGTAACGCTTCATCTGCCGCCGCTGCTAGAGGAGCTGCCCGAACAGAGGCTCAGCGCTGCCAGAATCCAGAGGTGTGCGCCGCCGAGGCAGCAGCCAAGTGCTGCCGCCACCAAGGGGACCCTGCCGTTCGAATTGCCAAAGCGCAAGCTCATTGCCGCTGCCAAGAGGGCCCTGCCGTTCGCGCTGCCGAAACTGACAAGAGTTGCACTGAAAATTGCATTAGGGAGTACCATAACTATCCCTAGAATTAGTAAAAATAAATCCAGGCAATAATTTAGGGTTGTGCAAATTGCGCGAGTAAATATGGTACAGAACACTGTATTTTAACCCGTGTGCAGCTGCAGGGTGTTTAAGGGGGGACGCGACCCTTGAAAACCGAAAAATCGTGAAAAAGTTGATTTCTGGAAAAGTGCATATTCCCTCAGTATGTGTCATGAACTACCTTTTCTGTAAATATGAACGCCTAATTCGTTGTGAAAGTACTTCAAATTAAATATCTAACAAGCCGCGGCAGCCGCTGAGCTGCGAGAAAGCGCCAAAAATACCCCAACTTCACACGGATGCCGTTCTTCATCCAGCAAACCAAGCGCCGCCATCTTGGTCTTGTTTTGTTCGTGAATTCTTGCTCTTTTTTTTTTTGCTGCCTTCGATGGCGGCGGCATGGTGGGAGCGTGGCTTGCTTGCGATTGGGGCCCTCAAAGCACCTTCAGAGTTTCCCGCGCTTGAAATGCGAGGCTGCGATTGGGCGAAGGGCGTGCTTCGCGAGAACGTGGGGAACCGCCCGGCCGCTATTGGCTGCTGCATGCGCTGACGCTTGCCCCGGCCGCCCTGGCTCTTCCCTTTTCTCATCTGTGGTTTGTGCGTTCTCTTCACGTTTTGCCATTTTTGTGATCGTTGTTGTCGCCGTCTTTACGGTCTCTCGCCGTGCCGCCTGAACAGTTTCCTGCAGACTGTCGTGCGGTCAGTCACGATGCGTCCAACAAAGCTAAAGACTCTACACGCGTTCGGTGTGCGGAAGCGTGCTATCAAGTTTGTTCGGCAAAGTGTCCCGCCAACAAGGACTGTGTCGATGTTTCCAGCCACGTAGCTTCTGCTACATTGCTACTAGACAGCGATTGCGTCGCTGCTTCCAGCGACATACCAGCAGCTTCATCAGTGCAAGAATGTGTTGCTTCGGGCATGCCTTGTGTACTGTACGCATCAACCTCGGCGATTGCGGCATCCAGCTCCTGTCTCGCATCTACCGTACCCTTGCATCGCTCATTCTGGCTGCATCTCTGGAACCCCTTATCGGATTTCCAGGGTTTTTTTTTTTTATTCCGTACCTGAATAAATTTCTGAGGGCAAGACAGGTCTGCTTTTTCAAGTTATTGTTTCTGAAATTTGTCATAAGCAATTGAAATTTGTTTAATGAAGGTCTAATGAGTGACACTAAATTCAGTGCTGTGCTAAACTTTTCCAGTAAGGAAATTTAGAAAAAGGGCTCTGTTCTGCCCTGGGGCTCCTATCCAGGAATGGCCATGATGAATTTCATAGTGCCAGCGCTATTTTCAAATTCTCCAGGCCTGGAATAAGCGACTTATGTGAACCACTTCGATATACTCCTGTAACTTGAAAACCAGTGTCCACAGCTCCGTGAAACCTGGTAGTTCTTCTAATGGTTGTGCTGTGAGCCTACCCTGAAAATTTAATTCAGATATCTAGGGAAACAAAAATGTTGGTGTTCGAGGGTAGCCTTCTTTAATCAGTGATCACGCAGTCTTTGTGAGGGTTTTATCTTTCCGTGCTGTGCTGCTACACGGGACTACTTCTATAGTAATTTTGTACCGGGTTTGTGTACTGAAGTTTACGTTGCAGTACAAAGCCAAGTGCAATGCATGATTAGCCCAGTGTGCATTTCAGTGGTGCACATATACCAGGTGTCCCAGCTAAAAGTAACCAAGCTTTTAAAAAACACTGAATGCCCTAGCCGCGTGATACCAACTGAGGGTTGTTTAGAGTCGCGTGACCTAGTCTGCAGTATTTTTTTTGTTCTCCAAAGTTAATAAATTAGTTAAGTCTAATTAGCTAACTTTTTAATTATTCAATTGAGGAACAAAGTGTCAATATAAAGGTTGCAGATCACTTTGAAAAACAGTTGACTGCAACGTTTGCACCAAGACACCGTTAATGAAAAGTAGTTTTTTTTCCGGCCTTAAACCCTAGCTCGCACAATAAAAAAAAAAGCATCTATGTGGCAATGGTGCCATTTAAACATCTCAAGACACGTCTTAGAGGACAAAAACCATTTTTACTGAAGTGCTTTTCCTGATGAGCCTTTGCATGCACATTGGGACAGAGATATGACCCTGCTGCTGGTCACGTGATAGCTTTCTTTTAAGGCCAATAAGTAAAGCTTCCTAAATCGTACCATGATGGAAACAGCACTGCTAGGGGTTTTTTGAGAGTATCTAAAACTTTTACATTGACACTTTGCTCCTCAATTCAATAAGTTAAAAGTTAGCTAACTAGACTAAACTAATTAATTAACTTTGAAGAACGAGAAAAATACTGCAGACTAGATCACACGACTCTTAACAACCTTCAGTTGGTCTCGCACGCCTAGGAGATTCCGTGTTTTTTAAAAGCTTGGTTACTTTTAGCTTGGGACACCTGGTATATTGTAATACCTTCCATCTGGAAAATTTTTCTTTAGCACTTTGAGTTAACGAACGTTTATTGTAAATTGAAGGCACAGCAAAACCTTGTTAATTCAACTCCTGTTAATTTGAAATTTGGATAATTCGGGCTGCTGTTGGAGTCCCACCAAACGCCCCTGAAGTCTGTGGTGTCAGAAGCTCATATATTTGATCGCCCCGGGGCTGGCATTAATTAATTTAAATGGGCTTCAGAAGTGGTGCTGTGTGGGGCTACGACCTGCTCAACAAGTGGTCGTCTGATGTGCGCAATGGCGGCCATGTTGTTGACCCATTGATAGGCAGATAGTCTGGCCCCATACATAGTAATGGCGGCTATTGACAGAACATATCAGCCAGCCAGCTGGGCCTATAGCTGCACGCCATTTAGAGCAATGATTGTGTTTCATTCACTTTTTTTGTTTTGTTTTCCGAAGGTGTCTTGTTCCTCTGGGGCCAAGGCACGCTTCCCTCATTTCAGTTCGTGTTCTGTTCAAACATGCTGAAACTCCGTGCTCACCACATGCTGTTGTTTGCGCGGTGGAGCCTCCTCATGTGCAATGCCACATGCGAAGAAGCTTTGGCATTACCGCACCGTGCACTAAAGAAGCCATGGAGACTCTTTCTGTGATGGAGGAGTTCTGCTTTCGACACTCCCATGAGCACGAATTAAAACACTTGATAGAACAGGAAAAAATTGCTGTTGTCTTGCAGTTTTCATTCTAAATGAAGGTGACAAATTTCCCAGCTTTTCACCAAATAAATCTCACTTTCACGTGAGCAGGGCTTGCATTGCCTCAAACTATGATCAGGGGCAGGAGATACGAAGGTACAGAATTTTTATATGAAACTGCACCCGTCTATTAGCAAAGTTGCTTGTGGTCACCACCCGTTACAGCTGGAGTACCAGCGGCAACAGCTCATCCAAGAACGGCAGCAGTTCCACCTGGAGCAGCTGCGAGCGGCTGAGTTCCGGGCACGGCAGCAGGCGCATGCTATGATGATGGCCCAGCAGGGCACAGCGGCCCCCCCCTTCTGCCCCGCCTCCGGGTACCCCCTCAGCCCCCGTGGGAGGAGGAGGCGGTGGCCCCACAGCTGATGGAGACCCAGGTCAGCACCCACCGCGAGGTGGTCCTCCCCTACCTCCCCACCCACAGCAGCAGCAGCCACCACCGCAGCAGCGCAGCCCCTACTACCCTGGTTATGGGTCAGCCCCAGCCACAATGGGCGGAGCACGATCGTACCCGCCCACTGCAGGCGGGGCGGGTGGCTATGGTGCTCCCCCCTACCCTTCAGCCAGCGACCCATCGTTCAGAGTGCCGCATGGGAGCAGCCCCCAGCCGGGGGGACCAGGCGGTGTGCGGAGCCCTGGCATGCACCCGGCCGTAGCACCTCCCCCGGCCTCCCTTGGCCAACACCCCTCAGGTGAGACACACCCCATGCTGGCTTGAAGCCATTGTTGCCTTCCATGCAGCAAACCCTCGCATAGAACATCTCTCTTTTGTATGTATGTTATTGCAAGGTGGACAGCGTGCTACCTGCATTTTATGTGTTATGCATTGTGCAATCCTTGGAGCATGGTGGAAAACTACCGTGTGTGTGCTTCACCTCATGAGATCAGCCTGTGTTCCCTCTATGCAGCTCAGCTCACAGCGTGGAACTTAACGTGGCAGGAACTGTCTCGCCAGGAACATCCTATATCTACGTTTTCTGTGCGACCTGTCTCGTGGAAAACAGTAGCTAACCTTTGTGAAGAAACGTTAGGTAGCCTGGCACTTATTGTAGCTGTGTTGCAAACAGTGCACTAGCCTCACAGGCTCACAAATGCAGCAGCAGTTGCAGTGCTGACAGAAGCAGTCTGTGCACACTAGTGTTACCTGCCTGTAAAGTATTGTAGGTGTTTGCTGGAAACAGTTAAGAAAAAGAAATGGCACAGGCAACTTTAGCTGGTTAGGCGCGTGGCTTTTGAGGCAACTTCTTAATTGTGCGCTCATTATTGCCAGATGCAGCGTTTAAGTCATACCCAGGTATTGCGACCGTTTAGTTGTCAGTGATGCATGTATATGTGTACACTTCCTAAACTAGGCTTGCCAAGTCAAAGCATTTCCATTTAGCTAGATTCCCCACAACTGTAATTGAATGACTTGTCAACAGCTGCAGCTTATGATGCCATTGTTTTCAGAAAGGTCAGCTTTGTGGCAATCGCGAGCTCACACCAGCATGACACAGTTAACAATGTGGACATCTGCTATGGCCGAGTCGGTCAGCAACTGTTTGCAGGCTTTTTGATAAAAAAAAAAAATAGTCGGGAACTGAGAGACAGCACTTGCCTGCTTGTAATGCTGAATGCTGCGGAATGGATTTGTTTTCTTTGTTGTGTTATAAGCTGGGTGAGCATTTGTGTGCTGTTTGGCTTGCTTTGTGCACATCGTGCTGCTGCAAGGTGGAAGAACTAAAGTTTAAATGGCAGAGGTGTGTGTGCATCAGAATTTTCAAACAGGACTCGAATAAAGATGGTGAAAGCTCGGTGGTACGATCACGGTTGCTAAGAATTTCAGGGTGATACAAATTTGTAAGATTCCCTGGCCAGAGTGCATTGCGTACGCAGTGCAGAATTTCAGACGTTCCGAACGCTGTCCTGCGCCACTACGGATGGTGTGAACGCGCGAGCTACGACCACACACTCAAGCAATAAGTGCTGCCCGCACTTCACCAATGCTGCAATTACGGGTCACACGTTATGCACCACCGTGAGTGGGTGATGGTGTGGCTGTAAATAAATCCCATCAGTGAAATATTCATACAGTCTGAAATTCGTATCATTCAAAATAAACAAAATCTGAATGTACTGTGCGATGTCATGCTAAAGAACCCCAGGTGGTCCAAATTACGAATTTAGGCCGATAGTTTTTTTCAAATAATTATATTCCAAACGCTAGGGTCGGCTTAAATTCGAGGATTTTAAGAAACGCGCCAGTTTTTCATTGAAACTGCTAAATATGGTGCATAGCTAGCGCCATCTAGAAAAGTCAGTATCGCAGCCGCTACTAGCCGTGCCAGTAGCCAACCGTACACAAGCGAGGTTGCCATTTATAGCTGTTTCGTGTCAGTGTGCGCCGTGGTGTTATCGTGATGGCACCAAGCAGGAGATGCCACTACAGTGCCGCTTTCAAGCAAAAAGTTGTGATACCCGCAGAGGCATCGTCAAGCCTTCAAGCCAGGCGGGACTTCGGCGTCGACGAGAAAAACGTCCCTCGTTAAAGGGGACAGCGACAGCAGCTTTTTGCGTGCACCACATCGAGGATGGCATTTAGCGGACCAAGGAAAGGCCATCACCACGAAGTGGAGACACTTTTGGCCGACTTTGTTCGGACGCTGCCCTTCCAGTGACAACAGAAGTGCTCCAAGCAAAAGCTAGGGAAATTTCGAGGGAGTGAGGCCTAACGCCAAAGGATTTCAAAGCCAGCCGGGGCTGGCTTCAGAAATTCATGAAGTGCTTCGGCTTCAGCCGTCGACGTTGCACTTCAATCACCCAGAAGCTGCCAGTCGATTTTGAAGAAAAGCTGATAGCTTTTCAGCGCTACGTGCTGCGAAAGAGAGAAGCGGCAAGCTACAACCTTGGGCAAATCGGCAACGCCGACCAGACGGCTGTGTATTTTGATACGCTAGTGCCGTACACCGTGAATGAAAAGGGTGCCAAGGAGGTGAAGGTGCGCTTTGCAGCTACGAGAAGCAGCACGCAACTGTGATGCTGTGCTGCACTGCTGATGGACATAAACTCCCTCCTTATATGATATTTAAAAGGAAGACACTGCCTGCTCGAGAAACTTTCCCAAGAAATGTCATTATGCGGGCAAATGAGAATGGGTGGATGATGGGTGCGATGGTGGAAGAGTGGGTTAAGGTTGTGTGGCGATGGCGTCCAGGAGCCCTTTTGACAAAGAACTCTCTCCTTGTCGTCGACTCTTACCGTGGGCACTTGACCGACAACGTGAAGGCTGCGCTCGCCGAAGCGAACACGGACCTCGCTGTCATACCGGGCTGCATGACGGGCCAGTTGCAGCCACTTGATGTCTGAATCAACAAACCTTTCAAGGATCGTCTGCGCAAATATTACACGGACTGGTTGACTGACGAAAACCACATGCTAACGGCAATGGGCCGCATCAAATGTGCATCGCTATCGCAGCTGGCGGGCTGGGTAGCTGGAGCGTGGGACGACATCCCAGGTACTTTGATTGTGCGTGCCTTTAAAAAGTGCAGCATATCTAATGTGCTTGATGGTACGAAAGATAGCGCACTGTTTGAAGGTGACAGTGACAAGGAACACAGCGACGACGACGTTGAATGAGCTCTGCACGTTCAGATTCAACAAATGCCGTTTGCATTTTGTGAACGCTGTCCTCGCTTTTTTTGTTCGGCCTACATTCGAGGTAATACCGTATTTATTCGAATCTAGGCCGATAGTTTTTTCAAAAAAACGAGATGTAGAACTCTTATGTCGGCTTAGATTCGAAGATTTCGTTTCGAGGTTTCGTATTCGTAAAATACGAATAAATGTAGCACGCAGGTGGCGCCCCCACAAAACGCCAACGAAAGACAGCACTGTAGCCGTTGCTATCCGTAGCCGTTGCTATCCGTAGCCGATACTGATCAAAGCACACATGAGCACTGGCTGCCATTTTGGCCTTGTTCTGTTCTCGTGCGGTGGCGTGAGCACATTCGCAGCAGTGAAGTTTTCGTGCGTAGTTTTTATCACCAACACCATGGCACCAAACAGGCAGTGCCATTATAGTGCCGCCTTCAAGCGGAAAGTTATAGTCGCTGCAGAGCAGTCGTCAAATCTTCAAGCCGGGCGGGACTTCGGCGTGGATGAGAAGAATGTTCGCCGTTGGAGGGGGCAGCGTAACGAAATTTTTGCTTGCGCGGCAACGAGAACGGCTTTCACGGGCCCCAAGAAAGGCCGCCATCCAGAAGTGGAGGTAGCTCTGGCCGAGTTTGTGGAGACGCAGAGGTCAGCGGCACTTCCAGTGACCACGGAAGTGCTGCAAGCCAAAGCAAGAGAGCTGGCGAGAGAGCGAGGCGTCCCCCGGGAACTGTTCAAAGCCAGCCGGGGCTGGTTGCAGAAGTTCATGAAGCGCTTTGGCTTCAGCCTCCGACGTCGCACGTCCATTTGTCAAAAGCTGCCGGGCGACTTCGAAGAGAAGCTGATCTCATTTCAGCGATTCGTAATAAGGAAGAGGATGGAGCACGGCTACGCCGTAGGACAAATGGGAAACGCTGACCAGACGCCGGTATGGTTTGACATGCCAGTGGCGTGCACCGTGAACGAAAAAGGTGCCAAGGAAGTGAAAGTGCACTCGGCCGGATACGAAAAGCAGCGCATGACTGTAATGCTGGCCTGCACGGCGGATGGCCACAAGCTGCCGGCGTATATAATTTTTAAGAGGAAGACTCTACCAGCTCGGGAAGTGTTTCCAAGAAATGTGATCGTCCGCGCCAACGAAAATGGATGGATGGCGAGCGATATGGTTGAGCAGTGGATCAGAATGGTTTGGCAGCGGCGTCCAGGGGCCCTCTTGGCCAAACGTTCCCTCCTTGTCCTGGACTCTTACCGTGGACACCTCACTGACGGCGTAAAAGCTGCGCTTTCCGAAGCCGGTATCGACGTCGCCATCATACCCGGCGGCATGACAGGCCAGCTGCAGCCTCTTGATGTGTGCCTCAATAAGCCTTTCAAGGATCGGCTGCGCAAGTACTACGTGGACTGGCTTAGTGAAGAGCGGCGCGAGCTTACACCAACAGGCCGAATAAAGCGCGCCTCACTGGGAGTTGTAGCCACTTGGATAGCTGCAGCCTGGGATGACATCCCAGAAAGCTTGGTTGCACGCTCATTCCGCAAGTGCTGCATCTCTAATGCACTTGATGGCAGTGAAGATAGTGCACTGTTCGAGGAGGCCAGCGATAAAGAAGTCAGCGATGATGATGACGAATGAGCGGGGGCTGATCCCGGGCTGGCGTTGCATATGTCTCCTCGCCTAACGCCGCCTCTCCTCCTCCTCTTCTCTCAAAGCTCCTTTGGCAGCTTTTTTTTTTCAACGGTCCCTCTCGGGGCCATCAATCACGCTTCGGCAGAGCATGCAGGCACGATGCTTCCCGCTGTGTCTCACTCGAGTTCCTCTCTCTACACCAAGTCGCCTATGCGCAGACACATGGTGCAGTCGTATCGCGCCACGCACTTTCACGTGCGCGGCGACGTAAGAACAGTCGTGTCGCGTCATAAAAATAATTGTGATAATGAAGTATAAACAGTGTTGTTTTTTCGGCCGGCCTACAATCGAGGTAAGTTTTTTTTTTTCTGTGGCCTTCAACTTTCGGGTCTCGGCTTAGAATCGTGGCCGGCCTAGATTCGAGTAAATACGGTATATATATATTTTTTTTTGGCTTCGGACTTTAGGGGGTCGGCTTAGAATCGGGGTTGACCTAGATTCGAGTAAATACGGTACTATCTGGAGCCCTCCACCACAGTGCCGCTTATAGCCTGAGCTGCCTTGGGACGTTAAACTCCATAAAACCAAATACCATCGGCCATAAACAGATTTGCGTGAATGCACTTTCCATGTTTCTGCATTCAAATTTTGTTCGTTTTGGATGATACGAATTTTTGATATATATGAATATTTTTCGCGACCCTGTGAGATTCCCATCATTGAAGTTCTACTGTTTAAAAAAAAATATGGCTTTGAATAGTTCTCGGTCAGACACCTATGGATGCTCCCAGAGTTGAAAGAAGTAAATAGGGCAGATGAGAAAAAGTGAAGATACTACTTATTGTCTGGAGATTTTTTTGCATATTTCAAGCTGCGTGAACTTTATTGGTTGTGGAAATGATCCTTTTTTCCAGTGACAACCGTGAACATCAGTGCTCTGGCGTTCAATTCGTGTTTGCAATTTCGAGTGTCCACCCACCTCTGCCCAGCAGCGCTGCTCCATACTAATTGGGGCTGCTTGACAAGCTTGCATGCTGTGCACTGCTAACCACTCTGGCGTGAATGTGCATTGATTAGCTGTTCTGCACTCCTGCATACAGTTCTGTCTCACACACTCTTTCTCTCCTGCTCGTGCGCATATCTCCACAGCCACTGAGGTGGGACAAGCAAGAGCATCACTTATGCACTTTTACTGCAGGCTTGCTTTGTTTCAACCTTTAGAATTTGTCATGCTCATTGGCAGTAGGCAGTTACAAAAGTTGGAAGGAAAAAGACCTGATGGCGTGGGCAACGAAGAGTTGTTACTTCCTGTGTTACTTCCGAGCGTTTCTCTCATGTTGGCCAGCGTACTGATTTGCCAAAGATTGTTGGCGGGGTGAGGAACAGCGCTGTCTTGACTTCGCACGCACTGGCCTAACTGCGGATGTACTGAGCTTTGTCGCTTGTGTTTATTTCTTCTGGCAGGCACCTATCGGCAACATCATTCCTCCATTCTCACGGGACATCCATACTAAACGCACTCTGACCTACAAACAGAGGGGACATACCAAAACAGCTGGCACTGTGCTTCTTCCTGAAGTGTGTCCGCTCAACCGAGTGGCCATAAACTCTTAAGCGCCTCCGAGTGAAGGCGCACACACGCTGAACATTGCACGCTGTGGCCGATGTGATTACCGGCCCGAAGCAGGATTTTGTGTTCATTGTGACCGG
The DNA here is from genome assembly GCF_052857255.1 of Amblyomma americanum. NCBI lineage: Eukaryota > Metazoa > Arthropoda > Arachnida > Ixodida > Ixodidae > Amblyomma > Amblyomma americanum. Next base: position 118,826,621 of record NC_135502.1, on the reverse strand, counting down.
CAGTCATGATTAGCAGTGTGTACCATTCTTTTTGCCAGAGCAGACATTCCGCACATATTTCATTTCAGAGCTTTGGTTAGCTGTTAGCATTTACTAATATATGAATTAGAGTAATATTTTCATAAAGCATAAGCGTCTGTGTGTCAGGTTTTGTTACAACACTGTAATCTCTGCTGCTGGAGTGTGGTGCAGAGACGTCTAGTCAAGTCCTTTGTTTTTGAGCAGATATGAGGTGCCACTCGCGAGTTGAAAAATAAAGAATTGGTCTGTTTGTGTTGACATTATTCTCTGTGTCACTTTTAAATAACACATTCGCAAACTTTTCTCACACCTAGCTGGCTAGAAAAAAAAGGGAGTCTTTTAACATGAATTCTGCACACTGTATAGTTCAGTAACTCATAGGCATTCAGGCTGTGAGTGTGAACTCTAGCTGTGTTTTTGTTGATGGGCAGAGGTGTAAGCCAGCAGGAAATGTTTCTGAGGCCTGTGGACATATTCTCGCAGAGTGTAAACTTGGCACTCTCTTCTAATTGCAGCTGTTTTTCTCCCTTTCCCTCCCACTGCTGACATGCAAGGTTTGAGGTGGCAGTAAGACGTGGACACCATTTTGATTCTCTTGCGATATTGCTGCATGACTTGCTGCCAGTGCATGGCCTCTCTCGCTTTCTCTGCATATGTGCACCAAAAAATAGGAAACAAAGGAAGAATTGTAAAGTAGGCTGTAGAAGGTTATATAAATGCGTTCTGCTTTGAGCTTAGATCAAGGCACATGCTTCCCGTCTGCACGAGTAATGGAAGCACCTTCATAGAATTTAGTTCTTTTGAGTTTTGGGAGTTTTTACAAATCATCGTGGCATCCATAGTCGCAAGCAGCATTTGCAGGTAAGCCTGGATTGCATTTGGAAACGATTGCCAGAGTCTGTGTTGATGTTATGCCTCATAGTCTCAAAGTCGTGTTATCTGTAAAACTTAGTTGCTCGCATTTGGTGTTTAGTTTAATACATGAGAGAAAGCTCGCCATACTAGAAATGTCCCATTCTGCACTTCCAGATGTGCTTTACGCTCATGCCTGCTTGATTCTTAAGCCCACAGTTTAGTGCAGATATGCTCGCATTCTTCTCCCATGTCATGCTGCACCTTGCTTGCTTCAGGAGAGGCTTGCTTTCTCTCGCATTCTGCCTGCCCACATGGCTTGCAGCAGCCATGGACTCTCTCTTCCAGGACATTTTGTTGGGCCATCTATGTGCCGCGCTTCAGAACAGTGTGTTATTGATACCAGCACTAAGTGGCTCCCATTGGGCACTTGCCAAGTGCTTACGTGGTCTTCTCTGCATTCGTGTCATTGGAACTCGTGACTAGGAAAGATTATTGGTGGCATGCAGTTCTTTTGTTGTCTTCATTAATGGCCGGCCATTTCATTTGGGGCCGCTGTCGTTTTTGCATCTCCAGCATATTGGTTGGGGGCTTCATTCCTTGCTCTGGGTGCTAAGAAGCTAGTAATTTGTGTGTGCATGGGGCAGGTGTGCTTGTCTTGAGTGGTTTGTCAAACTGGGGGCCATGTTGACCTGTTACCAGCTCTAGCAGGGAGAGAAGTACAGTAACAAATAAGCGTGCACTGAATGGAAACGTACCATTTCAGTCGCTCCACTCCTCGGATGTTCTGCTGTCCGGCTAGCGGCTGAATATTAACAGTGTGTGAAAGAAAAAAAGAAAACTGCTTTATAGCAATGTGCAGCTTTTTCTGGTCGCAGCCATGACTGTGTGGTAAAGGGCAGTGAGGATGTTGCTTTTGCACTCATTGTTTCACATTCTGCTCAGGTGCACAGGCTGCTTTCAGCCTTGTCCTTCAGTGTGAAGGCCGATTCAATGTATGGCCGTGGTTGCTGTAGAGGAAGAGCTTGGCACCGTGCATTCTATCGTAAGAGAGCATTTACGCAGTCTTGAACTCGCTTGGCGCACTTAGGTCAGCACTTGAGCAATGTTCAGAGACTGCAGTCGCCTTTCACATTAAGAGAAGAGGTGAAGAGCTGCGGGAAGTATTCAGCAGACAAGGGACTGGAAAGAGGTGCTCGTTATGACATAAATGACGCAAGCCAACAGGCACGGAACCAAGGGGCATAGAGGATGTCATTTTTTTTTTCATTTTGTAGTTTTTATCAATGGGAGATAATAAAAGCAGGAGAAAAAACAACCACATGCCACCAGTGGGATCCAAACCCACAACCCACTGGTGGCATGTGGTTGTTTTTTCTTATGCTTTTATTAATCTCCCATTGATGAAAACTGCAAAATTAAAGGGTGGGGGCAACAGTGATCAGAAGCAGCATATTTGCTGCACCACTGATTGATCCCACGTTTGGCTGTGATCATGACTTTTATATGCCCAAGGTGATCATTGGAAGGTGATGCTTGCACTTGACTGACAGAGAGGTTGAGTCAAACTCTGGTTGAACTTCTGCCTTGTGAGGGTTCCTAAGTGCCAAAGCACACTGGCAACAGCCTCTGCCCTGAGTTTATTGTCTTGGCTTAGCTTCCATGCTGCATTCTGTGACTTGTCTTCTCTTCCTTGCTCGCCTCTTCAGTTTCGCTGCTGTGATGGCATTGATGCCAGCTTCTGCGGCCACACTTGGCAACCTTTCTGCGTTCGTCGTGCATTGCAAACCATGCTCTCTCTCACAGTTCCTTGCCCTTCAGGGCCTTGGCTCTCGCAGCACCGAAGGCAGTTATTTAGCATTGTGTCAGAGCCTTGATCGATACTACTTAGCCTTGGCAAAGTGCTCTTCCCCACACAATGCTCCCTCAAATGTATACCTGTCCATTAACCCTTGGGTTTTGGTATGTTCGTTGGAAAGACGTGGCTGTTAAGGATTGGCGGTGGAGGCGAAGGAAGAAAGAGAAGGGCTCGAGCGAAATGCGGCATGCGGTTGGGAGGAAATGCGATGCTGGCAGCCTGGCATTGAAGTGGTTTGACACCACTTGTGTCCCTCCCTCCATAGTGGCTTTCTTCATATTTCAAACAGACCTGTTATGTCGAAGGTATTGGATATCGCCAAAGATAAGCAGTGCTCCAGTCATAAATCAAGAGATCCTTAAATCAAATTTAGATTTCATGAGAACTGCTTGTGGTTCACTTTCCAAACATAGGTAATTCAGTATTGTCTTTTATCTTGAGCTATTATGCCAGATCAAATCTCTGCAGGTAATTTGATGATCATCGCAACAGCTTGTTTATAGTTAAGAGCAGTTTAAAAAAAAAAACTGCCTCGAATTTTCGGTGGTAGATGTGTGTCCTCATGAATTCACGTGGCAAGAAGGGAATCAAAATGTTGCTGAAATCACATGCGTGAATCTGCCACATTTGTAGAACCACATTGGAACAGCTTTTGTGGAGGTGCGGTATTTGTTTCGGAAAACTTGCTCCATGCCATATGCCATGGTTTCCAGCCTGTTAAATGAGGGAATGCCACACTTTGTGGATAGTTTGTTGAATCTGTCGTCGGTGCTGCCAGGGCTTGGGATGTCTGGAGTTTCTTCTAACCCAGGCCTTCCTGCATAGCGCCGTTGTTCAGTTCAGAAGCTGTGTAGGCTTTGCTACAAACTCTGCTCATATTGGGAAGTGATATGTGAGCGGTAATTGCAGGCTAGAAGCAGCTCTTGTGACTGGTGCTTAAAAATGTTGCCCTATTCAAAGGCTGCATTCAATCGCTGCCATGCCAAAGAAGGTTACCGTAACGATCTGCAGCCAGTCTGGCATGGTCTGCACTACTACGTTTGTTTTGGCCTCATCCCTTTCAAACTACTGTTTCACGAGGCATAATTCACCAACATACTTTTGCCAAGCTTTTACTAGTCATGACTTTGTGAAGATGCGAATAAATTCTTCGTCTAGGATTACTTCTGGCAGTTTGCAAATTTTAGTCTGTGGGCTTTTGGCCTTACCCGAGGCAAGAATGAAAACGTGCAAATTTGTACTCGTAGTTACCATCCATGCTCTGCCTCTTCTGTCTCTTCTTAACCAGTTCGAAGTAGTTTAATGCGGGGCTCAATTATACATCTAGGCTATTTGTGCTTTTATTTTTTTGCTTTGTATTTGCTTGCGCACGCTGTCTCTTGTTTGTGGTATGCTTCCGAGAGCAGGGCACAGAAATTAAATCTCTTTATGGCTAGTTGTGCAAAAAATTTAGCCAAGCTCGCTATGCGTATGTAATCATTCTTGCTTTTACTAGAACAGAAATTGGCTTGATGGCGCTTGTTCACCTCTTCAGTTATAAATATTAGTAGGCTCACAAAGTTTAGCTGAAAATTGCATTGTCAATGAAATATTGATCCTATATGCGCTTTCATCCCTGGAGTTGCAAGCTAGATGCCCTGTTGCTAGGCTTCATAGGTTTGGAAGCTGAGTGTGAGCGCAACTTTTTTGATAATCACTTTCAAGTACGTTTTGGAGTGGCAGCAGTAAAACCTCGTTGATACGTTTTATTTTTTAACTGCGGGAAAAACGTATTATCCGGGAAAATGTATGATCCAAACCGCCTGATTTTGAGAAATGTAACTGTAGGATGGGGTAAAAAGACATTTATTGACACCTTCACTTTATAAAAATGTCGATTGGCATTTCTCGGCATAAGAGCTGAACAGATCCATTCCAGTGTTCGCTGAATTCAGTCCGCGTTCGCGCTGTCTTTAGCGCGGAAGGAAATTCGTAACACATCCGGTCCGTCGACGGCAGTGAAGAAAGTAACCAAAATCTCTTCGTCATTTTTCGGATGCCTCGCCCCTTTGCTTCCAAGTATTGTGGAAAAGCCACCGCGGCGGCTGATTGTCGAAGTGTTTCTGCTTTTTAAGCCGCGTTTCACAGACCCGGCCCGTTCGTATATATGCGCATCGCTGTAGCTCGTAAGAGGCTTCGCCTCCTTTCCCTTATGCACCGCGAAGAAACTTCATACCGCATCCCCGCAGAAACGGCCGTCGAGAATGCTAGCGCGCCGTTTTTATATTTTGCCCTTGATAATGGTGCTTCACCTCGTGGCATCGAAGTATTGCAGAGAAGCCACCACAACGGGTGACTGCCGCAAAAACCATGTTGCGTGCCCTCTCGTTCGGCCCACTTGTATGTTTGCACATGTGTGGTTGGTCAATAAACGTATTATACGACCGCAGTTTGTCGAAATTTCAAACGCAGTAGCCGGGAAATCGTGTTTTCCGGGAACGTATTAACCGGGAAATAATATAGTGCAACTCTATGGGGCTTTTTTTAATGTCCGCGCTGTTGAGCGTACGAACCGGGAAATCGTATGAACCGGGACCGTATCAATGAGGTTTTACTGTAATTGTGGCATGTCTGGCCGAGATAGAGCTCAAAAATTGTGGCCAGTTGAATAACTAGCATGATTACTGTTTCACTTGAATTCGGAACTCAAAATATTTATTCCTGTTCATCCCTGTTTAGCAGCTTAGCATCTGTTCTTTGAGGGATATTCGTTAAGATGGGCTATAAAAATAAGAAAATAGATGCCCTGTCCGCACACTCTTGAGAGACTGTACACAGTTATAGTAAGCACCTCAGGTCTTTGCATGGCCCCCTGCATAAAAATGCATAAACTTGCTATTCCAACTTGCGAATAGTGCCACCTAGTGCCTAGATCTAACACAAGTAACCAACCAGAGCAATATATTGATGCGGTTGGGTAGGTATTGGCAGTTTAAATTCAGTGTGATTGTTGGCTGAATGCAGAGTAGATAGAAATTGACAACTTTGTTTGGAATGAAAGCATGAGTGAATGAGAATGGTACTAGGCTTAAGCAAATAATTTATTGCTACATGTCAGAAACTATCGAAAAGCTGTGCAACGGGACTTGCACGGAAGCTAGGAAAAGTGACACTGTTGTTTTATTGCCATGATTGGCCCATCGCTGAGTAGCTGCAATGAGTGCATACTGTGGCATTTTGCTCAGATGTGGTGCTATGATGCTCTGGTGACATGCAGGTTCATTTCTGTCATGCTGTTATGTGCAGGGGCCGGCAGCTGGCAAGTCTTTTCTTGGGAGGGGGGCACCGCGTACATTTTTTATTTTCTAATTAGGTACCGTAGTTACAAGATTGTAAGTTAACCCCCCCCCCCCCCCCCCCCCCAACATCACATTTAAGAAAAAAACAAACTTGAAGGTTGTTTACGCTTGGCCTTTATTAAAAGAACGTGATAGCATTATCCTGCGGTCTCCGCTTATCGTCAGCCGCTATCGGCTGCCCCGTACGGGCGCGCCCAGGGGCACATTCCAATACGAAAATGTATAGGCACTGGACTACTCGTCCACACTTGCGCCATCGTCCTCACTTGTGCTGCCTTCGTGACCGCTGCTGCGGTCCCACAGCTCGTCGTTCTGAAGTCGTGCATCGAAATCCTGCACTTCGCATATAGCCACATCACGACATAGCGTGGAACAGCTGAAAATTTTGCCTGGCTGCAGCACCTGTATCTGTTGCGAATGTCGAACTTGCGGCCCGGCGTGCAGTTGATCGTTTCTTCGCCGTAAAGAATGACAGCCATCTTGAATGTAGCCGTAAACGAGCGCCAGTCACTTACCGGACCCGAAGCGCAGATGACGAAGCACTACATTAAAAACTTGTGAAACGTGGCCAGCAGCAGTCAAATGCGTCAGAGCCAAACAGAAACTACGTGTGAGTGGCGTCGGCTCTTCTGTCGGCTACCGACACTGCCCGGTGCCGCTGCGGTTCCGAGTGGTGGTGCTGCCGCGATTGGAACAGCGGCCCTTCCATCAACTATTGACGCTCCCTTGAGCGCCGAGTGCGCGGTTAAAAGTAAAAAAAAAAAAACAAACTTGGATGACACCTATTAAGAGTAGAACGTGAATGCGTTATCTGCCGCTGCCACTTACCAGCAACCGCAATCTACGACCACGTGTGGGGAGTGGACTGGTGCAGTTTTGTGCTTATCGACAGCCACCATCGGCCGCCACGTGCAGGGTGGGGATGCCGGTTCTGCGCATTGACATAGCAGCTGCTCAAGGCCACCACCAAGAGCCACGCGAGGGAGCCGCGCAGCAAAAATGCAACCATGCTGGAGCATGCCTGATATCTCGTTTGTCTCGCCTCTATTTATGGTGTGATGCTTTGGTTTCGATTTTAAGTCGACCCCCCACTTTGGATTCTCAAATTTTGAAAAATAGGTCGACTTACAATCGTGTAAATATGGTAGTTAATATTCCTTCTGTAACTCCTTAACCATCAGGGACACAGCTATGTAATCTTGAGCACACCACAACTGTAGGGGCTGCTGGTACAAGTCCGAAGTGTACCACTCAAACTGGGGAAAGCATGTAAACACAGTCTATCGCACTTAAGTTAGGAAGAAAGGCATGTTGATGCTGCGTGGGAGTCCAGTTTAAGGTTTTTGTATTAAAATTGGTAAGCTGTTTGGCGCTGCCAGAAGGCAAAGCTCACACTGGTAAGATCGAAATGCACGGTGTATGCTCATTGCATCCGGTGGCACTGTAGGGGGTGTGTCTTGGATTTAAGCTGCCATCTGCAAGCTTTTCATGGGCAGTGCTGCTCTTGCAGCTGAACATTTGAATGCTGTGCCTTTCTTTTAGTGGCTAGAAAGAGCTCTCCGAATAAAGTACAGATGCTTCATAGGACACTACAAAAGCGTCAGTCTATAAGAATACTGAACTGAACTGAAGGAATTCAAATAACTTAGGGTACTAAGATTTCTGGTAATTGAATTCGGGTTGCGTGCCTTGTAACTGCATGATCTGTGCCACATACTCGTGCATTAGCGAGTACACACGGTTGAGTGAAGTATTATCCCACAGCTTGGCTGTTCCCGTGGTATAAGCAGAATCAGCAGTCTGAAACTGAGGCTGCCTTGGCTGTCTTAGCTTGATGTGCACCAACCTTTTTTTTTTTTTTTGTTAGACTGGCACTTAATGCAGGTGGGTCCCTCGCATCTGAGCATCTGTTGCAGGCGGCCTCAGTCTTGGCCCTGTCAGTTTCAGAGCAGCACGAGTTGTATGTCTTGTGCAGTGTCTTTTGTCCAGATCGTTTCAGAGTGTCTCGTCTTGTCTGTCCTTGTAACACTTGTTTCCTCTGTTTCCCCTCCCGTCCTCCCCCCATCTTATGGCCTCATTTTGTGCCTCCCTTCCCCCTTTCTGTTTACTCGTTAAATCTGCCCTTGGCCATGGCAGCTGGAGCACCGCCCATGCCCTCCATGAACGGAAATGGGCCCCCAGGTGCTTCGTCCCCCATGGATCAAGGCACACCTCCGCAGCCACCGCCTCCGCAGCCGCCACACAATCAGTGCCCGCCCGGCGTTGCCCCAAGCCCAGGTTGCTAGACTTTCCCCCCTTTGTCTCTCTCTTGTCTTCGTGCCACTGTGTTTTGTACAGTTTCATCAACCACCCCTCCCCAACTGAGCAGCATCTCACTTCACTGAACAGCAGGTTTGCCACGGTGCATAATACAGTGGTAGTCATGGCAGCCTCAAAATATAGTAAGCCTTCTATTATTTTCAACCGGAGGGCAAATTTTCAGCATCATTTAACGGCATATTTGCGGAAGCGTTTAAGTATTTATTCATGGTCAAGGTTTTTAAGTTGTCTTCTAGCACAGAGGTGTATGGACTTGAGGTAATGAACGAAAAAAAAAATGTACCTAAATATCCTGCGCAAAATAAGCAAGCAAGCAAACATGTCAGTTTTCATTCACAGGCACGTGATGCCAATGGAATTCAGATTTAGCTGGGAGCTCAGAGGATATGGCAGGCTAAACTATTGGGTGCACAGCAATGCCACATTGATATCTATGACTGTTGTGTTTTAGATTTTTTTTTTCGTACATACATCCATGCTTGAGACTGATGCCACCATTTTAAAATTTAAACCTTGATACTTATAAATGTGCATCTGTTGCATGTGTATGATTATGCGAAGAGAGTAATTTCGCATTGCAAGACATTCTGATCAGTCTTCAGGTGACGATACGTGTATAGGTTGTTTGTACAGCTGTGTCGACTGCTCTGATAGTGCAGTTAAAGGTCTGCACACTTCTGGTTCATTGTGCAGCTCTTGCAGTTCTGGAATTCAGCCATTGATTGAAGCTTCTGATTACATTGTAGTTTCAAAAAGATTCAGCGCTCACATTTGCTGCATGATGGTGCTTCTGAAAGTGTCGTGGTCACTGTTAACACTTTAGTGGCCACATTATTAAAGTCAAAGCCGGATATGTGTAACCTAAAAGCGACAATGCATTGCACCCAAGCTAGTGACATGCTGCCCGCCGGCGAACTGGTAGCGCACTGCTTGCTAGCTGCTGAGAGTCCTAACCTGCTTCGCATCAAAGCCGCTGTGGGTGGCGCTTTTGAACTAGCCACTGAAGATGTCTAATAGTGTTAACGGTACACGCTAAATACAATTATCGCTAATAAATTAAGGTACAATTGGTTTCTGCAATGCCTTCAGTATCAAAACACCGCTTGTGACGCAAGGGCTGCCGCAAGGCTTCAGTTAGGCTGGCTTCACCACATGGCATCGATGTGACGTGGAAAACAAGTACAAGAGACCGAAAGCCAACCTTGTGTTCACCTCGACATGCGGTTTCACAGCACAAGCACTGCCAGCAGTTTCCCAAGGCCGTGCACCCTACCTGTCTTGGCGTGCAGAAATGAAGACTTCCATTAGGAGAAGTGCCACTTGCGGGGGTACAGCGCACAATTTGATATATCGAATGTCCAGTGAGTTTGCAGTTCGATGCACAGAGCGACTTTCTTATACTTTGCATAGGATTTTCAAGGCGTTAATCTGTGTGTTTGATATAGCCAGTAAATCGAAACAGCCAGGTTCGATATATCTGGGCTTGACTGTATACAGTAAAACCTCGTTAATTCGAAATCGCTTAATTCGAACTTCCGGTTAATTCGAACTGACGGCCGGGTCCCGGCAAAGTCCTGTGTATTTCAGTGGGTCAAAACTCCCGATAATTCGAATATGCCGGTATCCACGTCGGTTAATTCGAACTAGGCGCCGATGGCTGGCATTGCTCCTCGCATATAGAAGTCACCTCGTAGCAAATACAATGCGCTGAAAATTTTAAAAAAAATGCAGAATGATGAGAAAAAAAATAAGCCAGCACGCACGAGGTGAGACGTGAATTTCGTTGCCCGAACCAACCCTCCGGTGCATGCCGTAGCAGGTTTTCGCTGCCGGAGCGTCGAAGCATTGGCTTGTCTATTTTTGGCTGACGCGCGGTCACGCGGGTAGCCACCCTACCGCGGGCGCCGCCTATGCTCCGGCCACGGTGGCTCTGGCGCAAGCCGTTGCAGGTTTCCGCTGCGCCGAGGCGGTCGTGACCATTTGAGACGCACGCGACCATGGAGGAAGGAAGTACTCGGGAGAGGCGGTTACGTCACATTTTTTTGAAGCCGCCCTTTTTTTCTGATGGAAATAAACGTTGCAATCAAGCGGGCCTCCCCTCCCCGTTCCCCCGCTTCCCTCTACTTGGGCGCCGTCCCAGCGCGCCTGCCCATGCAGCAGACGACGCCGCTGCGCCCAGCGTTCTATTGGCTGCGCCGTCGGCTAAACTCTCCCAGTAGCCCTTGCGAGAACGCGTGACTTCCGGTACCCTTTTATTGTGCAGCTCGGGAAGCGAAGACTCCTTCCTTTCCTTCATCCTGCACGCAGCACCCGGCCCCTCTTGCGCCTAGTCTTTGTTGCCGCGATGTCTAGCGAAGTTTGTGTTGCGTGATATTCCTTGTTTGTTTGGTGTCTCGCTGGTGACGTCTCATCGACTGTGGCAATCATGGCAAACCGAGGAAAGTACTCCGCAAAGGATTTGAAGACGAAGGTGGAGATATTACAGGAGGTCGAACGTGGTCTCCTAACAAAGACAGCGATCGCAGAGAAGTTTGCAGTCAAGAAAAGCACGCTGTCCACATACCTCAAGAACAAGGACTCGATCTTCAATGCGTATCAAAAGGAGATGGAGCCCTCGCGGAAACGACTAAGAACATCGGCTCATCCAGAGATGGAGGATGCTGTAATGGCATGGATTAAGGACGTTCGCAGCAGGAACGTGGACCAATAATTGCCGCAAAGGCAGTGGACTTCGCCAGCCAGATGGGCATAAGTGACTTCAGCGCGTCGGAAGGCTGGTTGTCGCGTTTCAAGGCCCGTCACGGACTTACGTTTAAAAGCGTTTGTGGAGAGGCAGCCGCAGTCGATGAAGAAACGTGTCAAAATTGGATCTCAGGTCAACTAAGGGACTACCTTGCCGATTACTCGCTAAGCGATGTGTTCAATGCAGATGAAACCGCGCTTTATTTTAAGTTGCTGCCGAACAAGACTGTCAGTTACAAAGGCGACACGTGTTCAGGCGGGAAGAGAAGCAAGGAAAGAGTGACGGTGTTCGTGTGCGCAAACGCGACTGGCACGGAACGGTGCCGCTTGCTAGTTATAGGCAAAGCAGCGAAGCGTCGCTGCTTTAAAGGGCTAAAAACTCTCCCTGTTGATTATACTTTAAACAGAAAGTCGTGGATGACGCGAGCAATTTTCACGGATTGGCTGCGCACACTCGACAGGAAGTTCGCGGCACAGAACAGGAATGTTCTGTTGTTCGTCGACAACTGTTCAGCCCATTGCGACATCAGCGGACTGAAGGCGATCCGTCTGGCATTTCTGCCGAAAAACACTACGGCTGTGCTGCAGCCTATGGACCTTGGGGTTATTAAAAACCTCAAAACACTGTACAGGCGCCACCTCCTAGAGCGGATTCTTGTGTGTATGGACAGCGGCAAATCGTACGACGTCAATCTCCTTGGAGCCTGCCACATGCTGGCAACATCGTGGAATGCTGTCAAGGCGGACACAGTCGCGAACTGTTACCGAAAGTGCGGCTTCATTGAAGGCCCAGAAGCCTGCAGCACGGCAGAGCTGGATGCTCAGTGTGATGACTCCATCGCGCTGCACCCTGCCTACGCTGCTTTATCGGAGGGTGTTGACTTCCAGAGCTTCGTAGACGTTGACAGCGGCGTGGAGACATCGGGGCCGTTAAGCGATGCCGAGATTATTGAAGCGGCCTGCGGTGACCACATGCCGCACAACTCGGGCGCGGCGAGCACAGCTGACAGCGACGACGAGTCCGACGGAGGCGACGATCCATTGCCACCCCCGAGTGCATGTGAAACAGCGTCAGCACTCGATCTGGCTGCGCGCTACTTCTCCGCCGATGATAATTCGGGCGCTGCGTTGGAGCTGTTGGGCAAGTTGCAGACGATGCTTGTCGAGTCACGGCAAAGAAAACGAAAACAAATGCGCATCACCGATTATTTTTCTCTTTGATATGCTTTGCCAATCTGCTGTTAATAAACATGTTTTTGAAGCATAGTGTCATATTTAATCATTAAGCTTGCTGCTTACGCGAATGCATTTTGATGTTAGCTCCAACCGCATAAACAAATTAACTTTATTTCCTTCGACATTCGGGCTCTATGATTTTAATTCGCGCAATCGCCCGCCGCAAATGTGTAGTAGCGCGTAGTAAGAGATAACGATCTCAGATATGCCTGTTTTAGCTTCGGCCCGTGCTGCCGGCCGTGATGGCCGCTTTTTTTAGCGCCCGCTCGTTAATTCAAACTCCGCTTATTCGAACAATTTTCCGGTCCCCCTCGAGTTCGAATTAACGAGGTTTTACTGTATTAGATAAGCCTTCGTATAGATAACCTAACCAGACAAAGCAGTGCTTGATGCCTTACGCCTTGCGTAAAACAGCATAAGTGAAACTGCCTCTCCATTAAAGGAGGATTTCGAGTAGTGCTAGAGACAAAAGGGGCATGATGTCTGAGCAAACGTGAAGCGTCATGCCCCTAAACTTTTTGTCAGATGTTCCACGATGACCATCTGAAGCAATTTTGCTCTTGCTCATACAACAAAATATTTATGTTGTGCTGCCTTTTATGCTGTGCAAAATGGTTACAGTTAAGTGTAAAGTTTTAGTGAATGCTGAAGTTTTGGTGCCAAGGTGAGCTCATGATTCTATTTATATGCTATGTAGCCTAAAACAGCTGCTAAGCAAACCTTTTTTAAATGTTGTGTAGCTGGCCAAATTTAAAAGTGGTGCAATGATTTTAATGTGCCAAGAAGTCTGCGAAAGAATGTGGCGTTGCTTACATGACGTACGTGCCTGAAGCCTAGATGAAAGCATGAAACCAAAACCAAAAACAGGACGTTGGATCTGTTGGCATTGTGACACCAACCCCATGAGGCATTCTTGTGACTTCACGTTGGGCTCCTTTTTTCCTTCTGGGTGTCGAAACAAAACTGTTTGTCACAATTAAAGGCAGGATTTTTGTGATGCTACTGCACTGGTAAGTTCTGTTACAGTGATCAAAGGCCAACTCCAGGGTTTCGTGTTGATAGTCATCACATTCCTTAGAGTCCGCCCCATTCCGGTACAAAAAAAAAACATTTTTCAAAATATAGCAAGTAGAAATATTTCAAAAGAGCAAAAACATAAACCGAAACTGGGCTTTAACCAAACGATGATGCCACGACGGACTGTCCCATGATGTTGCGGATACTGTCACAAAGCCGATCGTGTGCGCATTGATTGCCCAAACTTGTGACTAAGTGAGAGCTTGGGTCATTATTCATCTGAAATTGCCAAAAGGCAGCTCAAAAGTCTGTCCTTCAGTAAATGCAGAACAAATATTGATGGCCATTTGCAAAGTTGCTCGTATTTCCCCAATTGAGGCCATGAAATTGGAAAGTATTAAAATTCGTTTGCACAGCAACAAAACACTACCCCACTGCAAAACTTGGCATAAATGACCAGAAAACTGCTTAGAACTTACTGTGGAAGTTTCAGTAAAATCAGAGGAAGTGGAAAAAATGCTGCAGTTTTCTTTTTAAGGTTGATACCAGGACCTCTTTGAAATGGCTGCCTAATTCCTATGGAAAAGTGTTGCTGCCACCGCTCTTTTGCTCAACTTGGGTCTCGGATGCATCCGTCCCTGTTCCTCCTCCTCCTCCTCCCCTCAGCCGAATGCGAGGCCCCAGCCGTGAGCGGAGACCCGGGAACCGGCGGCGCAAGTCCTGCACCAACTCCCCCTGGACTGTGAATTTCTCAACATGACGAGAAGCCACGGGGGAACCCCCTTCTTGTCACCCAGCAGCCATTCATTCAGAATCGTGCCACCCTTCATTGCTTGTACATTACTCGGACATCTTGTGCACGGCCCTGCTCACGATTGGCGTACTATCCCACTTCTGTTTGTGTCAGTGTGCGACTTTTTGTGTTTTCTCCTCCTCTTTGACGGTGCATCAGCAGCCTCCGTTAATTTCCGACAGGCACGACAGCAGGATGGCGTGCTCGCTTTCGAGAGTGGTTTCTTGTCTGCAGCGCTCTTGTGCGAGGCTGTTGGGAGCGTTTGGTCTCCAGTCCTTTCCACTTGAATCGCTAAAGGCGTAGCTCAAAGTTACATCGAGAATAATGTTATTTTTCTTTTGTTGGAGGGAGATTGTTCAGTACTAGCACACTCATACACCATCCCATTCAATAAAGAGTTTGTCCCAGTGTCCTGAAATGCAGTCACTTTATCCGTACATACCATCATGATCACATTGATAAAGTGCTGACGATTACTTGGCATCACACAGGTCAAATTAGCCTAACGACTGTTCAAGTAGTCCTGCTGCAGTCTTTGTTGAAGTGCATTATCATTTCTGCACAAACCATTGCACTGCATAACTTTTGCAGGCAATCAGTTTAGTTTGGTACTTTGTGTTAATGTTGAAGGTAAAATGTTCATGGATACTATGCAGTACATCTGTTTATAAACTTCATTTATCTTCATCTAGTTTGAAGCTCATGCTGGCCTTTAATGAAATGTTTCAATGAAAGTTGCTGAAGAAGTAATCTGCACGTCTGAATATACAGCAGGGCAGTATCCATCCATGGTGAACATGCAGATGAAAGGGGTTCGAACATTGTTGTTCCCCCCATGTCCACTGTGCTAAAGCCGTGTGTTCACCGCAAGTTGCAACACAGCTTCCTGCAACTGATTATGTACTGCTATTCACGCTGCTGTTTGCAAAGAGTTGCACAAATCAACATAAGCAGGCCCCAGAAATTATATGTTCGAGAAGGATAAGACATAACACATTGAAACTGGTGAATGGCCCATATTAAATTGCGTGTGCACATTTTGAGAGGCTTATTATGGTCATTCTGCCACTGCACTGAGGCCTCTTGTTAATTTGAACTGATGCTCTATCAGCATTGACTATATGAAATTGGTCCACTTACTTTAAACTGCAATTTTTTTTTTATCTTTCAGGTCCGAGTTTTTATATTCAGAGTTGACCACAGTTGACCGCAGTTGATGGTATATCTGGGGAGATGTTTTGCAATGTGCTTGTAGACGGGATATACACAAGTCCCTGTCAGACCATCGATACATGGCACACATTTATTCTTCAGAGAGGCAAAGTGAGCGGAAAACTTGGCAAGAAGGCTTGTGAACTTGGTCACATCTTTTCAAGTCTCTCTCTTGGGACGGGAATTTCTTGCCTGCTCTTCTAGTCCTCATCGCTGAAATGCAAGGATTTAATTCTACAAGGCAGCCAAAGCTGATGATTATCACTCGAAAGTTGTATAGCGGCTTCATACAAAACACTGAATGCTGTTGTGCTAGTTATAATCTGTTTAAAGCTTCAAGGGCTCTATTACATTCGTGACAAGCACTCTAAACACAGGAAGCAAAGACCTTGAGCTTGCAGTCTTTAAACTGATCCCGCTTAAAGAAAACATTCCAGAATGAGACTGTTGCAACAACCGATGACATATCGCCAAACATGCTCAGTGATTTGTCGTACTAAACGTCTGGTACTTAATTATGCCTGCAAGGTCAGTTTCACTGTATCAGTATACAGTTAACATTAACTTGACATAACCAAGATGTGTTCAATCAGAATTATTTGAAATTGATTGTAAAGTGCATCTGAAATCTGCTCCAAATTCAACATTTTTCCTTGAAACGCATGGTGGTGCTATGTACTTGTGCTGAGAAGCATATTCTGTACAGTATGTGCAGTACTTGGAGAGAACATGAGAAATGGTTAAATTGGCTGTTAACTCAGAGAAAAGCAGGTTTCACTGCAAAGCAGGAATGAGGCTTCGGGCTGCTCCTAGCCTGTTTAAGAACTAATAGCTGGTTTAACAACTTCTCGTGTTCTCTTTAAGTATGACACATTCTGTACATGCATCCTCACAATGTGCTGGCAGGCATGGTCTCTCTGCACAAGGGGCCACTCTTTAAGAGTCAGGCTTCCAATTCAGCGTGTTCAATTGGAACCCTAGAGCCCCTGAACATTATTATCTTCACAGCAGCTGCCTAGCTAAACCATGCTGTGTCATGGGAGCTAAAGCATGTGTATACTCAAAGGGAGAACCATCAAGTTGTTTGTACGCATAGGCAACGTGCACCTGGTCCTGCCTTTTGATCAAGAATATTTAATAAAACGTTTCATTTGATAAACGAAATTTCATTTGTGCCTTTAGGAAAGTATGGATGTCTATTGGCATATCTGACAAAGTAACGGAAATGATTAATGAACATAAGTTAGTCAAGCTCTGCAAAGTGTGTGTGGGATAGGTGCCAGTGTTGAATTGGCATAGCACCTGAGGAACACCACATAAGCATATAATATATAAAGAGCTGCATATTACTAGCATCTTTTGCAGATTATGGCATCTGTTATGGATAAAATCCAGATTCATAACTGCATGTTCAAGGTGCTTTGCCATTATTGCAAAACTCAGATTGACGAAGCACAATGTAGAGTAAAACCTCAGTATGTTTCCTAAAAAATGGGAAAAATACATTCGGGAAAACGTGCGATCAAAAGCTACCAAGAATTTGAAAAACGTGACCAAAAATGAGGTAGAAAAGCATTAATTCAGTTTCACTCCTATAAACTGGATAGCGTGTAGTGGCACCAGAGCTGAATAACTTTTGAAAGATTGTAGGCTTCCATCGCGTTTTTCTTGTCCTTGGCATGAAATAAACTTGGCAACATACCCAGGCCGGTGACGGTAAGTGTGAAAGTAGCCAGGACCTCTTAGTTGTATTTTCGGATGCTTCGTCCTATTGCATTTATGCACAGCGGAGAAGCCACTGTGGTAATGGGCTCTAGCACGTCATTTTTTTTTTCTTTAATGCTTCGCCCCATTGCACCGATACATTGCGGAAAAGCCACTCTGGCGGCTGACTGCCCCTGGTCTCCTGCTGGTTGCTGATTTCGCATGGCCCATACTCTGCCCACTCATATGTTCACCTACATTTGAATGGCCACTTAACGTATTATACGATCAGGATTGGCAAAATTTTGAACTTATCGCCAAATCGTACTTTCCGGGAATAATATAGTGCCACTTTACAAATCATTTGTATTTGCTTCCAGCTTTGAACATACAAACGAGGTTCTACTGTATGCGCTGTTTGGCTTGCAGCACAGTTTCTTCAAATGGAAATGTTTTTGGGAACCATCTCTGTTATCACGCAGTGTGTCGAAACATGCACGTAACTGCTGAACACTGAAGTAGAATACAAAGTGCAATTTCAATCAAGCCATGTTGTATGAAGCACCAAGTTACAGCACGGGACAAGTTTTGTGTACCATATCCCTTTGCCGAGACAGCGTGAAAAGGGCGCGAGTTGCTTTTTCTGTCTTACGCACACCGACCGTTTCTCGACAAGACCTTCATGGTGCTACTGGCATGGAATGTCACACCCAGTCATACAAAGGTAGCCAGAGAGCCAATATTTAACATGTACGGCTTCCATTTCTACTCGTTATACTCGGAACAGCAGCCAGTAATTTCGGCACTGCTTGATATTGAAAGTTTCCACAAAGATGTATGAGTAGTATGGTTGGCAGTATGAATTTTCAAGCTGAGTTGGCTGCCTTTTTCCACATTTTAAGGAAAAGAAGAACACAATATAGTAGACACGAGTTTAAATCCTTAAAACTGGGACTTCCTAGAAATATGTTTGAATTAAGAAATTTTGATCAGTACTCTGCAATAACAAGCTCACCCAAATAGTCATGCTTTGGATGATATACTACTGCTATCGCATATGAAAGCATAAAGCCCCCATATTTAATTATTGCAGCACTTATGAATATGCAAGTTGGTGTTTCAACGCTGGAAAACCATTTTTTTTTTTTTCAGCTAAACCATTGTGCAGCAGAGTGGTAAATTTTAGTAAGTTGTGAGTAGCCTGACTGTGCAAATCAAGCGCACATGAAATACACTTTAAACGTTTCAGGCAAACAACTTTTGAAGTTGCTTTATTTCACCGGAAATGTGAACTGACAAAGAAAGCTGGGCAGTTAATGAAAACAAAATTGTAATGAGTGCATATTGCACAAGCATGTTAAATCAGGATGAGGATGGTTTTGTATTATACAGCATGCTTGATTTTTCAAGTTTTGAGTGTGACAGTTTATAGTATGACCTGTAGTGTTTTAGTCTTGTAGGTGTGATGCATGCTGCATACAGGGCCACAATACAGGGCTCATAGCCTGGGTCACTTTGGCACATTAAACTCCATAACACGAACGAATGCTACTGATCGGCAAAACTAAATGTGTTTGGCCAAGAACTGTTTATCATATGTTGGAATGTACTAATTAAGATAATTAGGCAATCATCAAGACTAGTACATGTTCACAATAAGCTCCTAGACATTGCAAGGGTTTAAATTGTGCTGCACTGACTGGTGCCATGTACTGTAAGGTGCAATTCTGTTACGACAGTGTCCATTGCATGGCACAGTGCTTCCATGGTAGCTTTTCTGGTGCTGCAGCCGTGGCACGCAGTGTGGTGAATTAGTCCTCTTGCTTGGGAAGCTCCGACCAGCAGTGCCTTGTTGCACCAGTGGAAAGCATCACTTGCCAGCACAGTGTCAGATTTGTACCAATTTATTGAAGAGAAAAACCTAAAAACACCAACCAATAAAGGGCAATATCAAAGTTGAAACAAAATGGGGGCAACCTGAGGCACCTATGTACAACCGAGCTCGAAGAAGAACAAGGGGCGAGTGAAGGCGTGGAGTGAACGCAATCCGCCAGGTGTGGGTTGAAAGCTTGACGTGATGTGGGGATGACTTAACCACTGCCTTGGGGACGGAGCTCACTTGAAGAGAAAGCTGGAAGGAAGAGCAGCAAAATGGAGCACGGTCGCGGTGGTGGCAACAAAAAATGACAGACCTGAATGCTAACTTTCATTTTGCAAAGGCAAAGGATGCTGGATCAGCAGGCAGGCAAGAGGGAGGGACAACAGCAGAGGTAACCGAGGACCACCAAAATGGTAAAAGAAGGGAAGGAAAGGGACTACATAACAGCAAAGGAAGGTGGGTGCTGGCCATAGATGCAAAACAAGTGACAGGCATGCAGAAGCGGGCATGAATAATACATTGAGGCAGAAGGTGTTGGAATAAAGAGAAGAGGCACTTAGGATGAGGAAGCATGGCCTTGGTGAAAAGGGACAGGAGAACCACACCACAACCTTGGAATCCCAGTGAGCAGCCACACACACACAGCCTTGCAAGATATGGAAGCCTGAATAATGCAGCATCGTGGTGCCACACGGTAAAAGACATCAAAGGCCACTGGAAGACAGCCAGCCAAGCACGACAGAAAGTATGGCAGAACAACTTGGCACCTAATGCAAGTAACCTATTGTCACATGTCCACTCGCATCAAAACGTGATATGAAGCTCCACACCATTTAAATGCTAGCACCATGTTGTGCATGCAACACCTCTATTAGCACTAGTGGCCGGTATTTTCTTTCAGTGTCTGTGTCAAAAACTTGTGTCCCATTCATCTGAGTCATATTAGATGCACATTACGTTTGGTGCCACCCCTTGTATAGTGTCGAGGAAGTTTGCTACTATGTGCTAGTAGCTTGCTGCAATTAAATCTCTCTGCCAAGCCTCCATTTAGAGATGTGGCTGTTGCATGTAAATTAACACACTGCCAAATGCCCATCAAAAAAAACAAAAAACTGCAGAAGTAAAGTCTGGGTCGAAAATCTCGAGACACCTCCCTTCCCACCACCTCGATGTTCTGAATTGTGCTGCGCTGCATATGGGTGCCATCTGACGATGCATTCCTGGTTCCTGGTGTGGACCAGTGCACTGCACCGGTTTCGATACTGGGTTTCTGAGCACACCACGCTTCAGAACTTCGAAGCGGGGAGGAGGGGGGGTGTCGGACACTTTTGACCCCGACTGCACGTATAGCTACGCTGGTCAGTGTTGTGTGGCCATACCAGCAAAACTGTGCACGTTGGAGGAGATAATTACCAGACTATAGTCCGCGGACTATACATCCTTAAAAGCTGAAATTCTGCGTGGTGTGGACTATCTGTGTGTGTAGCCTGTATATGATTTAATGTTTTTAAGATCTTTTGTCAAAGCCAAAGAAGCCGAGCGTGGCTGTGACAATTTACTGTGCATGCCATCCCAAACCAAGTCGTCAACAGCTTCATGAAAGACGGGCTTAAAACCGCTACAACAGACGAGTTGGATTCTGAAGGCGGCAAAGACACTAAAGAGCTGTTAAGTCGAATCTGAGATGCTTGACTTGTCTTATCCCAACAGCCCTAGAGAAAGACATTGTGGCCGGATTTTAGTGCCGACTTCTATGCGGTTGATAGCTAAAAGGCCCGGAGTATCACTGCTTCGCAAAAAAAATTGGCAGTAGCTTAGCTCGGCTATGCCAGGATATACGTAGCGAGAGGTATGTTTCCATGACTGAGCTTGTTGTGGAAACATAACCGACTCTTAATTAGGCAATTTCTTATGGGTTGCTAAGACAGTTTATTTCAATACTTTGTGATCTTGATTGAAACGGCTGCAGTGAAAGACGTGCCATGAGGAGCTATGGTATGGCAAGAGCACTTCAAATAGATTTTCTCATCTTAGTGTTATTTCCAACATGAATACCCTTATGGAAAGTTTTCGTTATGTTTTTATGGTGCAATTTCAATTTATCTTATATCCTTGAATTCAGAAAGAATATAACTATGAAGCTACGCTATTTTTTTTATGGCTGAGTTGAACATATCAATTTTTGTGAGCAATAAAGTCACCTAATCTCATCTCATAATTATCGTAGTTCGACATAACTAAACATTTTTATATGATGGTTTACCACAGTGGCAAAATAAATACCATAGCTCCTCATGGCACGTCTTTCACTGCAGCTCTGTTTCAATCAAGATCACAAAATAATGAAGTAAACTGTCTAACAACCCGTAAGAAATTGCCCAATTAGGAGTCAGTTATGTTTCCACAACGTGAGAAATAATTTAGATATACTGAAACTAATATTTTTGAAAACAGGAGGGAGAAATACATATACGAACTCAATTTCATTACAGTATATCTAATAACAAAAATTTTCATTTTCAGACCTGAGTTGCCCCTTAATTGTGCGCAGCACTGCAGCTATGACTGCGAATGTGGGGTTTGCACTTTCAAGATTGGCACAGACCAGCGCAAACAACCTACAAACTTTCCAGCAAGTGGTGCCACATTACTGAATGTTCAGTGTTCAAGTCTCTGCCTATCTGGAATTTCTGTGGTGCTTTTTAGAATGTTGGTAGGTGTAGAAATGCTTCACGAGTCCTGCTTTTAAAAGGTGTTCAGGCAAGTGCAAGCACTGTGCAGCTTGAGAAAGTGTGGTCTCACCTGTAGGGGTATCCATGAGCTTTTGACCGGAAGATGGAAAGCAGGAAGCTGAAGAAAACTGCCACCAGCAGCAGACCCACAATGGCCATGACTGGAAGAGTTGGAAAAACGTCCAAGGCTGAAAGGAAGCACTCACCACACATAAAAGATCCTGCACATTCAGGCATGTGGCAAAGATCAGGTTTTTGCAGACACTCAACAGATACAGGAAGTGACAGAAGACGTACGCACCATTGAACACGAAAAAAAATCACTGACAATTACGATACTCATCAATGTGAAATTTGACCGCAGCTCTTTAGGTGTTTTGATTTTGCATGCGCTTCTTCGAAGCTAGAACCCTGGCACGGGCTGACTGACGGCGCTAAACGTCCTTCATATATGGATGGGCTGCGTCTGTTCCTTACTTTGCGCTGTGCGTGCATGCACAGTACAAACGCACACTCACCCACCTGCCAAGGCTTGTGTTGGCATTAGTCGGGCGAGACAGGTTTCTAGAGGTTTCGGGTTTCTTCTCTCTGACCCGGTGCTGCCACGCATGAGCGAAAGGGACAGGCCATCACGCAACACACAAGGTTATGTGCTCTCCATGGTTAAACAGGGGTTGTTTCTTCAAGCTTCTGGGTACTTCTGCGGTGCGCTTGGGCAAGATACCCTTCGTGCTGCGCCGGCTTTCAGCACGCGTGTGTACGACTTTGGCGCCATCTCTGAGTGAACGGCGGCACTATGTGTTCACGTGCCCAATTACGCCGCTCAACCCACGAACAAGTGCTTAAGAGCCACGCTCTAAAAAATGCAGTTGAAACAAATGTACACCAATTATATCCTGGAATTTTGCGACAAATGTGTCTGCAATATTGCTAGCAAAAATTACCTAGCGTTATCCTGCTGAGTACGGTATCGCGGGTTCGGCTCTCGGTCAATGAGCTGGTAGCTGATCAGCATTAAAATACTTTAAAGCAAATGTTTGTAGCCTAAGTCCGCATAAGGGCTTCAAATAACCTTGTTCTTACTGCACTTACTCTTTCTTCCAAACCTTGAAATACCTGCACTATCGCTTCTATTGCTGGATGTATTTCCCCCACACAGTAACACTGAATAGGCGCTGTTAGTACGAGACCTATAAATAAAATCCCAGCTAGGTGGGCTAGCCTACTCTCACCGTGCTGAAGACGCAAGGAGTGTGATGAAAGAATTCACCAATGCACCAGGACTCGATGAAATTCTTAACGATTTGCAGTGCCTGCAAAAAAAGGGTGATCCTTACTTGCATACTCACTTTTTCGCTTCTTGGGATCCCCCTTTGATTCGGCAGCGTCGTTCATCAGAATCATGCCAAACACAATAGCAGCATCTGGTACAATTCGTTAAGGATAGTTCTTTCAGCATAGCCAAGGTTGAAGACCATATAGACTTGTTGCAGCAACCTGAGCATTGCACAGTGCTAAAGTGAAACAGAGATGGTTAGCTACACAGCTGTGTTTATCACCCATTCTCAAGGGAACTTTCCATTAATAACAGTGTGTTTGGTTCACTCCCAACTACAGTAACTACTCAAATCAAATTTGCACAATCTTTGCATATGAATGATGTTTCAACATAATATGCTTGAGTAGGTACAGTGCATATGTCACTGCTTTTTGTAGAAGGTTTTTGTTACAAAATTCAAACATCTTTAAATCTGGTCTCTGAAAACTAAAAAAAAAAAAGACTCATCAGTTCAGGGAGTTGCCTGCAGATTCCACAGGTCATGCCTAAAAGCAAAGTGCAAGTCTGTAATAGTGTGCTGTAGCGCACTGCTCGGCTTCAATGGATGCTTCCAAACCACATAACCTGCAGGCAGTGAGTGCTACTGTACGACCTGTGTCCGACATCCGAGCAGCCGCTGTCCTGTCGTGGATGCAATGACATGGCCCTCTCCATCAGTCACATTTCTTGCACTACTGAGCAACTATGTGAGCCTCCTTTATTGATCATAATTAGGTAAGTGCTCAGCTTGCACAGTGGAGTTCGTTTAATGGAGACTGGTAATTTTTATAGTGCACATCTTAAAACTATGTTTGTCAAAGAAATTTTCTCTTTTTACAACTACGAATGAAAAAAGTTGATTGGAGTCCATTGCGTGAAATAAAAGGAACGTGTGGAGGTTACAGAAAATGTGAATACATCGATTGGTTTCAGAGTTAAAGGCATCGTGCAATGACAGCAATATCCTGTGAGGTTATGCTGTCTCTAAAGGACACTTGTCACCTAAGGATACAAGCAGAGGATGGGGACAATGAATTAAATGCAAAAAAAAAGTTAACTACAAATCCTGCTAGCACTGCCATGATCAGTTTCACACTTGCACTCAACAAAGTAAAACTTAAATCTGCAGCAAATAACTTCCACCTGAAGAGGTCTAAGATAAAGGTCAGTATTTGTTTGAGGCACTCTACAAAAGGATACTCAGGAAGATGACAATGTAGGTCTCCACAATGAGCTGGCCACCACTGCTGCTGTGAATGTAAGCCTGCAGGTAAAAAAAGTAAAAAAAAAGATTCGTGAGCACAAGAGGCTCAGCACCAACAAAATCAAGACATTGTGGTTCAATGGTCTCGTGCAGGCAAGCACAATGAATGATAAAAGACGAGAGAGTGTAAAGTAAACGACTCACCACACCACGTTGTGTTTTGTGCATGAAGGGAGGTCCACGAATATGGTTCCACATCTGCCCAGATGTCATGGCAAACACAATGCACTGCGGGAAGAACACCAAACCTCTGTGAGAACCGAGACCTTGGTGACACTTAGTTTCTGTATTTGCAGAAATTTTGAATCTATGGTAGTTCTGACCCACCGAATGTGGTAGTAACCCAGATGCGAATGCTCAGAACCCTCACCTTCAAATCGACCTCCAAATCGACCGGTACCTGATTTTTAAGAACCCTAATTTTTTTTATGCAACGAAAAGCCTGGTGTCTAATATGTGCAGCATAGCAACAGTTGCACTGTAAACACCATGAAACACCTTTGAGAGGATTTTGTTTATTATTCCTACAGTGAGTGCAACAGTGACTGGATGCCTGTGGCATAGGACCTCGGCAACGATGTCTTGTGTTGAACAATGTGACTGTCATCTTGGCACACGCCTGTGAGACTGTTGCATTACTTCTTCTGCTAATATCCATATTTATGGACTTTTATGCATATACACACTAACATACACACTATGCTCACATATCCGCTTATGGGACAACAAAACACTCGTGCTCACTGCTACACCAAATACTGCCGCTGTTCGTTGCCCCGCAAGTCAACACGAAGACAGCACTGCTTTTCAGCACATTTATCATGTTAGGAAATGCTCTCAAGACAGTGTGAAAACTAATAACACATCCATACATAACAGTTAAAAAAAAAATGGATTTAGCTAAAGTACTGCTAAGTGGTCACATAATGCGATGCATCAATTATACCAAACTTTCACAGTGGAATGTTACTTTCATGCCGTTTTGACAAATTAAAATCAGAACTCTCTAACATTTCACAACCAGTCCCAATTCTGTCAATATTAGGACGGACCTTTTCACTTCCATCAAAACGTCGCAGAACATTTTCGTCAGTTTTTGCTGGTCTTTTTAATACCTGGGTGTTTGTCCACCATTTCCAAAGCATCTTTATCTACACATGTGGCATATAAATTACGGAAAAAATGCCCACGAAAATAACCCTGCTACACATTTAACTTTATACAGAAATCTGATCTCATTAGTTTGCTGTCCACTGACTGCCAAACCACTGCTGGAGTTCTCAACAGCTACTTGATCCTAAGAACTGGTAAAGCGTTTAGAGACCCATTCTAGCAATGCACTCATTAACCATGCCACATTCACTGCATGCGCAGTAATTGTGGCAGAGGAACCATTTGTGGTGAGAGAAATTTGTGAGCACACATCCTATCGGGACATTTCATTTTTTGTGGCAGCTGAACTCAATCACACAAACTAAAAAACGAAACAAGAACCAAAGTGACCTTCTAAACAAGCGCTTCTATGTTAACTTGGACAATGAGAATGATACTTATTGTTATAATAATTCATGCAGAACTCCTAAAAATGCAATCTGGCACCACATCTAATGCCAAAAACAAACTCAGATCAGTTAAACACACTGGGCACACCACCACATTAATCAAAATGCGCCAGCACAAATGTAGCACTTGCAAATGCCCCCTTGCTGCAATGAGAGACTTTCCTGGAGGGTTTGGTTTGAGGACGCAAAAGTAGTGCTGAATGCAGTTATGGTCACTGTTATCATCAGTTGAGCTACATACATTGCAAGACAAAGGTCTCCTCCCCAATGATTTCCAGTCAACCCTGTCTCCTGTGCCAGCTGCAGCCACTGTTCCCCTTAATGTTCTTAACCTCATCTGAACACCTGACTGTCTCTCCCAGAAGCATTTAGCTTCTTCTAAAAGCCACTCCAACACCCAAAGGGATCACTGGTTACTTGTTCTCCACATTACATGCCCTAACCATGACTGTTTCCACTTCTTGGTTTTCAGCTTGCGTTTGTCCCCTAAACCACTCTGCCCTTAACATTACCCTTACCACTTTCTTTTCCACAGCTTGAGGCAATGTCCGCAATTTAATTTCAAGCCTTTTCCATCAGCCTCCAAGTTTCTGTCCCATATGTCAACACTGGCAAGCCAACTATTATATAATATACTTTCACCCTGAAGGACATTGGTAAGATGACAATCATAACCAAATCATTTACTGGTTCAGATCTGCAGTCACTACCACCCGTCCACTGCTTTGCTGCCTATTGTAAACATTTGTTCCTTCTCAGGCTGTTGAACATTACTATGGCGTTCTGCACATTCTGCTCTAAGCGTTTAGATTCTCAATAGTGCACTGCAATTTCTCCCCCGAGTAACAAAGCAGGGCAATCGGATTGCAAATACCACTAATTGTTACTCAAACTTGCTGTTGAAAGCATACTTTGCAAAGTTTCATTCTGCCCTCTTCTATGTCCCATGTTTTGTCATGGGCACATTTAGACATCGCGTGGTCCAATATGACAGCCACCACTATCTTGATGACTTATTTTGCAACATAAGGAATATACTTTACCAGGTTTGGTATCACTTGTAATACACTGTCAAACAAGCTTTTACAAGGTGAAATTTAATGCCACCTGGCTTCCATGATGTCATCGTTGTCTGAAAAATGCTTGGCAGATCCCCAAGAAGCTTTCAAAAAATGCTTGCAATATTCCATAACTGGCATGTTCCCCACCAACGAACCATTTCCTCAACTCTTAAAACGTGCCAGCAGATCTCACGCACCAGAGCTGCAATGCCCCAGGAAGTCTTGTTGTAGAGGAAGTCCAGATTGTTCCGCCGCATGTAGAGGAGGGCTCCGATGAGTGCCACCAGGATGACCAGTGCAATGGTGCCAGAGTAGCTTGGTGGCCGGAACACACGGATCTGGCAATGGCAGGCACCAGTGAGCATATGCTCAATTTCTGGCAAAAAATCAATGAAACTCTGACCTCTTGATTGAGTGGACATAACCAGATGTTGATGGCAACCACAATAAATGCAAAGGGGGTTTAACAGAGCCCGATATCAACATAAGGGTGCATGACACCCCCTTTACACTGACAGTTTTGACTGCCATTTGAGAGGGTAAAGACAGCTGAGCTTTCAAACTGCCATGGAAGTGAACAGCAGTTGGCAGTGCTTGCATGGCACATTCCGTGGAGCCCAGCT
The DNA here is from genome assembly GCF_052857255.1 of Amblyomma americanum. Classification (NCBI taxonomy): domain Eukaryota; kingdom Metazoa; phylum Arthropoda; class Arachnida; order Ixodida; family Ixodidae; genus Amblyomma; species Amblyomma americanum. The sequence continues at coordinate 118,799,090 of NC_135502.1, read as the reverse complement.
AAACATCTCAATCAAATTTTTAGGCCACGTGCAACCCAACAATAAGTAAGGACATCTTTGAATGCTCTTTGTTTCACTGCAATCTTAATATGTGACCAAAAAGGTGGTTCCTCCTCCTCGCTAAATTGCAATTCATATGAATTTTGCTCTCATCTCCTAGAATATTTTGCAAATGAACAATGTGGTTTTTTTTTATGATGCCACTGTGTGTTTGTGTGTGTTTTTGTTTAGTGAAAGCTGTAGACTTTCGTCTATACTAGCCAGGAGAGCAAACTTTCATGTCTTCAGGGAATGTAGCTCAGTTAGCCAATACAGCAAACCACTGACTGCAGACTCATCAGATTGTCAAATCAAATGGGTCTGCCAGTTGACGCTACAAGGCATCACTGCCCAAATGTGCTTGCAGTCAACTGTCACTGGCTCAACGTTGGTGGAATAGTCCATGCACTTTTGAAAAGTTCCTTAAAAATGCAGTGAATCAAGAGATAGAAAGCTAGTGCTGAGCGTACGTTGCTTCATTTTAAAGGGTTCCGAATGTGTGGACAAGCAATTAATATTGCTCACAACTATGTCAACGGTAGGCAGAGACCACTTACATGAACTTCCGTGCGTTCAGCAATCCACCTAGCAAGGGCCTCAGCCCCAAATCCAAGCCTGAGAAAAAGAGAAACATGTCTTAAAAATTGGCAATGGCAAAACTGTGCTTGCTGTCCACAGCCCAAGCTAGCGCACATTGTTTCCCTCTTCTGTGTCGAATCGAATACACGTACTGAAGCAAGTGCCTATGAAGTGCTGACAAAATGAACGCACCTCTGAATATCATGATGGTCACTTCTCTTCACCTTGCCCCTCTCAGGAAAATGTATAAAGACTGGTGCAGAGTTTTGCTGCAGCTGCAAAAGGCATGCGATGGCAAATTAAAACGAAAATAGGAAACAGGCATTTGAAGAAAGATGACCACTACTTATGTTTGATTCGCTGTCTGCTAACAAAATGTCACAACTGATGAACCAGGCAGACAAATGGGGTTTTCCATATCTAACCAGTTACACACGCAACAAGATTGGAAGCATCCCAATTTCCACTATGTTCTTAATCAAAGGTTTAAACTCTACAAACAGAGTATAAAAAGTGACAGTTTTCAACACGAATGACATGAAAATAAAACATTTTAGAGCACTGTTGCAAACCCGACCAAATTAAGCTTACCATGTTGAACACATCTGACCCTTCATCGAAGTCAACAAGGCCGAAGAAAATGCGATTGCTGTAGGCTGAAGAGTAGCGCCAAGAGTTGGCCAAAATCTGGAACTCTTCGTTCGCTTGTCTGCAAACAATCAAACACCCGTCACAAGCGGGAAATTTTCACGCGGTTGTCTGGCAGAACAAGACCCACCTGCAAATAGAGCACTGCCTTTGCGGTGCTAATGCAGTCAGCATCACAATAAATGAGTAGTTGCGCGGAGTCGCCTTGATGAAGTGTCGGAACTTTTCCCCATTCAGACGGATCACTGGGCGCTTTAGGCTGAGTTCTGTCAACTGCTGAACTCGTTCGCCCAGCGTTTGCGCCTGAAAAAGATATGTTTCGTTAATATTTACCCTGTTTCGTTGTGCTTGCTTTGGTTTACATCTGTGAAATTCTAGCTCCAAACATGTACTGCCGTGTTGAGGTGTGGCTATTATCTTCCTCCTCCCCCAATTTTATTTTCCCGTTCACTAGATTTTCAAAGGATGACGCACTCACAGTCTTGGCGCCACAGCACTTCTCTGAACGAGACTCATTTTAGAGCACTTTCAAAATGTGTTAACTGCTGACTTGCCAACAGCCAAAGTACGTCACCTATCACCTTAGGAACCATTTTATTAAACGAAATCAACACGCAGCTAAGTGCTCGAAAAACATTTATACAGTAAATCGAAGTCGGGAAGAACAGCCACAGAGCTCTATATGCTGACGTAGGCCGAATACTGAGCTGCACTCGCGAAGGAACACCAACTGTTTTCGTAAAGTCCAGGTGAACGTCAACCATGCTGCGTAAATTCAGCTGTAGAGCCTAATGCAATCGCATTAATGTGGCGCTCCAGCACCAACGTTCACTAACAACGTCTACTGTGTCTCAGGAATGTGTTGTGGTGCGATACGTGGCAGCCGGCATTCGAGCGGACTTCTACTCACATCTCTTCTCCGGTAGTTCCCAGAAGTGGATTCGATGCTAAGTATTGCGACTAACACAACTAAAAGAAAATTAACACAGGACTTTAACATCCTGCTGCAAGAAACGCGAACACTCGGAAAAAAGTACTTCGCGTTAAACGCTTACACCTGCACCACCTCCGCGCGAAAGCGAAAGGATGCGTGCGTTTACATGTGGCTAGCTTCGCGAACGCCGTTGGATCATCCGTAGCCACAGCGCTTCCTGGCAAAATAAAGAACTTTATATATTTCAACAATTTATTAACTAATTTAGTATACTTTTTGTTATCGTTCTATTAATAATAAAAATATCCAGTTGTTGCCAGTGTTTTGTTTCTTAGATTCTTTATGGTTCAAACTTATATTTCAGGAGGCGCAGCAAGCGCAGGAGACAGGTTTCGCTTTTAGACTTTTGGCGCCAGATTTGAAATTGAATGATTACGACGCCCAGTTCCTTATTTCTTCAAATACTTCATAGACCCGCCGCGGTGGCTCAGTGGTTAGGGCGCTCGACTACTGATCCGGAGTTCCCGGGTTCGAACCCGACCGCGGCGGCTGTGTTTTTATGGAGGAAAAACCCTAAGGCGCCCGTGTGCTGTGCGATGTCAGTGCACGTTAACGATCCCCAGGTGGTCGAAATTATTCCGGATCCCTCCACTACGGCACTTCTTCCTTTATTCTTTCACTCCCTCCTTTATCCCTTCCCTTACGGCGCGGTTCATGTGTCCAACGATATATGAGACAGATACTGCGCCATTTCCTTTCCCCAAAAACCAATTATTATTATTATTATTATTATTATTATTATTATTATTATTATTATTATTATTATTATTATACTTTATAGTGTAGTGACAGATAAGATAGGTTGCGATTTAGGAAATTTTGTCAGCTAATGTAAACGGCAGCAGATTCTCACGCATGCTAATTTAGGTTTAGAACAGCGTTATTCTTCGGTTGTAGGAAGCAGGGCATTAACATAGATCATCGGACGCACTCCGGCTCTGGCGGGCTTTTCTCCTATACTTCAAGGAAGAAGGGCCTGGCCGTTTCTTCGCAGAGCCGACCACAGGACCACCCCACTTCGAAGAAGAAGTGGAGACCGGCCCTCCTCCCCCTCCCCCACCTCCACCTCCATGAAGCCCCTCATTTCTGCCGCAAGGCTAGGCCTATTTTATGCAGAAATAAAGACGTATTAAAAAAAACATAGAACTCGTCAAGTAGGTTGCCTAACATGACGGCAAGGTACGCGACATGTGGTGGTATATGTGCAGTATTTGTCGAAAATATTCTGACCACTTAGTGGCTGGTCCGTTTTAGTTTCTTGGCCTTGTTGAAAGCCTGTTGGAGCTCTGACTTTTACACTCCAAGTGAATGTCGCCACGTAGAGGGGAAGGGAAGGAAGATTCACACGGACTAACTCAGTACATAAAAATGAGTGTGGATTGAAGGCTCCTCGAATGTATTTGAGAGGATACAATTTCATATAATAATTTCGTACAATACTCTCACCGGGCAAAGTTGACGCTGGCACTTGTAGGCGTCTGAAAACGGATATATAGCAGCGAAGGGAGGAGGAGGAGGAAGAATAAGAAGAAGAAAGGCAGCGAGGTTAACCGGAAGAATAGTCGGTTTGCTACCCTACACGGGGAAAAGGGGTGAGGGGATAAAAAATGGAAGAGAAAGGAAAGTCACTATGAAAAGTCAGCGTTCGTTAAAGTCACAGCCACGCCAGAAGTTCGCAAGAAACGGAGCAGTGCTTTGGGGGCCTTCACCGCCGACGATCGCCGCGGCCAGTGGCCGAGAATCTTCATTTCCGTCAGTGGGCGTGGATCTAGCCGCTCCAGCGCACGGCGGAGCGACTGCCTTTCGGCGCTGTAGGCAGGGCAGTCACAAAGAATGTGGGCTATAGTCTTGTCATACCCGCAGATGGCACATGAAGGGCTATCAGCCACAGCGATTAAGAAAGAATAATGGTTGGTGAAAGCCACACCAAGCCACGGGCGACATGGCAAAGTTTCTTCACGTCGTGGTGGGCCAGATGGAAGCCGGAGCTTCAGATTTTAAACGTCCAAGGATTTTAAACGCGTATTCGAAAATTGGCCGGAATTCCATGCGGCAAGCGTGATGTCCCGCGCAAGAGCCCGAAGCCTGCCCGCCGCGTCTGATCTCGAAAAGGGATCGGCGCAAAATCGCCGTCGTGGTGAGCAGTTCGTGCGACCTCATCCGCGTGGTGATTGCCATGCTATGCTGCTGTGCCCCGATAGCCATTGGTAGATAATGTCGTGCCCTTTATTTATGGCACAGTGATGTAGTTGTCGGATTTCCGCGACCAGTTGTTCATGGGCTCCACGGCGAAGAGAAACTTGTATGCCTTGGAGGGCAATTTTGGAATCGGTGAAAATAGACCAACCACTGCTGAGGGCGCTTCTGACTCATGTGTTCAATGGCGACACGAAGAGCGATGAGTTCTGCACCCGTCGAAAAAGTCTGGTGAGCTATCTTAACTCTCATTTCTGCAGTCCTTTCGGCGATGACCACGGAGCCCGAAGAACTGGTAGGGTTCACTGAGCCGTCGGTGTAGACGTGCACCCAGTTTGCATGGTGCTCATGGAAATATTCAAGAGCTACTTGTTTTAGTTTTATCGGCGATTAGTCGATCTTCTTCCTGATGCTAGGCACTGAAAGAAGCACACGGGGGTTGCGCAGGCTCCAAAGTGGCGAGGACGGTCTAGAGGCGGGTGTAAACTGGGACGGCAAAATGGCGCGATGTGCATCAATGGCGTTCGTAAACGATTTTCGCGGCCTGGCATTAGGTAGACTGGCAAGATGGTGAGAGGGAACCAGGGATGTGTGTCGAAAACGTGCCCTCAGTGCGTCAACTGTTAGGTAGGTAGGGATCGGATGCTCCTGGACGATGAGTACAGATGCGGCCGTAGAAGCACATTTCGGCAACCCTATCTGGAGAGCGTGAGCTTGAAAGCTTTGCAGACTTCGTATGTTTTTTTTTCCGAATCATTTTCCAAGTGCAGGGAGGCTGTAGCGAAGAAATTTCATGAATAAGTCGTCGCAGAGCCGCATTATCGACCGCACTGACGCTCCCCACGACTTTCCCCCAAGGAAGGCGAGAACATAAGAAATCGCTGTCAATCTCTTTTTCATGTGTAAAATATGGGGCGTCCATGATAGATTTCGGTCGATGATTACTCCCAGAAACCGATGGCTCTTTGCGTAGGGTATTGCTGTGCCGTTTATGCATACGGTATAATGAGACATGTTCTTGCGTGTAAAGGCAACAAGCGAGCACTTCTCGGTTGAAATATGTAAGCCTTGCAGATGGAGGTAGGCCGCAAGAATACTTGACGCCTTTTGAAGTCTCGCTCGAACTTGTGGAAGTGTAACTCCAGCTGCCCAGATACAGATGTCGTCCGCGTAGATTGAGAGTTGTGCCGACTGTGATAGTATGTCGACAAGCACTCCACCCTGCGGAACTCCACGAGAAGTGAAATGAGATGTTGGGCCATCCTCAGTCTTTACAAAGAGAGATCTTTTGGATAAATAAATATACGTATCCGGCAGAATACGCGACCACCAAGCTCGGCATCTTCCAGAACGTCCAAAATAGTTACATTGTCGCATGCGCACCCTTTATATCCAAGAACAATGCCGCGGTCAAACGCTTCAAATGTTTTTTGGCGTTGGACGGATGACACCAGGTCGACCACGTTGTCAATTGAAGAGCGTCCACGTCGAAACCTGGACATTATAGCAGGATATATACGGTAGTGCTCCAGGTACCACTCAATACGTGTAAGTACCATCTTTTTCAGTACTTTGCCAACGCAGCTGGCCAGCGCAATTGGACGGTATGATGTCATATCAAGTGGCGTTTTCCCTGGTTCCAGGAGCGGAACTAGACGACTGGACTTCCACTCGTCTGGAACTGTGCCCTAATTCCATAATTTGTTGCAATACTCCAATACTTTTGACCATAAATATTATGGACTGAATTGTCGCATGTCTGACGGTAGAATGTAGCTTTGTATTGCGTTTTATATTGTTCAACAATCGCAACTGCTCTCTTGGAAGCAGTAGACAGTATAAATAAATAAAAATAAAAAATGACACGCCTAGGTTCTTGTCCAAGGTTTGCAAATGCAGAGTATGGCACACCGTCGGCTCCCGGCGATGATGACCGTCTGCAACAAGCCAGCTTGGCATCAAGTTCCTCTACGGAGAAGGCAAGGTCCATCCGAGAATCCCGAGAAGCGGGAACATCGCTGCAATGCAGCGTTGCGGATGGGGTGGATGGTCCTGCTACCCTAGCGCAGAAATCCTCAGCTGCCTCGACCTAGCCACGTCGTTGGTAGAGTGCGAGAGACTTGAAAAGTGTGGGGATGTTCGTAGGCCACGAACGACATTCCAAATACGTGACAAAGGTTTCCGTGGATCAAGCGTTTCACGGGCTTGAATTCTGCGCTGAATTTTCTTTTGCATGCGCACCTCGCATCTCTGTGGTCAAGGCCCGACTTTGTGCGTCAGTATCTACGCTCTGCTCTCCGTGGCAGTGATCGCAGGCACTGCATTTCTATACAAAATTCCGTGTACTTTGTACTTGGGGTGAATAACCGTGTCGCGTTTTCCATGGCCTCCTTAATTCTCTCTTCCAAACCAGCGGAGGAACCTTCTCTGCAAGCGTCTTCTATAAGTGCTTGAAACATTGACCAATCGATGCGTCGCATGTGCGTGGCAGTGGCGCAAGTGGAAAGGCCAGTAATGATCATATATATAGGGATATGGTCGCTTCAACGGGTTTCAATATCCGAAAACCACCGGGAATTGCTGATAAGGCATCGAGAAACGAAAGCCAAGTCGAGGCAGCTGCTGTAAGTTGTCCCTCGAATATAGGTTAGGGAGCCGTCATTTAGACACTCAAGGTCATGGTCAGAGGCGAAGGGCACAAACTTTCGTCCCCTAATATTCATTCTAACGCCTCCCCACATGGTGTGGTGAGCGTTAAAGTCGCCCATGATGATCCAAGGTCCGGGTGTAACCTCCATCAAGTCACTCAATCGTGCAGCGTCAAATCGACTTTATGGCGACATATATACGCACCCACAAGCGTAAACGCGAGGTTACGCCTCTTCACTGTTAGGCAAACGTACTGGTTGTCGGTGCCGGGGGGGGGGGGGGGGACTGGATGAAGCACATATACGTAAGTTCACGGCAAATGTAGACGATGGCTTTACTGTTCCCTCGGTGCGTGGGAGATGCAAACGCCTCGTAGCCTGACAGTCGTAAAATCTTTGGTAGATTCGGCTCACATATGACAAGGATGGGGAAATTGTTTACGCAAACATGTTGCCGAATATGTGAAATTCGGGACTGGAGTCCGCGGGCATTCCATTGAAAAATAGAGGCTTGCTTCAGCTGCTTTTCAAATGTTAATTCTGCAGGAGCCATTGTTCCTGCTACTGTAAAGCAGCAAGAACTGGAGTTAGCGCGTCCAGTACTTGCAGCACATTCTGTGCTGCTGGCGTGCGCAGACATGCCAGAACAGCGCGGATGGCACTCAGGACGTACTTGAGTGTTGCTATAACCTGCAGCTCTTGGCCATGGCTTCACCAACCGTCGGGCTCCCTTGATTTAGTACGGCAGGTGGAGAAGGAGGACTAGATGCAGCAGTGCTAGAGGCCTCCCCACCAAAAGTAACGGCTTCCTATGAAGTCCTTCGACGACGCGAACGACGTCGTTGCACCTTAGCAGCGTCCTTTTGTGTGCGTGGAATGGTCACACAGCAAACTTCGCCGCTGTGTGACCCAGAGCATCTAGGGCACACGATGGTGTTCTTGCAGACGCCACTCACGTGTCCGATCCTCATGCACTTTCTGCATTGAAGCGGCTTGGGCACGAAAATGCCCAACCTTCACATACAACGGTATGGAGTCACCAATGAATGTCAGCTTGATGCACTGAGATCTTCCAAGGCGCTGAACTTACATTATTGAGACGCAGTGGGACGCTGACTTGATTAAAGTAGGCAAATCAGCGTCAGGGATGGAAATGTCTACGTTGTAAATGACGCCTTCTGTAGTGCCGCTGTCTTGGCGGACATGGGAGCGTACGCTGATGTCGCCAAGTTTGTTAACGGCGGTCAAACTTTGCAGTGCCCTCCGCTCCGTGACATCAATGGCTGTTATGCTTTGTAGGGGTTGACTCTCACGTCTTTAATCCCCCCAGGGGCGAGGCCTTCAAGGAACAAAGACGTGGCTTGCTTGTTCAGGTGGTTGAGGTTTCCGGTTGGCGTGTCAGGCACAAACAAGACGGTATGTGTCGGGGGACCTCGCGTCTTGATGATCGTAGACGTGCTTGATGAGGACGAATCTTCACGTCGCCGCAGTCTTCGCTTGGCCTTCTTACTGAGGACTGGCACGAACCCATCATCCGTCGATCACTGGTCCCACGAGTACAGCTCGGTAGCCTGGCCGCTGTCGTCACTAAGATGGTAGAGGCGTTTCCTCTGGGCGGCCGCTGCCGACCCACCGGGTTCCAAGGGAGGCCCATGAGCCTCCACTTCCGTCGCCGTGTGTGAAAGGGAGCGGCGCCTCCCTGGTTATAGCTCAAATTACAAAAGAAAACTGCAGAGGCGTGAAGGCAGCGTTCTTCTTCTTCTTCTTCTTCTCCTCAAGTAATATGGCAGCGTTCTGGTAAGAACAACTTCTTCGTCTTCCTCCCAGCAGCGCAGGAAATGCCCAGAATAAGTACACAGTCCTCAGATATGTGTAGGGGAACAACATGGGTTTTCTAAATGTTACATATTGATCGCCTGGGTGTAGAGGCACGCGTTGCTTTAATTAATAAGCCGACTGCGATGACAGTTTTCGCACACAGTTCTATCACATCTCTGCGCATCGTGTGGAACGCGTTAACAGCAACCTTTCTGAAATCTCGAAGACCTGTTGTAGATATGAAGTTCACTGACGCGGCAGTTCGGGCATGTCGGTATTGCATAGCAGGATTGAACAGCGCACAAAGGACGAGGACGCAAGGAGAGAAACTACGAGACGAAAGGGCCGTAGAATCCGCGGAATCCGTAGAATATATTGTAGAATCCGCGGTGCAAATGGACGCGCCCAGCAAAGCCGCAACGTGGGCTATAAGAACTTGTTCCCTGATACGTTTGTGTACCTTAAAGCGAAGTGTCTGCACTAGTGCACGTTCGTTCAGCGAGTCGTAATAGCACTCCTAATTACGCTTGGATTTTCCGTGGATCGCTTATGTTTGTTCGGTGCGCAGTAGAATGACGAAGCTAAGCGCGTTCAGCGTAGCAGCAAGTGAATTAAGCGAGGTCTGTGGTGTTCCGCCGCAGCAATAGGTTCCCATATCACGCGACCCCAGTATGCACGATACCGGCCGTTTTCCTGCCCATAAGGCTACCTCGGTGCCACCCGTTTTCGGCAGGACACAAGCGCGATCAAAAGGTGATACCCTCGTGGGCAAAAGGGTAGCCCATGTTTCTATTGAAAACAAACATCTTCCAACCTCGTCTGTTTTTAAGAATGTTACAGCCCAGGAGGCGAAACATAGACTGAATACCCCTCGTAACCCGCCGCGGTGGCTCAGTAATTAGGGCGCTCGGTTTGTGATCCCGAGAACGCGGCTTAGTTTTTATTTATTATTATTTTATTTCCAACACTGTTAAGCCCTGTCGGGCTGTTACAGAGTGGGTAAAGTACAATCCTGGCCGCGGCAGTCGAGTTTCGAAAGGTGCCTCTGTGCTATGACACGCTAGAGCACGTTAAAAAACTTCAGGGGGTCGAAATTATTCCGGAGCCTGGGAGGCGATGGCTTCCTGGCCTTTGGGGCCGGAATATATAGGGGCTCTCGCACATGTGGCGAGGGCGCCTTGTCACCGCGGGATCTGTTGCTAAACAGTCGTCGTCTCTTCCGATGACGCGGTTGCTGCGACGCGCGTCTTTTCTTTCAATCTTTGCATTCCTATCTTTTTTAGTTCTCCTACTGTCTGCACGTGGCAGCGATTACGGCTCTACTTGAACCAGTGGGCAGGCCCATGCACCTTCCTTTTCATTCTTCCTGCAGTCGCAACAACAACATTCCGGAGCCCTTCACTGTGACGTTTCTTAAATTTCCGGAGCCCTTCACTAGGGCGTCCCTCATAGCCTGATTCGCTTTGGTACGTTAAGCCCCATAAACCATAAACCATCTTTCTTCCTTCTTTCACTCCCTCCTCCATCACGGCACGGTTCGAGTGTCTACCGAGAAACGAGACGATTACTGCGCCTTTCCTTTCCTCAAAGACAATATTCATTTTACAGCGATAGCTGTAATGGTGTCGTTTGAAAACAAGTGTGTCGTCGTCGTCTGCGTCGTCCGCGCAACCCGCACCTGTACATACCGATAACATACAACCTGCACAGTCGCCTTACTATACCGCGCAGCACCAACTTATGCGCCATAGGATAGGATGGGATAGCTTTATCGAGCCCTAGCGCAAGTGCTTTTATGCTGTTCAGATGAGTGCATCTCCGCAACGGTCGGTTGCCCCTATTCCAGGGCTCCGCTGAATGGTATACCGTCAGCTGAGCTCGCCGTGTCATAACGATCTGGTCATCGCGGCTGTCGCTGAAGAGCGTATCCTCCCATTGCGCCGCACTTGGGTTTGGTATAATTGGAACGACGTCGACTTTTTGACATGCCCATGTTATGTGATACAGTATAGCTTTTTCATGGCACCACGGACACTTGTTTTCGTAAAGTGTGGGGTGGATTTTACTTAGTGTGTTTAGGTTTGGATATGACCCCGCTGGTAGTTGTCTGCATGCGACAGCCTCTTCTTTGTTTACGGATTTGTGCGGTGGTGGGTACCGCATCCTGCTGCCTTTGTAATTGCTTTAGTTTAGTTGTTTGTAGTTTTTATGCGCCATAAAAGCTCTACACCCAACCCAACCCTACAACCCTAACCCCACTTCTGTGCTGGTTACTGCTCACTGCACCTGGCTATGTACAGCCGCGAGTAAAAAAGATTAGCACAGTGACGTCACCGGAGCGGTAAAAATAGCACTGCGTTAGTGGTGCGCAGTCGCGCTTTGCGAACACACCTGACACATTTGCTGTCGGCTTGTTCGAAACAGCAGCGCCGAGCGTTGCTACCTGCCGCTCCTGTGGCACATCACTAGTGCTAATCTTTTTTACTTGCGACTGTACTTCAACGTTGTCGATGTGTCTCTGCCACACCCGCCTTATATGGATAGATTGTGGATCAATGAGCGTCCTTGCATGGCGCACGTCTATCCAACACCCCTACCAAGAGGTACTAAACTCTCCGACTGGCATCATCATTTCGCCTTACCTCACCTTTCACTGAAAGGCACGTTACGAGAAAGGTTAACGTCCGGTTTTTCTGAACTAGAAAACGAGGGTTCGATCCCGGCCGCGACTATCACATTTCGATGGAGGCGGAATGCTTGGGGCCCGTGTACTGTGCGATGTCACTGCACGTTAAAACACCCCAGGTGGTCGAAATTATCCGGAGCCCTCCACTACGGCGTCCCTCACAGCTTGATTCGCTTTGGGAAGTTAAAACCCATAAACCAAACCATAAACTAAAAATCTTTAACCGGGGAAGTAAAAGGTTCTGCAAAGAAGCACGCTACGAGAAAATGAATCAAGGATTACCTGGGCTAGGTAATTGGCTCATTTCATTACTGAGCTCAGATGGCAAAAAGAAACAACGAAAATACTCACGAAAGGGAGACAGCACACAACACGAACGAGTGAAGACTTCCAAATTGATTTCAGGAGGCGAAACTACTATATGCCACGCAAGCGACAATTTAATCGTCACTAGCCATCACATTGAACTAAGAATAACACAAAACGACCAGAAAAAACGAAGCCAGCATAATAGACAAAATATTTGTCAGAACTAAGAATAACACAAAACGACCAGAAAAAAACGAAACCAGCATAATAGACAAAATATTTGTCATTGATGAAAACATAACGCGTCGACTCAAACCAGACAAGAGCGATAACTTATCACCCGCGAGCATTATATCGCGGCTAACTGACTTAAAAGGCTTATCAAAGTCCAGGTCTGCCCACTTTGCCACACGCGAAAGTGAGCGCAATCGATACGTGCGCTAACAATCGAATGAGATAAAAACTTCCTGTGAGAGCCTATGCGATTAACAAACGTGCAAGCCCTTAGTCAACGCAACGCACTAAATAGTATCAGTTCAAGAAGACTATGTGCAATACAAAAATAACGTTGTGAATATGCACGAAGTCAGATATAAAACTGCCAAGTCAGAGATAAAAGGGACAGCCTAAAGATAAAGCACAAGAGTAAAATCAAATACCACGGCAAGGAGCATAGTCTGACAGCCGGTACAAAAATATGTGGTGAGTTTTTGATTAGTTCTCAATAAGTTTAAGCAGCACGCTCATTAGGTATTGTGGGTTTCTCAGTAGGCACAGGCCACTACCCACCGCGGGTTAGAGCTTCGCGCGAGCCAAGGGCCCCGATCAGCCGTCACCACACGCACCCTGGGGCACCGCTGCGGCGGCGTTCAACCTCTGCAGAGAGGAGAGCGGCTCGCCGCAAGAAACAGGCCTCCAAGTTCACAAAGGAGACGTTTATTGACGCCGTCCTCCAGCGGTACATACACACACTCAACAGTCACCCCGTCCCGGGGCGCGCTCAGAGCAAGGCTCCGGTGCGCGCTCGGGGCAACAAGAGAAATGCGCGCCGCTAGCACGCCGCTGCAGGAGATTGTCCCCGCGGCAGTGCTGTGATCTCTCTCGTGTCGGCCGTTGGGCCGTTTGCGAGAGAGAGTGGGCAGTCAACGCAAGGTGCGCCTGTCAGAGGTCGTTGGACCCCTGGACAGGCTCGAGCCGCGGCGGATCAAGGACCCACGCTGGCGAGCTCGAGTATGAACTGGTCCGAACGGCAGAGGCCGGCCCGGACGAACAGTAACGTACGCGCATTTCTCTTGTTGCCCCGAGCGCGCACCGGAGCCTTGCTCTGAGCGCGCCCCCGGGACGGGGTGACTGTTGAGTGTGTGTGTGTACCGCTGGAGGACGGCGTCAATAAACGTCTCCTTTGTGAACTTGGAGGCCTGTTTCTTGCGGCGAGCCGCTCTCCTCTCTGCAGAGGTTGAACGCCGCCGCAGCGGTGCCCCAGGGTGCGTGTGGTGACGGCTGATCGGGGCCCTTATCTCGCGCGAAGCTCGAACCCGTGGTGGGTAGTGGCCTGTGCCTACTGAGAAACCCACAGTATTTCTGACGATTTCTGTGCTGAGTTTGTTATACATGCCTGTTTTAAACTGGCCTGCTTGTTCCTGATTAAGGCGATGCGTTTTTTTTTGTTGAGGTTCTCATCAATTTTTGATGAATACAAGTTAATGATGCTTATCTGCACTGTTTATGGTGCAACAAACTAAGTTTATGATTTGTATTCGTCAGAAGCAATAAAATATCGTGAATGTCATCTGTCTTAAATGTACTCCAGATACCATAAAACGACATTTACAACCCAACCAACATTTAAGCATTCACAAAACAATTACATGTGCAAATTCGGTTCAAGAGCGTAACTTTATAGGCCAAGACCCGCAAGTTATTAGAACAGCTTTCATCCACACTCTTTGCATCCCAGACAAAACAGATCTCTGTCGAACGTTTTCATTTTAGTCGCGTAGCTATAATTAGCGACGGCCTACCAAAGGGTGGAACAAGATGCCGCATATGAACAGCTTCGATGCTTGCTTGCTTGCTTGGACGCGTCGAACCGAACCTCTTTCAGCACGCCCCAGGAGGTCTGGCCGCACCCGTGCTGAGGAGAACGACACATGCCTGAGCCTCTATAAAGCTTCTGCAGGGGTTCTGTGAGCATGTCAGGCGTGTGCTATGCGGGGAAGCGTCTTCAATTGCCTGAACGTATAGGCTCGTCTTCTTAACATGGTCTTGAGTTAGATGTTTTAGAAACTTTTCTGAAGAAATGTCTTACTACAGACGTCTTAAAGAAGTTTGTAAAAAGACTTCTTGCCATCGGCGTCTATGAGATCTCTCGATCTAGTGCAAACGTGAAGCCATTTTAAGCTATTTCAGGATGTTTCTAATGGTGTCTTCGACTGGTCGCTCCCGCGCTCCGGTTAGGATTGGCCAGAGTGGGAGCCGCTCTTGCTCGGAGCGCATAGCGAAACTAGTCAAGCCGAATAGTCAGCGAGTTTTCAGAGCGGAAGCGCAGGAGGCAGAAAGAGAACGTAACTTCCGGAACCATGACGTGGCATCGCTGCTGATATGTCAACAGTAGCCGCACGTAAGGTCCCTTAATTACCTTTAGCCGCACGTGGTCGCACACAGTTTGCATCGCGGTCACCGCTTAGCCTGTATCGATCGCTACCCCGGCTTTCCGTCCCACGGGACGCTCATTTTTCGAACATCGCCTTGTGCACTGTCGTCCTCGTCTGAGCTGCTGTTGGAATCGCTGTTGTCATGCGACAACACAGACCGCGTTCCTAGCGTATATACTTATCCGGCGTTTCTCACACAGCGCGGTACCCGCAAAACACAACGCAGCAAGCGTGGCTGCGTCAAATAAAAGCCTACACTTGCTTCTGCCTACGAGCAGGGGACGCCGTGGCCTCGCAACGCTTTCGCGAAATGGCGGAAGTGGCTCTATCACGTGGACTCATCTCGGAGCCGCTCCGACTTTTTTCTCAGAGCGCGTCGGAGCGCTCTGAGCTAGAGGCGAGCGCTCGGAAAGAACCGGCCGAATGTAGTCAGAGCGGTCGGTTTCGACCAGCCGAATGTGCGGTCGCCTCTCGGAGCGCTCTAGAGCGATTGAAAGCGACCAGTCGAAGACACCATTAGATATGTTGTGTTTCGTGGGCGACCTCCGACACACCTTTCAGTAGCCTGTCCGCACTCGAATAATCGTGCCTCTGATGGGGTACGATTAGCACAGGGGCCTGTCGTGTGTCCCCTTAAGTGAAAAAAGGAGCCACTCAAATGCAGCCATGCGCTGAAGCTGTCTGTCCGTCCCATAACGTGGTCACTCTGCGGCTTGATCGCTGTCAGCATTTCACGCAATGTTCCAGACGCAAAGAGACTTGAACTGTCGCCAAATAGTGAAATTATAATCGGAAGCAGATGCCTTTATCTTATGTTTCCTTCTTTCAGCAGAGGCGCTTCATGAAAATGGCCACACGTTTCTTATACGCGAAAAAATCGAAGTAACCGTGTCGTGATTAAACCGTGTCTTTTTGACAAAACGCCGTAGAGATCGCATTACAGACAAGCTCTGAATGCTGCTGCTCTGACGAAAGGGCTTCGAGTAGAGTACGCTTGCTTTGGTCGGCTTGAAATTCTCTCTCTTTACAGCAGCGACCCTCTGCGCGGCGAGCTTTTGATACTGTGGCAAACAGCTGGAAGGCGACACAATCGCGGCCGTAGTGGTTCGTGCACCCGAACGCAGAGCAGTACCCCGGGTTGAACATGGTGCTCAAAACTCAGCTGACGTGTTTTGTACGTCCACAACGCGCGCAACACGAGGAACAACGGTCGCCGAAAGTTCGCTCGGGTGGCTGTAGTGGTGGCCGCCTTGTGCTTATTTGAGTTGCCACGCGATGGCGCTAGGAGCGAGGGGGCGGTGCCCCTCAGTGTGTATATATTCTGCCTGTGGGCATGAATAACAGCTTCTTGTTCGGGCTTCCCATGTCAAGGGCACGGTAATCACTCGTCTCTTCACTCGGTAGAGCAGAACACGGTGTCAAAAGTGGGATCCGGCTAACGCAGCGGCTATGGACGCGGCAGTCGGTACGTACGCCGAGCTCTCCAAGGTCAACGTCGTTCGTGTCGCTACGCGCGGGCTTCAACCCCCTCCACCGTTGACTTTCACAAGCCCAAGAGAGTGGCCAACTGGGTAGCGATGTACGAAGACTACGCCTTCGCCGCCGGCCTGAATACAGCCACCGACGAGGTGAAGGTGCGCACGCTTCTGTATTATATGGGGCCTCAAGCACGCAGCGTCTTGTCGTCTATGGGAGCTTCAACTCCGGAAACCCTCTCGTTTTCGGTTGTCGAGGGTAAGTTAGCCTCGCATTTTGTGCACCCCGTCAACGAGATTTACGAAAACCGTCGGTTCCATCGCCGAACACGGCAGCAGGGTGAGTCAGGCGACGACTTCTTCGCGGCGCTTCGCAATTTCGTAAAACGTTGCGGATACAAAAGCCCCGAAGTGGAAGACCGCCTTGTTCGGGACAAGTTTGTCGTGTGATTGCGGGATGAAAAGCTATCTCACCAGTTGTACCGCTGCATGAAACTCACGGCGGAAGGACTGTGTCAAGCACGACTGCTTGATGACGCTGAAAAAGAGCGTCCCTTCCGCGAAAGCTCACGCGACAGCACAGCTTTCGATAGTCTGGACGTCGACGTGGCGGGACGCAAAAAGGTAACGACGGCGTGCGCATCGTCACGCAGTGGCAAGACAGCGCTGCTAAATGGTTCAGCTTGCGGTTATTGCGGCCTGTTAGAGACGAGGGGTCCTTGAGTGAGCTGACTCTTTCAGCGCCGCAGGTCCCTTCTCCGAATGACGTTGTCGGACTTGGTTATGAAGGAAACTGTACAGGGGGTTTATTTTACATTATTTACAAGATTTTGGAACCCATTGGAGGGTGATGGGGGAAGGTCGGAGGATCTGAGAAGATCTGAGGATGATCGAGGACTCCTTTCTCACGGCACTCGTCGTCCGGTTTATAAAGGGTCCGGTCCCTAGGATTCCCCAGGTTCGAGGCGGTCTTCGCCAGGTTGTGCGTGGCCTAACTTGCGTTGTCGTACGTACACACACACACACACACACACACACACACACACACACACACACACACACACACACACACACACACACACACACACACACACACACACACACACACACACACACACACACACACACACACACACACACACACACACACACACACACACACACACACACACACACACACACACACACACACACACACACACACACACACACACACACACACACCACTTCACATAGGGACACTCCCCCGTCACATGCCTCGCCGGAGAAAGAGGGTGCCGCTGGACAATCGCCCCCACCAGAGAGAGAGTTGTCTTCGCGTCCGAACGACAGTTCTCACGCTCCAGCCGGACACGTCTTCCGAGAAGTCCGAATGGGCGAGACGCCGGCGAGCAGGCATAGTTGAAGGGGTGAGTCAACCCCTGCTCGGTTCTGGCCTCCGGGCCGCACGATCTTCCGGGAACAAGGCTTACAAACGGCAGTGGAATCCTCCGCCTCGATCCAATAAACCTCTCGAGGACCGAGCGTGGGAAACAAGATGCCTATCGCCGTGCAGTGACCCCGGTTGCAGGTGTCCTGGCCGAATACGCAGCTGAATCAGACCACCGGCTGTCGCCAGAAACCTTACAGCTCCTCCGCGGCCCGAAAAATCTCGAATGTCCAGCGTTGACGACCGCTGGGCAGGAAGAGATGAGATGGCGTCCGTGTTGGTCCCCTGGATTGCAATATCATCGCCCCCAAGGCAGAACCCAAAGCACCACCAAAAAAGGAAAGCGCAGGTGGGACGTTCCAAACAGCAAAGCACTGCCCCACCTGCAAGCGCTCGGACTTCGCCAAAGAATCACCAGGCTTCTTCCATTGACAACAATACACTTTTAAAAAAATTTGTGTTCAAATTTGGGTTAATGTTGTGCCGACTGAGCGCAAAACATCTCCTTTTGAAACTGCCACAGCCGGATTACTCGGAACAAAGTAAAAAAAAAGCACTCACACAGGAGGAGATTCCTCTTAGTTCTCCCGCTTACATCAGTCTGCTCAAGCCATCAGCATTTCCGTGCAGTTTCCCCTTCCTATAACGCACCGAGGAATTGTACTGTTGGAGAGCCAGACTCCATCTGAGCAAGCGACCATTTTTAGGGGACATCTGTCGCAGCCACGTTAAAGGACAATGGTCAGTCTCAAATACAAACTTTGCTCCGTACAGGTAACACGACAACTTCTGCGCTGCCCAAACTAAACACGCGCACTCTTTTTCGGAAGCGCTGTACGCTGCCTCTCTACTGGTCAGTTTGCGGCTGATGTACAGAACTGGGTGTTCTTCATGGTCGTAGCCAACTTGGCTTAAGACAGCACCCAGCCCTCTATCACTGGCATCACACTGGACTATGAACTCTTTCCCATAGTCAGGGGTCCTGAGCAAGGGTCGGGACACGAGTGCTTCCTTCAGGCTTTTGAAGGCGTTTTCTTTTTGGTTATCCCAACTTACGTTAGTAGGTGCTCCCTTTTGCAAGGCGTCAGTTAAGGGACAAGCCCGCTGTGAGTAGTTAGGAATATATCGCTGGTAGTACCCAACTAATCCCAAAAATGAGCGAATGGCCGTTTTTGTCCGTGGTTGCGGAAATGCTGCGAACGGGGCAATCTTTAACTCGGATGGGCTCCTAGTTCCCTGGCCTACAACGTGGCCCAAGTACGTCACCTGTGCGCAACCAAATCTACACTTTTCTGCCTTCAGTGTCAGTCCAGCCTGTCGTAAACTGGAAAACACGGTCTTTAGGTGTTCTAGATGCTCTTGCCAGGTTTCCGAAAAAATTGCCACATCGTCTAAATAAGGGAGTGCAAAGCACTGCATGTCCTTCGGTACGATGTCCATGAGTTTCGAGAAGCTGTAGGGGGCATTCTTCAACCCAAAACTAAGCATTAAGGGTCGAAAGGTGCCCGCTGGGGAGATGAAAACGGCATACCTGCTCGCGCTTTCTGAGAGGGAAACTTGCCAATATCCCCGTACGAGATCGAGGGTGGAAATGAATTTCGCGCCGCTCACCCTTTCTATCCTTTCCTCTATGTTGGGAATTGGGTATAGCTGATCCCTGGTAATTGCATTAAGCTTTCTATAATCCACGCAGGGACGAGGATCTTTCCCTGGGGCCTCAACAAGAATTAGCGGTGAGGTATAGTCACTTTCCGCTGGCTCTACAACCCCTAACTCCAACATGCGCTGAATTTCCGCGTCCATTATTTCTTTTTGCCGCGGTGATACCCTGTAGGGTTTCGACCGTACCGGCTCATCAGAGGTGAGCTCGATTTCGTGTGTCAGGAGGTGTGTCTTTCCCGGGCGACTGCTAAATAGGTCAGCGAATTCGCTCAACAACGGCTTTAGCGTGTCGACCTGCGTCCCGCTTAGGAAATCTGCATTCACGGAGTGAGCCAGAATGTTTTCCACGTTGTCACTAGCGTCCGCACCTCCCTTCCAACCCTGACTCTCGCTGTCCAGCTCTTCTGGTTCATTTAGAGTCAGATTGACGATCCCGCTGCGTTCCACGAACGGCTTC
Source organism: Amblyomma americanum (assembly GCF_052857255.1). Classification (NCBI taxonomy): domain Eukaryota; kingdom Metazoa; phylum Arthropoda; class Arachnida; order Ixodida; family Ixodidae; genus Amblyomma; species Amblyomma americanum. Next base: position 118,779,496 of record NC_135502.1, on the reverse strand, counting down.
ATCAGATTTCAATGATAGATTCTCACCTGCTTTCCCCTGCCTGGAACCCTTAGCGCGTAATTTGTCTCCGAAAGTTTTTGGAACACTTCTACTGGACCATCCCAGTGAACTTCCAGCTTGTTTTTTTCTCGATGGCCGGAGGATCATCACGCGATCGCCCGCGGTGAAACCTCGAAGGCGAGCGTTTCTGTCATAATAGACCTTGGCGGCCTCCTGGGCAGCTTTCATATTTCGATTTACTAATTCTCTCGTGTTGTTAAGGCGGTCCAGTAGCTTAAGCACGTACTCAACCACTGTCTTGTTCTCTCCTGTCCCTTCCCACATTTCTCTCAGCATTCGGAGGGGAGAGCGGAGGGCTCTTCCATACACGAGTTCTGCTGGCGTAAACCCTGTAGCTTCGTGGGGGACTGTTCGTAAAGCGAAAAGTGTGGCCGGCAGACAATCCTCCCAGTCTGCTTTATGCTCATAACAAAGAGCGCGTAGCACCCGCTTCAGCACCGAATGCCATTTCTCTACACTGTTGGACTGCGGATGATACACCGAGCTGTGCAACAGTTTTATTCCGCATCTTTCTAGGAATGTGGTCGTCAAGGCGCTTGTAAAGACCGTCGCCTGATCGGCTTGGATTTCGGCCGGAAATCCTATTCTCGCGAACACTAACAAAAGGGCATCAACTATTTCTGTGGAGCTCAAGTCCTTCAACGGAATTGCTTCGGGAAATTTTGTGGCGGGACATAGCATAGTAAGCAAGTACTTATAGCCTGATTTCGTGTTAGGCAAAGGGCCTACTGTGTCTATTACAAGCCGGCGGAAAGGTTCCGAGATCAATGGAACAATTTTCAGTGGAGCCTTCCATGTCTCTCCCGGCTTGCCCACGCGCTGGCACGCATCGCATGATTTTACGTAGCGTTCTGCATCTTTGAAACAACCCGGCCAATAATATTCCATTAGTAGGCGCTCCTTTGTTTTATTGATTCCCAGATGTCCTGCCCAGCCATTTCCGTGGCAGAGACTCAGAATGTCCGCTCTGTATTTTTCGGGCACGACCAGCTGATCAAATGTTTTGCCTTTTCTGTCCTGGTAGTGTCGGTATAGTAAGCCTCCCTTCTCATGCATCGTTATGTTGCGTCTCGCGATGCCCTCTTTAGCTGTAAGGTGCAGTCTTTCCAAAGTGGGATTCTGCTTCTGTTCTTTTGTTAAGGACTCCTTGTTCACCTGCAGAATTAAAGGCGATCAAAACTACGCGATGTTGGAGATAAAACGGATCCTTCAGCGTTTTCTGATTCCTCTACCGACTTAGTGGTGAAGTCCCTCGTCGCTCATTTGCTCGGTCAGCTGTCTGGCTTTCATTCCTCGTTGGTTCACTTCCCTCCTCATTTGATTGCAACGATATGCTGGCTGGTGCGTCTCTGGCTACCTGAGGTTCGGGAATCTGATTTAGTTGAGATGCGAGCTGACGAGTTTTCGATCTTGTCAAAGCTTGTATCACCCCGCTTCCGAGTTTCTGGCCTCTCTCGCGTAGCAATTGGTCTGATCGATTCGAGAAGAGGTAAGGATATTGAAGTGGCACGGCCTTCGAAACTGCGGCCTCAGCGATTAGCTCTCCAAACGGTCCACAAATTATCACTCTAGCTATGGGAAGGAATACACTGTGTTCTTCTACTGCCTGTTTTATCCACGAGACTTCTCCCGTAAAATCGTCCACTGACACGTAAGACGGGTGGACAACGTCCATCGTCGCGGCGCTATCACGAAGCACCCTGCACGGTTTCCCGTTAACGTGCAGCTCGTGCAGGTATGGCTTAAGGAGCTCTAGATTCTCGGCGTTATCCTCGACGCACGAGAACACCAAACGTTGCTTTGTACACTTGGCTGCAAAGTGCCCGACACCATTGCAGTTGTAGCAACGAAATGGCCTACTAGCCTCAAACTCTTTTTTCGCGGCTTTGTCTGCTCCCTGTCTCTTCGCCTGTTCTTCACGCTTTTCTGGCGCTACCTTCGTTGCCTCTGATTGCTCCGAACTTCTAGCACTTCGCGTCTTTCTGCTAGGCCCTTTATCTCGCATCCCGTTTCGAGCGTGTGACGCACCCTCTTCAGTGCTCAACCTTCTGCGCGAAACGTACTCCTCTGCTAGCTCAGCGGCCCTTTCAACTGTGTCGACTTTTTCCCTGTCTTGAACCCACAGTTTCACCACTTGGGGAATGCTTCGGTAAAATTTCTCAAGGCAAAAACACTCAATGATTTTGTCTCGGCTTTCATAAACCTCGGCTCCTTTTAGCCACTCTAGCAGATTCGTCTTTAGTCCATACGCGAAATCCGGATAGCCCTCGCTATCGTTTTTCATTGCGTTCCTGAAGCGCTGTCGGAAAGCTTCGGCTGACAGCCGGTACCTTTTTAGCAGGCTGGCTTTGACTTTTTCGTAGTCAGCTGCGTCTTGTGTGCTAATTCTCGCTATGACTTCAGCTACTTCACATGGCAAGAGTGTCAGAAGCCGTTGCGGCCATGTACTGCGAGCAAAGTTCTCCCTTTCGCAAGTTCTCTCAAAGTTTCCCAGGTGCAATCCTATGTCCCTTCCACTTTCATAGGGCTGCATGAATCTGTTCATTCTATATGATTGTACATCGCTTGCTCTTTCAGGAGACCCGGCTCTCGAACTGTCGCCTTTTTTTCGATTTTCGCTTTCAAGCTGCAATCGCTTTAGATTTCTTTCTTCTTTTTCAGCTTCCCACTTTTGCCGTTCTTTCTCTTTTTCCCATTCCGCTTCCCTTTGTCTTTTTTGTTCCTGTGCCAAATTCCACGTATCTACCAGCTGATCGTCATCTACGTGCTTTTGAATCTTCTTGCATATTTCAAGTTTTGTCATTTTTCCCTGTACTTTTATTGACAGTTCCTCGCATAACAACAGCAAGTCCGACTTTGACAATTTCATAAGGTCCATGACAACGCTTTCTCCGCTTTGGCAATGCTATCTTCAAAATCTCGTGAGATTACCCTTTCTCAATTGACATACACTTCCCAGTGATTCTAGATTATTCTCTCAAAATCTGAAGCCTGGCGAATCCTATAGCAAAATGCCGAAACGCTTACCGGTTGAGAAATCACGATGTCGCACGGTCCATCCCAGCTGCTGCCAACCAGTTGTTGGGGACGAGGGGTCCTTGAGTGAGCTGATTCTTTCAGCGCCGCAGGTCCCTTATCCGAATGACGTTGTCGGACTTGGTTATGAAGGAAACTGTACAGGGGGTTTATTTTACATTATTTACAAGATTTTGGAACCCATTGGAGGGTGATGGGGGAAGGTCGGAGGATCTGAGAAGATCTGAGGATGATCGAGGACTCCTTTCTCACGGCACTCGTCGTCCGGTTTATAAAGGGTCCGGTCCCTAGGATTCCCCAGGTTCGAGGCGGTCTTCGCCAGGTTGTGCGTGGCCTAACTTGCGTTGTCGTACACACACACACACACACACACACACACACACACACACACACACACACACACACACACACACACACACACACACACACACACACACACACACACACACACACACACACACACACACACACACACACACACACACACACACACACACACACACACACCACTTCACATAGGGACACTCCCCCGTCACATGCCTCGCCTGAGAAAGAGGGTGCCGCTGGACAATCGCCCCCACCAGAGAGAGAGTTGTCTTCGCGTCCGAACGACAGTTCTCACGCTCCAGCCGGACACGTCTTCCGAGATGTCCGAATGGGCGAGACGCCGGCGAGCAGGCATAGTTGAAGGGGTGAGTCACCCCCTGCTCGGTTCTGGCCTCCGGGCCGCACGATCTTCCGGGAACAAGGCTTACAAACGGCAGTGGAATCCTCCGTCTCGAATCCAATAAACCTCTTGAGGACCAAGCGTGGGAAACAAGATGCCTATCGCCGTGCAGTGACCCCGGTTGCAGGTGTCCTGGCCGAATACGCAGCTGAATCAGACCACCGGCTGTCGCCAGAAACCTTACAGGCCGTAGTATCCACCCGCGAAACGAATACCCCGCACGCAAGGCTACGTGTCATTTTTGCAGAAGTTTGCAAGGCAAAGCACTGAAAACAGCTTTTGGGTTCTATCTAACTTCACGCGCTCAGTAAGCATCGGGCAATGTACACCGACCTACGCGTAAATGGCCACCTCGCAAAATTCAAAATAGACTCGGAAGCAGAGGTAACGGTAGTTTCGCCTTCTTTCCCTGGATTGCCTCCCGTGTTGGATGAAGCAGAAGCCGAGGTATCTGGTCCCGGAAATAATCGGTTGCGCGTGCTGGGGACATTCCCTGCTACCCTGCAGTGGCGCAACAGAGTGACTGTCCAGACATTGTATGTCGTCAAGAATTAGACTACCCACCTTCTTGGTCTACCGGCAATCGAAGACTTAGGCGTCGTTCAATTTTTGGACTCAATCGAGAGCGTTCCGTCAACCCAAGTAAATATCTTTCGTGGACGGGGGGAAATGCAAGAGGAATACCACATCCGCCTCTGTCCTGATGCTCGTCCCTTTTCACTGAGCGTCCTAAGGCGAATACTCCTCCCTCTGCTCGAGAGCGTGTAGAAGGAACTGGACAACATGGAAACCCAAGGGGTGATCCGGAAAGTGACACGCCAACCACATGGTGGTCGGGCCTTGTCATTGTTCCGAAGCCGTCCGGGGGGGGGGTACAGGCTCTGTGTCGACCTGCGAAGCTTAACAAGGTCATCCAGCGGGAGCGCTACGTCTTGCCAACAGTAGAAGACATCTTATAAGGACAACTTCGTTGAACAAAAGTTTTTTCCAAGCTCGACGCAAGGTCCAGCTTCCACCAAATCAATTTAAGTCGTGAGAGTAAAAAACTGATAACGTTTATCACTCCCTTTGGCCGTTACTGTTACAGACGTCTTCCCTTCGGCCTCGCGATGGCGCCTGAATACTTCCAGCGCTTCATGTCAAGACTGCTAGAAGGCACTTCAGGAGTCGTCAATATGATCGACAATATACTAGTCTTCGGTAGGGACCAGCGTGAGCCCCACCGACGCCTAGCTGATGTTTTGGCTCGCCTGAATCAAGCTGGGGCAATTCTCAATGAAGAGAAGTCTCAGTTCCGAGTGTCTTCTGTCAAGTTCCTTGGAGTCGTCGTGGATGCGCAAGGAATTTCGCCGGACCGAGAAAAGGTCAAGGCTATCAAGGATCTCCGGCGCCAGTCGATTTCAGTGCAGTTCGCCGGTTGCTTGGAATGGAAACCATGTGGCCCGTTTCATTCCAAACCTGTCTGATGTCACGACACCCATTCGTTCTCTCTTGAACAAGAACAGCCCCTGGATTTGGGGTCGCAGCCAAGAGGAAGCTTTCACTCGCATCAAGTCGTTGCTCAGCTCGGAAACGTGTATGGCAAAGTACCACCCGCATTACCAGACTGTAGTATCAGCTGATGCAAGCTCTCACGGTCTGGGGGCCGTCTTGTTCCAAGATAAGCCTTCGGGACTGCGACGTGCTGTGGCCTACGCTTCTAGATCCCTCACTCCTACAGAGGGACACTACAGTCAGACGTAAAAGGAGTCTGGCAGTTACGTGGGCCGTGGCTAGGTTTGACCAGTATCTTCGCGGTCTAAGCTTCGATGTCGAGACGGATCATCTTCCCTCCTTGCGAGCAAGGATCTTGAAACCTTGCCGCCTCGAGTACAGCGAATGCGGATCAAGCTTATGCGCTTTCAGTACATTGTCAAGTATGTACCGGGGAAACTCATAGCTCCGGCCGACACACTATCACGAGCGCCCTGTGACTAGCCAGCCTCGAAAGCCGTTAACAGCCTGGAAATCTTCAGCGGTGAGGTCCTGAAGGATCTACCTCCTCGGGTGGCAAGTCGGCTAGATGATGTTCGCCGACAGCAAGCTCAAGAAGGGGAGTGTTCCTCAGTCATGACTTACTGTGAGAGAGGCTGGCCTTCCAAAAACAGAGTACCAGCCCACATAGCACTGTACTGGAAGGAGAGAGATAGACTGAGTGTGTACGAGGGTCTGCTTCTGTTGCATACTGAAGAAGTTGGCGCGGAACAACGAGGACAAGCGAGACAAACAAAGACGAGCGCTGCTCACAACTGAAGGTTTATTCCAGACAATGCTCGAATAAATAGTGAGACCAACAAGAACAAAAACAAACAAACGTCATGAACACCACAAGTTACCCCGTGAATCCCAATGATTTGGTTAGGAACAGATACTCCCTATCAGAGAAGCGGACGGAAGTCTGACTAATGAACTTATCGCCACTGATGCGCATATCAAAGGCTTCCATGAGCTCACGCGTGAGTTGCTCCCTGTGCCTGAATAGGATGGTCACTTTTTCAAAAAGCGGTTTACACTGGATTTTCTTTTCCTTGTCGTTTGTAATGCACGTGCGGCAATGTTTAGGGAGGTTATCAAGAGAATCTCCCCCGAGCAATCTTCGGTGTTCTAATCTCTCGTTGACGCATCGTCCAGTTTGACCGATGTATAGTGCTCCACACGACAACGGCAATCTGTACACAACCCCTCTGGCACAGGCATTCATTTCTTATTTTTCTTGTTTTTCGTACCGTTCTTTCGCCTCCTTCTTCCACCCGGTTGTGCACCTGTGAACAGATTGCTCCCAACTTCCGCGGGGCGGAAAACACAATCGGAATTTGATAACGCCCGGCAACATTTTTCAGTCCATGCGCCAATCTGTGCACATATGGTATGACTGCAAAATTTTGACGCTCTGTTACCCAGAGTTTAGGTCGCGACCCATCCTTGATCCACCTTACCAATCTTCCACAAGCTTCTACAATTATATGCTGAGGGTACCCGCTTTCTTTCAGCCTCTTCACCTGGGACTCGACGCTTTCCTTGACAGCATGTGAGCAAGACTTCTGTTGGATCGCCGTATCGTCATTCTTTCTGCTCAACGCCAGGACATTCTCACACTGCTGCACGAAGGGCATCAAAGGGTACGCCGCTGTGAAGTACGCGCCCGAGAGTGCGTTTGGTGCCCAAGTTGCAACCTACATATTGAAAACCTTGTGGCCCAATGTCCAAAGTGTGCCGAGACTCCGGTCGTACGTTCAGAGCCACTGATTCCAACTCCCACACCGGAAAGGCCATGGCAACACCTCGGTACTGACCTGTTCCGTTTAAAGGACGTGACTATGTTCTGATTATCGATTACTACTCTAAATTCCCTGAGGTGGTGACATTGGGGACTACAACTGCTACGGCGGTTATTGCTGGTGTGAAGAGTTGCTTTGCTCGCTTCGGGATTCCCGGCGTCGTGCAGACATACAACGGACCTCTCAGTTCGTATCCAACGATTTCGCCGAGTTCGCCCGATCTTACGGATTCCGTCATGAGACAAGCAGCCCTCCATGCCCTCACAGTAACGGAGAGGCCGAGCGTATGGTGCGGACAGTGAAGGACCTGCCTGAGAGAAGCTCCGATCCGTACCTCGCACTTAATTCTCACTTAACGAGACACACCTGGTGTTTCGGGCGTATCTCCAGCACAATTACTGATGGGATGAAAACTGCAAATACGCCTTCTGGAACTGCCAGAACGACTTCTGCCAGCATTGCCAAGTCACGAGACGGTCAGGGCACAGGATTCTGCAACCATGGTGCAATAGGGAAAGAACTATAATCGTCGTCACAGTGCAAGCCCTATGAGTCCTCTGAAACCAGGGGATGACGTATGGGTGAAGGACATTGGTTGCAGCGGTCGGATCCTCAGCCCTGCTCAGCGACCTCGGTCGTACGTGGTTGAGACTCCTGGCAGCATTCTGCAGAAAAAGCGTCGCCTTCTGGTGCGTTTCTCAACTGGCCAGAACATCCCAGAACAGGCAGCAGCCTCGCCATAAAAACCTGAAAGGCCGCAACAAAGTTCTTCCTGCTTGTTGCCGGTGGGACCTTTGCGCGTACCTTCTTCGCCTGAGATTTAGGGGTCACCTGTGGAAGAGAGTTCGCCTCAACCTCAAGAACAGGTTCGAACTCGATACGGCAGTGAGACAGCCGCTCAGGTTGAACTTGTAGCAATCTCAGGTGGGAAGATGTAGTGATCGCCGCCTTGTGCTTGTTGTAATTGTCACGCGAGGGGGGCGGTACCCCTCAGTGTGTATATATTCTGTCTGCGGGCATGAATAAATGCTTCTTGTTTGGGCTTCCCATGCTGGGGACACGGTAATCACTCGTCTCTTCACTCGGTAGAGCAGAACAGTAGCTCGAAGTATCCACGGCTCCTCAACGTGACGTCACGTCGGCCGACATGGGCGAGGTTTCTGTCTCCGCTATTCTCCCGTGCACTCGAGCGGGAGATCTGAACGCAGCGCTTTCAGTTGTTGCAGAGAAAATCACTGTGCCGAGAAAATCAGGGCACAGTGAAGAGGCGGCAGTGTTCGAGGGGACACTTAAGCTCCGCCGCAAGCGTATGACGCGATAGCGTAATGGGTTAATTCCCATTTGTGCTGAAGGTCATTTTCTACTTTACACTCAAAGAACCCTGCGACTCCGCATACCCCTATTGGAGCCGCGGTGAAGCGGTTAAGCGATGCGTCACTGCCCTACGATGGCAGGTGCTCCCAGCAGTGGGCCTTGGATCGCCCAGGTGGTGGTGGTGGAAACTTTTATTGCCAAAGATGTAGATGGGGGGGGGGGGGGGCGAAGCCCCCTGCATGGCACTTGGATGCTCCCTCACTATGAGGAGGCACCGCTACAGGGCTGCTTGTCTCATGACGGAATCCGTAAGATCGGGCGAACTCGACAGCAATCCTTCTCAGAGATCTGGAGATGAGCCGGCGCTGGTCTTGAGAAGTTTCGGTTTGAAGAGTCTCCCCGTAAGACTCCACGGTTGGTGGTGGGGGATGAGGGAAGGTGGGGCATTTCATTTCATTTGATTTTCATTTATTTATAATCTTGCCATACAAATTATCAAAACACTGACTGAACCCATAGCCAGAGGCTAGTGTGGGTTCAGAAACAAAATACATAATGGCAATGACACAGCACTTGTGTAAAATGAAAAGCACGAAATCAACGGCGAAAGACCAAAATACTGCATGCAATTAGAAGAAAGCCAAATAATGTGCATTTTACAGCAGAATAAGTAAAGATCTATCAAGAACAACACTGTACAAGAAATACAACCCGAAAACGACTACCACAGAGGTCAAATAAGGCTCATAAAATATGTTCTTAATGTTTTATTTCTTTCATGGGACTCTTTTATTTCTGGGGGTAAAGCATTCCAAACCTTGGCTCCTGAAAACTGCACCAATCTTTCGCTGTAGATGTTATTGTATTCTATTTCTACGCATCCTGCTCACATGCAGGGTGCGTAGAAAGTCTCCTGGTTTTCCGAAAAGTTTGCATGAGGAGGGGAATCGGTCTGGGTATCGGGCATGTAGTAGTAGGGTTATGGAGCAGTCCGAGTTTGTAGTCGTCGCCAGTGTGCGGCCTGCGCTATGGAGAGGGATGGGGCTGAGGTTGCGTACTCCCTTCGTTGTTCCCGGTAGTACGAGAGAATATCACGGAAGGAGAGCAGGCGCTCCCCGGCCCGTACAAGGGGCTTGGCTCCCGCCCGGAATGTGAGACCTCGGGCTAAGGAATGAGCCTCTTCCTTGCCAGGGAGGCCGGCATGTGCTGGCGTCCAGATGAGGGTTATAGGGCGCCGGGGCTGCCAGAAGCGTAGTAAATGAGCAGCAGTGCGGTATATGTAGCCATTGGCAAAGCTGAGAATGGCAGATTTAGAGTCTGAGATAATTTTTGAGGCAGACGTAGAAAAAAAAGCAAGCGTGATGGCTGCCTCTTCTGCCTCTTTGATAGAAGTGGTGATGATTGAGCTGGAGGTCAGAAGCTTTGTTTGATTGTCGGCTACCGCCAGGGCCTTATGGGAGCCTGACGTGTACTCCGCTACGTCCGCGTAGACCACCTCATGGTCATCGCCATACTGTTTGTGGAGAGCCCGAGCCCTTGCTACGCTGCGGTCCCTGTCCCACTCAGGGTGCATGTTCTTGGAGACGATGGTACGTTGAGGTTAGAGCGGAGGATAGGAGAAAGGGGGACCACCTCGGTAGGGTGTGTATTTGGGGTGAGGTTTCGTTGGGATAATAAAGTGCGGCCAGCCACTGAGTTGGATAGGCTAGGATATTTGTGTTGTGGACACCGAGGGTGTTGTGGACACCGAGTTTGAAGAGTCGGTCGTTTGATGTGCTGGGGGCGAAGTTGTAGAGCCGTTTTTGTGCGACTTCGCAGGAGCGCATTTACCCGGTCTCTCTCCAGTTTTGGGGTAGGTATGGAAGGGCATATGTGGTGCGGCTTATGACATAAGCCTGGGTGAGGCGAATCGTGTCTCGCTCGCGGAGGCCAGACCGGCGGTTCGCCATGTGGCGAATCAGTCGGGCGGTCTGTTTACTGTGTTTGGAGCGTCTTTATGACTTCTCCGTGCGCGCCATGGGAGTAAATAACAAGCCCAAGCAAGCGGATTTTGTCTACTAGTGGGATGGGGTCGGTACCTAGGGTGAGGGAGATGGGTGGATTGACTGAATCGTGTTGTTTGGGCCGGTAGAGAAAGAGCTCGGATATTGAAGGGGAGGAGGTCAGGCCACGCTACCGTGCATATGTGTCGATGGTGGTTAGGGCCAATTGTAGGTGTGCTATTTCGGCATCATTGCCGCGCTTTGCCCAGGCAGTGATGTTGTCGGCGTAGAGGCTAAACTAGATGTTAGGGATTTGAGCTAGCTGTCGAGGTAGGTGAAGGAGAGCTATGTTGAAAAGAATAGGGGACAGGGCGTCTCCATAAGGCGTACCTCGTGCTCCCAGCGTGACACCTGGGACGCGGTGGTCGCCGAAAGTAAGCGTGGTTGTGCGGTGGCTGAGGAAGTCTCGGATGTAGGTGTACATCCTCGTGCCGACTCCCAAGGTCGTAAGTTTTTGGAGGATAGCTGAGTGTGCAACGTTATCAAAGGCTTTAGTGAGATCCGCTCCTAGAATAGCTTTGGTGTCGGAGGTTTGCGAGTCGAGAATGTGATGTTTTAGCTTTAGACCCAGGTTGCTCTTCCCGAGCGAATAATTATTAATTCAGCTGTCACATGCCACGGTGGGCAGTTCGCTCTCTACCCGGTGGGCAGGTTGTGATGATGCCGCAAGGTCACGTGACCTAGGTGGTTCACCTGCCTCCTAGGTTGCTCTCTGGGCACCACCTGCCAGAGTAATTCTCGTAGTAGTAGTAGTAGTAGAAAACATTTATTCCAAACAGGTAGGATAGAGAGGCGAAAATACAGATTTTGGGTGGAGTCCTTATTTCAGGACCCCAATGTCCACCGCCGTTGCTCTTGCTTGGGATATCAGCTTTCGCTGCGTCGCCAAGTCAGTGCTGAGCAGGGCAGACTCCCACTGTTCCTCGGAGTGATGTTTGTCTAGTTAGGGGGGCTTGGGACCGGAGCAGCCCCATGTTACATGATATGTTTTTGGAATTCCGCCACACCAGGGGCAGATTCTGTCATATCTGTCGGGGAAGATGATGTGGTACTTGTGTAGGTTAGGAAAGGTGTTCGTCTGTAGTTGTCGCCATTCCCTCGCCTCTGCCGCCGTTAGCTTACGGTGTGGTGGGGGATAGACTTGTCTTTGTGTTCGGAGAAGGAGGAGGCGCTCGCCGTACGTAGAGGGGAGAGGGGTGAGGTCGGGGAGGTTAGTCGCTCGGTTAGTATATCCTCGAGCTAGACTGTCCGCGGCCTCGTTTCCCTCGTGCCCAGGAGTCCAAGTGATTTGGTGCTTGCATGTGGAATTTTGAACTTGTGGGGTAGTCAGAATGGGAGCGACGGAGTGTGGAAGTCTGCCAGAGAGGAAGAGGCGACACGCGGACTGGGAGTCGGTAATAATTTTTAGCTCATTTCCCGTAGCATCGCCGTGCTGGATTGCGAGGGCAATTGCAGCAGTTTCTGCTACTGTGGGAGAGCAGTTTCGTAGAGAGGCGCTGGCGATTTCCTTGAAATTGGTGTCCAAGACGACCGCCACAGCGTTTGTTGAATCGGGGTACATGGCTGCGTCGACGTATACAGCATTTTGTGCCTGTCGATGTTTGCGGCGCAGATAGTCCACTCGCGCCTTTCGTCGTCCCTTTTGTGAGTCCGAGTGCATGTTCTTCGGGAGTGGAGCTACATACACGCGAGTTCGCAGAGTTGAGGGTAGGTCTCGGTTGTCCTGGACGGCGCGTATGTCAGCCGGGGAACCCACTCTTTCCATGATTGCACGTCCAGCTTTGGTGGTGAGGAGGCGTTCCTTTTGCGATGCTAGGACGGCTTCTAGAATTTCTTCTATTGTGTTGGTCAGTCCCAGGTCCTCGAGGTGGCAGTTGGCCGTGTACATCGGGAGGCCTAACGCATGTTTGTAGGCGGTACGGATGATGGCGTCTGCTTTGTCTCGCTCATTCCCCAGAAGTGGTTGGAATGGGAGACCGTATGACAGGCGTCTCATAACTAGAGCCTGTATTAGTCGAATTGTATCCTCCTCTCTCATACCTTCTCGGTTGCGGGTGATGCGCCGAATCATGCGGGAGATCAGGAGGGCAGTTGTCCGGAGACGCTGTAACATGTGGTTGGCTTTCCTGTCGCTCTGAAGTTAAAGACCCAGGATGCGGATAAGAGGGACTTCTTTTATTCTCGTGCCTTCGAGGTAAACTTCGATGTCGCCGGGAGATTTGTAGGCATAGCCCTGAATGCGGATAATTTCGGATTTGTCGGGTGCGCAGCGGAGGCCGCAATTTGCTGCTTGTCTTTCTACGCAATTGACTGCCTCTTGTAGGGTGTTTTCGTTGTCGGCAAGGGAACCCCAGGTGGACCAGATGGTAATATCATCGGCGTAGATAGTATAGCCGATGACTTCAATAGCCTCGAGTGCTTTTGCCATGCCGATCATAGCTATATTGAAGAGGAGAGAAGAGATGATAGAGCCTTGGGGAGTGCCTTTGTTGGGTGTCTGCTCTGTGCCAGAGCGGACATCTGCCACGCCAATCGTGGCAGTGCGGTTGCTGAGAAAGTTTTTGATGTAGTTGAAGGTCTTGGGTCCGCAATCGAGGGCGTTGAGCTCTTTCAAGATGGCGTCGTGAGAAACGTTGTCAAAAGCGCCTTTCAGATCAAGTGCCATAATTAGGTGCTCACCGCCTCTCGGGATGTTACTGAGTACTTCTTCCTTGAGAAGGAGGAAAGCGTCTTGCGTAGAAAGACACTTTCCTGAAGCCGATCATAGTGGGTGGAAAGAGGTTGTTGTCCTCTATGTAGTTTTGGAGGCGGGTCTGGATAACGCGCTCGTATAGTTTGCCCAGGCAAGAGGTAAGGGAGATGGGTCGTAATGCTTCAGGCTTTGTGGTTTGCCTGGCTTTGGGATATTAACGATTTCGGAGTGTTTCCACTCTGCAGGGAGTTCTCCCGCCTCCCATAGGGTGTCATTTATGTAGGTAGTGAGGACCTCGATCTGCGACTTGCCCAGGTTTCGAATCATCCCATTTGTGATCTTGTCCGCGCCAGCTGCCGTGTTGCGTGTGGCAGATCGAGCCGCGGCGTAAACCTCGGCAGTGGTGATGGGGGCGTCCAGCCTTTCATTTGGGCCTCCCGTGTACGAGATTGTGCTGGGAGGATGGGGGGTGCCGATGTATTCGGTTTTGAGGGCGGTGAGAGGGCCGCGTCGTCTCCGGGGTACAGATGGGCGATTTTCTTGAGTGTACGGTTAGTGGCAGACCGCGATGTTTGCGGATCGACGAGGCTGCGGAGGATCGCCCAGGTGCGGGAGGTCCCCAGCGTGCCGCGTAGTGACTCGCAGAATTCCTGCCAATTCTGTTGAGAGAGGTGTTGTGCGTACTCTTGTGCTTCTGCCGTGATCTGTGATATGCGGAGTCTCAAGGGACGATTGAGGCGTTGGCGTTTCCATCTGCGAACCAGAGTCCGTCGGGTCTGCCACAACTTCAGAAGGTGACGATCGACCGCCGGATTATCGGGTGTGCATTGTACTTCGGTGGTGGCCTCCTTGTGTGCTTTCCGAATCTGTTCACTCCATTCGCTGATTGATTGAATGGGGTCTTCCGGAACGGGCTGTGCACGGTATTTAGTCCAGTCCGTGATTTTGGCTGTTCCCAGGGTGTGACGAATGTTTTCGGAGGTGATAGACATGCTTACGATGTAGTGGTCGCTACCTAAGCTCTCTCCGTCCTAAGCTCTCGTCGTCCGTACTGAACCAGCGCGGCGTCCGAGTTCGGGCCTGGTTGTCTTTCCTGGACCGGTGTTGTTCCTTGACGGGTGGGGTGGAGGATCGGACGGATGGTGGCTTTTGCTTGAGTGGTTTGAACCGATTGGGGCACTCCTTGCTGCCGGTTTCGTGTGTTCCTCCGCACAGAGCACACTTCGGCCGGCACTGATGTCCGTGAGGAGGATTTTGGGCCCCGCATTTCCTGGAGGCCGCCAGGTCTGGTGTGGGGCACACATCGGAGCGATGACCCGGTTGCATGCACACATAGCAGAATTGTCGTGCTGGGCGGTAGAGATGGCAACGAAACTCCGCGCTCTTGAAGTACACAACTTTGGGGTGGTCGGGCCGTTGAAAGTGATCAGCATCGACGATGTTTTGCCCATGCGTCGTACGTCGAGTACGGTGGTCCCGCGTGAGCGGATGTATAGGCCCGTCTGGAGAGCTTCCGGTGTCACGTGGTCCAGAATTCCGTGGATTACGCCCCATCTGTCGTGCTCTGCGAAAGGTATCTAGGCGTTCACGTCACGAGTGAGGTCTCCAAGGGACAGTGTCTTGATTTGTCGAAGTTCGTTGGCAACTTCTGCGTGCGGAGTGCTCGCTACGAGGATATTTGATCCGTAGTGGGGGCGGAGGAGGTACCTTCCTTCCACCTGCTGCGGTTCTGGACAGGCGTTGCTTACTGCTTGGGCAAGATTGAGATTTGAGAAGTTCTTTAAAGCCAGTCCTCGGCGAGGTAGAATCACGATTTCGATGTCCGTTTGCGGTAGAGGCGGGAGGCGGACTCGAAGGCCGCGTTTCTTTGGTGTAGGATGTTTGTGATTTGATGGGGGGTGCTGGGAGTCGGTGCTGCCCTGCACTTGGCTGTTGGTTTCAGTCCGGGCTGCTTTGCGAAGCTTCCTTTCTTGATGTCTGCTCAAGGCTATCTTCCAGCCGTTTGGCAGAGGGGTAGTAAGCGGTGACGAAGCCTGGGACGAACTGGTCGTCGGGCCGTTCTCCGTTCGGTCTTGAGAGTCAGTTAAGTCCATGTCGGAATCCAAGACTTCATTTGTTGTGGGTGGCAGGGACGCCTCCGAGCTCATTTTCCGCGCCGCGCAGCGTGGCGCGGGGCGAGGCGTGGGCTGGAGGACGACCCTTGTTGTGCTAGGCACAACGCGAGGCCTAGCGTTCCGCGCCTGGCTCGGAGCGTTACAGTCTTTTTCAGGTAAAAGTGGTCGGAATTGCACGTGACGTTACGCTGACAACGCCGGCGCCGACAACGCCGACATCGGATTTTCTTGACAACGGGGCTTTTAACGAAGCGATGCATGACTGCGGCTGAAATGGGTTGGAAAGCAGGTGTGTTGACGGCTACGCTATACGTGGCTTTTCGAGGATGCCGATGTGATCCCGATCGCCGCTCGTGCATCCCTCAGTGCTTTCCCAAGATCCGAGTGAATAGGACCAGTATCATTCTTCACAACCAAAACCTTTGTCGCAGTTGCCTCTGGCTATGAAAAACTGCTTGAAGTGAGGTCTGCAATACAGCTGTACAGTACAGCTGTACAGCAGCATACAACATTTGTCCTTAATTAAAGTTTCAAGACTGATTTATTTTCTTCTCTAGAAATGATTCCCCCCCCCCAAAAAAAAAAAATATTGGTGCGTATGTGTAGCGCTGTTTTTGGGGCTAACCTGAGCTTTTTATGTTAATTGCTGAGGCAGCCACTAGATGGCACTACATGCAGAAAAATACGTTGTCAATAGTCATCTGCTCATTCTACTGTGAGTGAATTGTTGAGATGAACGTCCACCTCGAACAGCGTGTAAACATAAAAATCTGTGTGAAGCTTGGCAAGACAGCCACAAAGACGTATGAGCTCCTTCGTGACGATTACGGCAACGAGACATTATCGCGGGCGCGAGTTTTCGAGTGGCACAAGAAGTTCGTTTCGGGGAGAACTTCGGTGGAAGACGACACAAGGCAGGGGCGCCCTTCAACCTCACGGAATGAAAACAACGTGGCTCGGATCACGGAAATCGTACAGCAAGACCGCAACATTACAGTGCGCATGCAATCAGATGCTCTCGACATTAGTAAGGCAACATGCCACCAAATTTTGCGTGAGAACTTGGGGAAACGAAAGCTGAATGCCAGACTTGTAGTGCACTTCCTCACACAGAACCAGAAGAACACACGGGCACCAGTGAGCGCTGATTTGCTCTCCGATGCAGAGAAGGATGCTGCATTCGTCGACAGCATCATTGCTGAAGACGAAACATGGTGTTTTCAATATGATCCTCAAACAAAGAGGCAGTGCGCGGAATGGCGGTCAACAAGCTCTCCGGCGTCAAGAAAGGTGCGGCGACAGAAGACCAAAACAAAGACGATGCTGACAGCTTTTTTCAATGCCAGAGGTGTCATACACCACAAGTTCGTCCCGCAAGGGCGGACGGTGAATCAGGAGTTTTATATCCGCGTGCTCCAACACATGCGTGATGCCCTGCGACGCCTCCGCCGTGGGCATCTGGACAATGGATCCTTCTTCACTATAACGCAAGGCCGTACACTGCTCTCAGCGTGGCAAAATTTCTCGCCAAGCACAGCATTACTGTACTTCCCCATCCGCCATACTCGCCTGATCTCTCCCCATGCGAATTTTTGCTGTTTCCTCGTGTGAAGAGAGCCATAAAAGTGCGCTGGATGGGGAGAGTGGAGGCCATTCAAGACGACACGACAAAGGAGCTAACAGCCCTGCCAAAATAAGCGTTTTTTCAACTGCATCCAAGACCTCAAAAAGCGTTGGAAGTTGTGCAAGGGGTGCATCACAAAAGATTTCAATGTTAAACGCGTTTTTTTTAGTGTTCTAAGTCTCGAAACTGTACGGAAAAAGGTTGTAGCTTCCAGAGATGGCCCTGGTCTCCCGGAGGGGGAGTGACAGACCCAAGCAGCGCTCTGGAGTGGTCCAAGGGCTCGGGTTTCACAGGGACGCCCCTACTCCTGATGAGTTTAGTCAGCGGAGATCTCATTGCAGCGATCTGCTTGAGACTTAGCCGAAGCAGACCATCCCCGGACTGCAACTACGTATGAATTCTCTTTACCACAAGTTGCTGAACTCCCCTATGGGAGCACCAGTTCTGCTCAGAGCCTTGGCCCAGACGGGCTCTCGGAGACCCCTTACTTAAGTAGTACTGACGTCGCCTCCAATCTACCGGATTACAAGCGAGCGCAACCTCTCCCAGCGTTACACCTAGGGCCTTCATCGCCAATAATGCCGGCACCCCGCTCGGTAACTGGTGGGTTCAACCGCTCCCAGTGTTAACCGGCCTGAAAGGAAACGTCACTCCTCGCAGGCCAGCAGAGGCCTTAGAAGTGGACTGATCAACCCTCCGGTTGATGGCCGATAGCTGGAAAAAGTCAGTCCTGCCCATCATCGGCGTGACTACCAATGTACCACCTGGAGACACGCCCTCCGTCGTTTGGACGCCCCATTAGGTTAAGTGAGGTCACCATTCCTCCCGACCAGGCCAAATTCAATGCCCCCCCCCCTGCGAGAGTAGTGTCTGGTAAATCACCTAAACCCTGCACTCCTTGGTTTCACCGAAGGGCTTCTTTGGCTAGGGCTAACCTATGCTGTTCTGAAATCTCTACAAGCCAGCCTTCGATTTGCTTTGCAGGTTTATGACTAACGAGCCCGGCTAAAGGAATAGAGATCATATGCAACACACATATCCGTCTCGGCTTCGGGAGGTGGTGGGTTCGACTCCCGCTGACGACCTGTTACCTAACGGTTTTCTCAAAATTTGGATACGAGCCATGGCCCTACTTGGTGCTCGGCTTCCCATGGTCGCATGGCTTGGGAAAAGAGCCTGTGCCTTCGAATCTCGTCAGCGTGGGCTTGAAAAGGCACACCGGAAAAAAAAAGGGGGGGGGGCAGAGTGGGCTTTAGCGCACAAGGCGGATTTCATTCGGTTTCTCCCGGATAGATTTTCCATCGAGGGAGGGTGACCGCTTCGCAACGATTTCTGTCATGAATGAAGTCATTCATTCATTCATTCATTCATTCATTCATTCATTCATTCATTCATTAATTCTTTCATTCATTCATTCATTCTACAGAATGTCGCCTCGCTGCCATGCTAAACGACATTTTTCTGTCGTACTTCTACAGTACAACCCCGCCCTTATGAAAATAGTCTATAGACTTCTTATAGACTCTGTTGTCCTCCTATAGATATTTACTTGTGTCGCTTCATTTCCTACAGGCTGTCTATTGCCAAAAGTTCATAAATCTATAGATTGTCTAGCTATAGACTTTCTATAGGAATTGTCTATAGAAAGCGTAGTCCAGGTGTTGATGGGAAGACTCAATATTTCTCAAAAATAGATATTTTGAGGCAAAGAAATGGCTGGTATTTCAGCCTAGTATTTCCAGTGTTGGCGGACACCAGAAAACCGGTGAATCGACCAGTATTCGGCCGGTTAACTAATTCTTAATAATTAATTTTTTGACTAGTAGATTTAGGCGCCTAGTTGCAATTAGAGATTTTTAGCAGGTCGTTAGTAATAGCCATATCAGTTTTTAGAATTTCGAAAACCTGATTATCCGCGGCGCTTTGGCGCGACAAAATTTGGCTACATCGTGCCAAAATACATGCATTTTCGAAAAGCATGGAGACAAAGCAACCTTAATTTCCAGTGGACGTACCTCGCGGAAGACGCCGCGCGAGACACAGTTGCGCGGATTAGCTAAGAAACATTTTCTCGTCATCCGCATTTTAACGCAATGGCGTTTAGGAGCACGTGTCGCAGAAAAGCGGGCGCCGGCGACCATTTACGGCGTCGTTGACCATGAGCGAAAAATCGGCGAAAAGTTCTCAGAGAAGCAACCCATAGGTGGAGCACCTAGTTGGCAAGTCAGCTACTAGGTCACGTGTAAGGTGGCGGTTCAATTAATGATTGGTCGCGGGAGGTTGCGCTTCCCGAGCAACCTGAGTCTCGCAAGCACACCGATGGCATCACCTGCCGTCGCAGTACAGTAGCGCTTTATTTAACCGCTGCATCACTGCGCCAGGAGTGATACGAGCACTCTCAGGGATCTGTGATTATAGAGGATGACCAATTCCGCATATATGGGCATTAACCTGTTATCGCTAACCGAACAACTGCCATCCGTGAACCATGGATCCGAACACCGGAGCCGAAGTGAAAACAGAAGTGCCAGCGCACCTAATTTGCATTTGGCCTACCTTCTCAAATCGACCGTCATCCTTTTTCCCCACCATCATCCTCTGCAGTGATTTTATGCGATTGGTTGCAAATGAAATGAAACGAGTGATCCCAACTGGGGTGCGCTACAGCACCACTGACTCCAAAACGGTGGCGATCCGTCCTATTCGGTAAGTATGTTACGAGTTTGGATCGATTGGCGGGAAAAATTTTAAATCCAAGTTTTTCGGCGATAAATGCGTCTTTTGCCGAAGGAAAAACTTGAGTTACTCAGTTTTTGCTGAGAGAAATATTTCAGCGAAGCAGTCCTCAGATTTTCGTTAGTGTAACCGAAGGGATCCGAAGAGAAGGCAAGCGTACATTTTAAACACGAATATGACTCTATATGGGAGTAAAAAAGGTGTAATCTGCACTTTGCGCAGACTCTCTTTTATAAAAGGCAGTGCGCTAGAGGACAGCTTACTCTCTTTTTACTCTTTTCTTTTAGATTGCTAGGGAGCGGGCGTCGGAGAGCCATATGGGCAGATGCGATTGGAAGTTTGCGAGGATAAGATGGCCTCAACTGGCGCAGGACTGGATAAATTGGATGCATATGGAAGAGGGTTTTGCCCTGAAGTGGACGTAGTTATGCTGATCATGATGATGATGATTATGTACATGCTAGACGACAAGTGCAGTATGGGGTTAAAGGGGCTCTGAAGGGGGCTCTAATAAAGTTGTATGCCTGGGCGTATGTTAAAGCACGCCTCTTCACGAATAATGTCCAGCAAGAAATTTTCTAATGCGCTTTGTAGAAACAGAGTTATCTGCAGTCAAAACATGACTTTCAGCGTCTTCGCGCTTTTCCCTCTCCTCTCGTCACTTTTTGCACGTTGGAAAGTAGGCGCTCCTTCGCCGACCCCTCTGGGAGCGGAGCTTCCTGACCCGCTGGAGATAAGCGGCTTATGGGGAACTTGCGCTGAAGTTTGCGGTGCCGATTGCAGCGCCATAACACACTGCCTAGCAAGAAGAGCAAGCAGTTTCCGCGCCACCTTCAGGCGCTTATTGGTGCGAGCCTCCGCGCTCTGTCGAAGGCGCACGTGCCGTGCGTCAGCTATCTGCGCTACGCCGAGAGAAGCTAAGCAATGAATGCTGTCAGCCAGACGCGGGTATCTAATCGCGCAGAATGTGTTTTCGCGTTTGCAGCGGCCCAAGCGGCTGACAAATGCAGTTTTGAGCCACCGAATGGAACAATTGCAGTGCCACCTTGGCAGCGCAGGTTCCCCTTTGGCCGCGGCCTTGGTCATCCGAAAGAATCTAACCAGTAGCCACCTCTCAACGTGTATACGTAGATATAAGCGACGGAGGAGGCTTTGAGCACGAAAAAGTCGCCGGGAAGGGCTCGCCAACTTTGGCGCGTGATTGTGGGTCCTCTGCTGCGTGTAGAAGTGTATTATTTGGCTGAGGTGTTCATGACAACAAAATGCAGTGATTAAGCGAGTTGATGTGTTTTCCTCGGAAGGTATTTGAGAGCCCCTTTAACTCAAACGACCTTCCAATAATATTTTTCCAGCGTGCACTATGTGTTGCACTTCGAGCATATCTGCACACAAATGCGTATCATACGGCGGGTATACCCAAAGATGGTGCTAAAGGTACACGAGTTCGATGTGCAGCACACGCTTCCATAGCTGGCACTGAAGACAAACGCAATCACTGCCACGTCACGTCCTGCACACGTCATAACAAGTTTTGGCCACTGGCCAAGGGCGAGAAGGAATAGAATTGGAATGGCATCGTTGCTTCATTCCGGCTCATAATGCAACGCAGCTCGGATGCGGAGAGAGAGACCTTGATTCTCGGGGGGAGAAAACAGGCTTGTTCCATATCGGGAGAGGTGCGTCAGGCAGAAGACTGCGGACCATACCTAACCACTACTAGTACTCGTCTTTGTTGGCACGCGCCCTCTACGGCTGCGCACGTAACCAGCGGCCGTGGTCGTAACTCAGCGTATTCCGGGAACGTGCGTCTATGCACAGCACTACGTGGTATACGCGTTGTTATCCATAATCCGTTAAGTTGAAGTATCAGGAAAGCCAACGTTTTTCTCTGCTGCGGAAAACTGGCAACAGCCTGCTTTGCGTCAGACTATGCACATCCCAACTTTCATTTTATTCACAGGCTTCGGCCACCCAGCTCCGTCATAGACAAGCACTTTGATTGCCGTGTTTACATGTGGCCGTGTGAAGAAAGTAGCATGCATTGAACATTTATCGCTTCAAGCCCAAGACAGCTGATATTCTGTTAAAGGTGGACTAAATAGGAATCTGAACTCGTCTTTTTACCGCGGGAACTCTATCTGCGCGTTCCGACCATTCTTAGAAACTTCGAATTTTTGTCCTGTGCGGCCGATTGCCCTAATTAAGTCGTATTAAACGCCCCGGCTCCCGCCTTTCTTTTTGAACTCAACGCACTGGCGGTGGACAGGCTCCCGGTAAATCGCTAACGGTAACCCGGTACACGGTATGCTAACAGTGTACATTGTCGTTGAAATCATGGTAACCGTTTATACGTCATTAAATGCACAAACGGCGTCTGTATCCGCTGCATTAGCATTGCGAGCGCCACCACTTCATGAATATGCAACGCGGGAAAGCCACCTCTACGAGCTATCAAATACGTATTTTTGACGTTACATCCCCCTTTTTTCCTTTGTGTGTGTCTTTTGCACCTTTCAGAACTTCAATCATGAACCAAATAGCCGCAATGCAAGTTCTTCTGCAAATTTAAAAACTGGGATCAAATGATGTTGACAGCCTTTCATTTCGCGATATATCATTTCCCACTAGAGTAAAAAATCCAGAAAATTGCCCCCTATTTACCTTGTTAAGCTGAATGCGACTTAGCTGAGCTAGGGCGTTTGCCACTGTGTAGCTTTGATTTATCTTGTTCAGCTTTTCGTGAGCTTCCAAATTCGAGTTGCGCCGAAATGGTCTTGTAGTTGTTCCTCGGCTTTCCTCTTGCGATAAGCCGTCTGGGCTGCTCGTTGCGATTCGAGTCGCCGTTCCATTCGTTCAGCGGTCTCTGAAGCCACTATGCCTATCGACTGCATTCTCTTTCCTCCGGCGACTTCATCCTTCGCCCCTTCTCTCTGGCATCTGCACGTGCACGCAACCGCGTTTCTCGCTCTTCATCTTCACACCATCTCTCCACCCGGCGGCAGCTAGCGCGACGGTCCCCTGAGCTTACCCGAGTTACTCCGAGGCTTCAACATGACGAGTCACGGCTTTTTCACTGGTGACTCATCTATTGGTAGCGCACTAAAAGGTGATTTTTAGCTGATTAATCGTCTATTACTGAGTTCTATCACGCACATAATGTCCGCCTTCCTGTACAATCCACCTGCACAAACCGTACCGATGTATTTCTCGCAACTTCTGAACTACAAATGTATGAACGTTAAGAAACATGACGGACAATTTAGCGTGGTTAGGCCAAATGCGAATTATAGGCGCGCTAGAACTTCGGTGTTCACTTCGGTTTCGGTTCGAGGCTCGGTTTTCAAGGTCAAGCAAGCTTCAGACAATGATCGGCGAAACCAATCAGTTGGGGCTTAGTGCTAGCGGACTGTGTGCTATATAAAGATTTGTTTGGTGAACTTTCAGTCAGACCCATTGTGTGGCTTGTGACCGGCGAAAGCTGGGCACCGAACGACCACCTCCCTTGTCACTTGGCAGCTTGTTCCTGGCTGAGCTTGTCACGCTGAGTCGAGGGCATGTCATTAGAGACCAGAACAGCTGTCCCTACGCGCTCTTAGGGTGTCTGGGAGCGTACGCAACCAGTGCGCATTGGTGGCCCTACATGGATGGATGGCAAAAATTTTTTCCTCAGAAAGCACATGCAGACGATTCAGTGATGGATGGCCATCAATCCATGCCTGACGGCGACCCGGGTGGCCCACTCCACGGCCCTGGTCAGCATGACCGGCTCTGAGCTGGCCAACACGGCCTCCCACTCCTCGAGAGCAGGATCACGGATTTTGGCGGATTCTATACGCTGTATAGCTTGACAGCGCGTTTGGAGTTCTTCGCATGTACTTCGCAAAGTTCAAACTAACACTCTCCTCACTCCATTAATGCTGTACAACTTCGGATGGCGTGAGACAGCTCACTGTCCCAACTGCCCAGAGATCAGGGCAGACACAGAACACATTACCTACTCATGTAACACTGCCATTACCTCTCCTTATTTCCCTCCCCCTCCTACCTGGAGTACTTGGCTTCACTCGGGCTCGGCAGGTCATCAGCGGACCTTGGCGGAGAAAGCGCTCTTTTTCACCGCGCCTCAGTGCTAGACTCAAATAAATTTTTCCCTCCTCCGACGTTCGCGTGATGCAGAGAAAAGGAGGCTTTAGTGTGCCTGATCTTCAGCTTCGTGCTAGGAAAAAAAACAAATTGGAGGGGACACTTAACCTCTGCCTTAAGGGTATGACGTATACGCGATAACATTAATGGGTTAATGCGCCTATAAGCGGGATTGGTAATTCTCTACTTTACATGCACAGATCAATGGGGTCCTCATACCACACCTGGCACAGTGGTGCAGCGGTTAAGCGATGCGCCATGCTCTGCAATGGCTGGTGCTGCCACCGGTGGTGCTGGTCAGACGCAGGTTGCTGTTCCCAAGTAGCCTATGTCGTCAGACGCGCAGACGGTGGCGAAATAGGTAAGGCTGATTGGGGGGGGGGGGGCGAGGTCTCAGTGCTCGAGCACTAAAATCACTCGGCATAGACGAGGGAGCACGACGCTCATTTATTCCCGTACTGGCAAGAAATGCTGGATCGTTGGCTCCGACTTCTGTTGTGCGATCTCTACATCTCTGTGGAGTTTCTACCCTCGTGGTGGCTTCGTCGAGGCGATGTCGAAATACCTCAGTTATCGACACAGTAAGGGAGAAAGATGCTAGGCCAAGCTCACGATTCATTAAATAAAGCATACGCTATGGGACTCAAAACAGCACGCACCCGACCTTTGCAGTCACACAGCTATCGTTGCGGGCGACATTTCATGCAAGTAAATGTCTGCGAAAGGCTGAATTTTATACGTAGCGTTAAGTCATGTTGGCTCGGCGTCATGACCTGAATACACGTGAAAGCTGAGACGCACAAGCAGTGAGGGCACACTCGAGCTTATATAGAGTCATTAGTATAGAGCCTGTTACGAACGGCGAAAGCCAGTCTGGGTTAGCTGCGGTGGCAGCAAGTCTCGCCTGCTGGCAGCCAACACTTATGCTTCTACTGGGTGGCTCCGAGCAACTCGATGGTGATTGCCCGAACCAGGCTTGCCGCCAAGGACCCCGAGGAATGGATCCAGGTGCCAGCTGGTTTCAATTTATCAAGCGTTGCCCGGTCGGAGTATAGGACCCGAGAGAGCGGAGGCCGGAAGGACGAGCAAGCGGACGTCATCTTCCTCAATCGCCGTGACTATGTCGGGAAACACAAGAGCCTCGTTTCCGGTGGCTCGTCGGCGTTGGTAGCACCGCGGCGGTGGTGGTGAAAGCATTTATTTGAATATTGCAGAGAGGTTACGTGGGGAGCAATCCCTAGTGAGCCGCTCCCCTTACAGTACTAGGTGGAGTCCCTTATTCAGGGACCCCATTGGTCTGGGCCGCTACGCGAGCTCGCTGAACTAGGGCTTGTTGGGCTGGTAGGTCCAGGCAACTGAGCAGGGCCACCTCCCAGTCCTCTCGGGTAGGGGAAGGGGTAAGGGGCGGAAGAGAAGGATTGTGTTGACATGCATGCCCAGACCATGTGGAACGTGTCAGCCACCACCCCACAGAAAGAGCAGAGGCCAGAGAAAGAAATGTCGAAATGTTTGAGCACTGCCGGGCACAGTAGAGTATTAGTAAAAAGTCTAAGCAGTATTCTCTCGTCCGCTTTCCCTAGCCCCTTGAGTGGAGCCGGGTACTGACGGTGCGAGTCCCGATAATAAGCGGAGATATCTTTGAAAGTTAACAGAGCATAGGAGTCCTGGTCCAGATCGGTAGGGTCTACGTCGGGGGCCCGGTTAGTGAGTGCGCGGGCGACCGAGTTGGCGGCCTCATTCCCTGGTAGGTCCTGGTGGCCTGGAGTCCAAATGAGAAATCGGGTCGTGGGGTCCTGATCCCGAGCTGCTCTCCGAAGTATTCGTTGCGCTGTTGGCGTTATCCAGCCCAGTTCATAATTCTGGCAAGCCCCTCGCGAGTCAGATATGATGAATTTAGATTCAGCGTGGGAGGCGGCTAGGGCGATTGCTACCTCCTCCGCGTGGGTTGTGCTAAGTGCCTTAAAATTGAGACCGTTCACCTGTCTTCCCTCGTGAACGACTGCGGCCGTGTACCATCCTCCCCTGGAATGATGTGGGCCCGCAACGTCTACATAGAAAACGCTGTCTGGAGCCATAATGGCGGTGCAGGGCATTCGCCCGCGCCCGACGCCGTCCATTGTGGTTCTCTCTGTCCATTTTGGTAGGAAGGGGTCGAACACGGAGGGCGCCTCTCCATAGTTCTGGCACTCGCACCCTTTCCTCGATGTGATGGTCATGCTGTATATGTAGCCGGCCCAGTAGGCGACGACCGGACACGGTCTGGGCAAGACGCGTGTATTGATTAGTGAGGTGCACCTCGCGCAGCTCCCGATAGGTGTTCACCACCTCCAGTGCAAGGAGCCTCGCATTGGAGGTAGAGATCGGGAGGTCGAGCGCCCTTTTGATCACCTTGCGGAGAGTAACCTCCAAGATGTCTTCGTCATGCTTGCGCAAGTGCAGGTATGGAGTCGAATATGGCTCGTCACAAGAGCATGGGCGAGTCGCATCGCATCCCTACTTCTGAGGCCCCCACGCTTGTTGAAGACGCGGCGGACCATGCGGCCCACTTGATCGCCAACCTTGCGAAGCTTGGCTATGGTTGTGTCAGCGCGACGGTTCTGGTGAATAAATAGTCCGAGAACTCTAATCTCAGTGGCTTCGTGTGTCCGCTAGCCAGAGAGAGAAGTATTAGGGTCGTGCATCTCTGCGAGGGGCGGAGATGTACGAATTCTGATTTTTGATGAAAGCACTGGAGACCACAGTACGTAGCATAGCGTTCCACTACGCTTGCCGCTGTTTGCAGGCGGTCTTCCAGTTGACCAATGTTGCCCTCTGTTGCCAAAATGGTGATGTCGTCGGCATATAGCGCATGCTGTACACCTTCAACCTCAGCCAGTTGGGCAGGGAGATGGAGCATTGCGAGATTAAAGAGTAATGGAGACAGCACTGCGCCCTGTGGTGTGCCCCGTGTACCCATAGTGTAAGGATCGTGCTCCTTGTCCTGAATGCGGATAATGGCTTCGCGGTCCGCTAGGAAATGTTTAATGTAATTAAAAGTGTTGTGTCCACAGTGTGTCTCGCTGAGGTGAGAGAGAATGACGCTGTGTTTCACGTTGTCGAAGGCACCCTTCAAATACAAGGTGAGAACCACCTTGTCATTATGAGGGTGCTCGACAGGTGTGAGTACCTCGTGGCTGAGTTGAAGCAAAATGTCTTGCGCCGACTTGTGAGGCCGGAATCCAAACATCGTGTCTGCGAAAGTGTTACGGGCCTCCAGATATTGGGAGAGGCGATCTCGAACCATGGCCTCCATAAGTTTGCCCACACAAGACGTTAAAGAGATGGGTCGGAGATGATCGGTATTGATGGACTTGCCTGCCTTTGGGATGAAGGCGACAAGAGCCGTTTTCCATTCTAGGGGGAGGGGTGTATCGTTTTTCCAGATTGCGTTGATGTATTCTAGCAGGGCCTCATACGCCGGCTCAGGAAGGTTGGCCAAAAGCTTGACCGTAACCTTGTCCCAGCCCGGCGCGGTACCCCATCTCATTTTAGTAAGAGCCGCCCGCAGATCGTGGAGCTCGAACGGACGATCCAGATCCGGATTATCTCTGCCTCCATAGAGATATTCCTGTCCACAGGGGTCTTGGACTTGACACAGATACTGATCCCGTAAAGTCTGGACAAGTTGGTCCGTATTACCTTTGCATGATGTATTCTAGCAGGGCCTCATACGCCGGCTCAGGAAGGTTGGCCAAAAGCTTGACCGTAACCTTGTCCCAGCCCGGCGCGGTACCCCATCTCATTTTAGTAAGAGCCGCCCGCAGATCGTGAAGCTCGAACGGACGATCCAGATCCGGATTATCTCTGCCTGCATAGAGATATTCCTGTCCACAGGGGTCTTGGACTTGACACAGATACTGATCCCGTAAAGTCTGGACAAGTTGGTCCGTATTACCTTTGCAATTGTGAATCGCTCGTTGCAGATGTTTCTGTGTTTCTGCGCGGGCATGAGTTGGATCTATCATGCTGCGGAATAGCTTCCAAGTGTTGCGACTAGACATTTGTCTCAACAGAGTTACAGCGATCCACTCAGTTTGAATCGGCGAGCTGGGCAAATACTCAGCCGCCTTCTGGCTGAGTTGTGAATCCGCAAGCGGAGTTTCCTGTTATGTTTCTGACGGTGCCACCTCTTAGTGAGGCTGCGCCGCGCTTCCCAAAGATGAAGGAGATGGTTGTCCACATCCGTCACCTTATCTGTGAGTTGTATTTGCTTCTCGTGTTTGCGTAGCGTTCGGAGGAGGGTGTGGGCCCAGGAAGAATAGTCGTTTTGGAGCAGACTGTACGGGGGCAGCGATTGCCGGAAAGCCGTCCAGTCTGGCAGGTGGGCCTGCGCTATGGAGCGGTGTAAGGGGCGAGTGTAAATGATAGTGTAGATAATGCAGTGGTCACTGCCAAGGGTGTCCTCAGTGTTGACCCAGTCTGCGTGTCTTATGTTGTGAGTGAGGGTGAGATCGGGACAGGTGTCTCGAGTTACGGAGTTACCCACACGTGTTGGATAGACAGGGTCAGTATGGAGAGTAATGCCCAGCGTGCAGATTAGTTCCGCAAGCTTTCTGCCACGCGACTCTTCCTTGTGATAGCCCCACAAGCGACTGGGGGCGTTAAAATCACCCCCAATCAGAAGGGGGTCGCGACCTGCTATCTTTAGTGCTTACAAAAGATGTCCGAGAACTTAATGTTCTTACGTTTAGGGGGACAGTATATATTTAAGATGTGGACGGGTGGGTCAGTGCGACGCAGGAGGAGGACTGTCACCATCACGTACGAATAGGATAGATTTAGTTGGAGATCGACCTCCTGCGCGGTAAAGCGTTTGTGGACAAGAAGACAGGTGACGGGTCCCGTTGGAAAGTGTTGTAACCTGACAGCTTCACCGCCGCCCCAGGTTCCTGGAGTGCGACTAATGCTGACCTATGCTCAAAAGTGTCGAGATATAATCTCAAGTGGGCTCGTTATTTATAGTTTTTGTAACCGCGGCAGTTCCATTGCACGACGGAGAAAGCCTGATGTTTTGGGGGGCGGGTGGGCTTAGTTCCCACTGCCATGGTGAATTTGGGGTTGAGCTGGGCTAGACTTCGCAGCTGCGGCTCCCAGGCCCTGAACTGGGAGGGACTGCACGGAATCTTCGGCAATTTCGCCCAGGTCAATACTCGTGGTAAATTTTGGTGGACGGCTAACGTCCTTTAGTGGGCTAGGCCTGCGGCAAAGGGGCGGGCCAGTCTCATTCATCCATGTTTTAATGTTATTGGTGACCGCAATGGTCACCTTCTGAGTGATGTCTTCCACTAGCTTAACAAAGTTAGAAAGCTGGCCTGCCAACTCGGCTAGGGTGTTTTCTACAGCCGTTAAACGGCTATCCATCGCCTTTTCCTGAGGGCTCTCGCACATCGGCTCAGATTCCTCAGGGCGCACCACTGGGACCGCCGGCGACGACGGCGACGACGGTGATTCTGCCTGCGCAGAGCGCAAAATTTTGTTTTCCGCAGCTAGCTGAGCTACCTGCGCGCGAAGTGCCGCCATTTCGCGGCGCATCTCAACGATTTCAAAGGGAAGGGAAGAAGGAGGGTTAGAGGCGGAAGAGGAGGCGACCCCAGCCCAGAGGCCTACCTTGTTCGATGACTTCTTGGAAGCCGCAGGCGTTGCCTCCGAGGTCTGGGAACTCCCCGGCCTGGAAAGCCGGAGCACCCTGGTCATGTGACGTCTTCGGTGTCGTCCTCGTTGACGGCTTCTTGGGGGATAAATGTGGCGTCTTCGGGTTGGCCGGCGCGCGTTTGGTAACGCCGCGTCGCGGCGCGTCGCTGGTCGCCGTGTTGCCAGCCTTGCCGCCGGAAGCACCTCCTTGCACGATGCCCGGCGACTCGGAATGCCGTGTAGCTGGCGGCCCCTTGAGGCTCCGGGCGGCTGGGGTTCCCGGAGCTTTCTGGAGGCGGCGAAATTTTCTTTTGCAGGCCTGGGAGCCCGTGAGGTGGGCTTGCCCGCAGATCATGCAAGCCGGCTTGCACTCGTGAGGCGCCATGCCGTCGGCAGCCGTCCCCACGTTTTGGCCGCAATGGCCGCAGCGTTCCTCTACCGGGCGAGGGCAGGTGTCCACCCGGTGTCCGATCGTTGCACACCGGTAACAAGCAGGGATGGTGCGCTTGTGCTCTCGCACTGGCGTGACCGTTGAGTTATATAGGACAAAGCGCGGCACCGTTCGGCCCTCGAAGGTGACCAGCGCGAGATGACTCCGAGCTTGCGGACGAAGGCGATATCACCGTCACGTCAGATGATTTTGTCGCGGAGGGTAGCCGAGGTCTCTCGCTCGTGAACGGTGATGACTCCCCGGCACACCTCCCCGTTAAGTTTCGCGTGGCCAATGCGAGGAAGTTGACCCTCACTTGAGTTAAGGGTGAATTCCCGGGCCAGCTTGTTGGCCGTGGCGACGTCTTGGGTGGCGCAGAGAAATATGTTCTGATCCCAGAGAGGCCAGATAGTGAGGACCTTGACTGCCTCAGCGCCAAGATAGGAGGCAAGGGCTAGGCCTAGCTCACCGGGCTTGAAAGCTTGGCGGAAGTCGGTGGTGGCTCTTGGCTTCACCATCACAATGATGTCTTCCTGCTCGAAGCGAGGGATCCTGCGTGGACGCCATGATGGCTTCTGTGCCGGCGGATCCCGCGCGCCGACTTCTGTAGCAGGAGAAATTCGAGCCGCCCCTTCAGTATCGGACGCGGCGGCGGCAGCCGTCTTGGCGCGTCGGCCACGCTTGCGCAGCGCGATTAACGTAAAGAAGCTCTCGTCAGAAATAGCGTCCGACGATTCCGCAGTGTCTTGAGCGGCAGCAGGGACGGTTTCGGTCCACGACAGTGTAGACGGATCGAATCCCCGAAGAGCGGAGGCCGCCATGTTGGCCGACGGCCGCGGGGAATCCCCGTCCAGGGCGGTATTGACGCTATCCTTCGTTAGGCTTAGCGGAGCTCCCACGAGGCGGAATCAGAGATCGGGCATAACATGCCCAAATATGGTCCCACATCGGTGAAAGGGGTGTCTTGTTGATCCAGACAACTTTAGAACGATGATGCCGGCAAAGTTTTCGGGCTGCAGCAAAAATTTCCGGCCTTCTGGACGAAAATCACAGGAGCCAACGTGGAGCGCGTTCGCCCTCTTCGTGCGTCCGCAGCGCCCCGCACCGCGGCGGGCTGGCGGTCATCGTCCGCAATCTTCGCAAGCATCTCAACGGACAAACGACCCCTTCTGGCTTCTCTACCCAACCTTGCGTTCTGGTCTTGCGCGTCGGTTGTCGTCTGATGAAGAACAGGTGTCAGCGGGGCGTGGGGACGTTTGGTTGGCCAGTTGACGTCACCTACCGCAGTTGGCATGACCCCGACGGCATCCTTCTCTCGCTCTCGGGCTCGATATTTGACGCGGGCGAGTCCATATGTGCGGTGGCGTGAGATTGTGCGCGTGAGTGAAAGTTTCAGGCCACTCCCACCCCGGCGAGGTCGTCCTCTGCCTATAGGAAATTTAGGGACGAAGAGCGATATGAAACTCGAGAGCGAGTGCAGTAAACGAGCACCAGCCCCCATTTTTGATTCTCGTGCTTGTAAAAACCCGCCGCGGTGGCTCAGTGGTTAGGGCGCTCGGATACTGATCCGGAGTTCCCGGGTTCGAACCCGACCGCGGCGGCTGCGTTTTCATGGAGGCAAAACGCTAAGGCGCCTGTGTGCTGTGCGACGTCAGTGCACGTTAAAGATCCCCAAGTGGTCGAAATTATGCCGGAGCTCTCCACTACGGCACCTCTTTCTCCCATTCTTGTTTCACTCCCTCCTTTATCCCTTCCCTTACGGCGCGTTACAAGTGTCCAACAATATAGGGGACAGATACTGCGCCATTTCCTTTCCCCTAAAACCAACCAACCAACCATGCTTGTAAAAATATAAATAAACCCTACTGTACAGCTTCCCTCCTTAACGGAGTCCGACAACGTCACTCGGAGACGGGACCTGCGGGGCTGAACGAGTCAGCCTTCTCAAAGGCCCCTCCGCCTCCAACTCTGGTGTCATCGGCGGCGTTGAAGCGCAATCTCCAACACTCGTAACCTGCGGTGGGGTTGAAGCCCCATTCCCAACAAGTCATTGCAGAGGGGTGTCCCATGAGTGGTAGTGGCGAATGGGTTATAAACAGTTTTCTAACAAAACCATGGAGCTTGCTCATGCAATCTATGGGAGGCACAATCTAAGGGACTTGGTTGCGAAAAAAATCCTAGTTGAAAAACACTCTTACTGCAAGAAAAGTGGGAAAAGTGCTAGGACCCAGTACTTGAAATATATCTGCAATGTTACTTTGTAATTATTCGAACAGTACAATAACGTTTAGACGACTATATGAAAAGAATTTATTTGGAACGTTAAACTAATGTTTATGGTTTTTGCCATATAACATTATGTGTCAATTTCTAACGTTGCAAAATATATAGAAGCCAGCGTTAGAATAATGGTTTCATTGATTAGACTAACATTTTGTATATAACATCTACCGTTATTTGTTAATTTTACATCAATGTTCATTTTGTATATAACATCTACCGTTATTTGTTAATTTTACATCAATGTTACGTTTCAGTGTGACTAAAAGTCAATTTTATAACATTGGTCTAATGTTCGCCGCCACCTTCGAAATACCGTCCCTTCTGTCCATGGTGCGGCGAAAAGCCTACGCTGTTTCACATTTCCTGGAATTGTCCCCAAAAACCACCTCATCTAAAAACATTACAGACATGATACGAGCAGTGGGAGGCAGCACTGACCAGCAATGGTCTGGAGGACCAGTGTCGCATCATCAGACTGGTCCAGGCATCCGCCAAAGCCACCGGAGTCCTGAACTGAGGAGTCCGCCTACCTGACTCGCAGAAAACTTCAATGAAATAATAAATGTTTTATCTCTCTCTCTCTCTCTCTCGCCGCCACCTGGGACCATTAACATTCGTTAATGAAGGTTAATGTAGACGTATGCAAAATCGCTACGGGTCACCTCAGCTTTGAATTCAAGATCCGGTAGAAATCTGCGGTGGTCTAAATATTTATTTGATCGGAACCGCGCGTAATAACGTCCAATACTCCCACTCACACAAGCACTCGCTCAGAGTATGCAACACCGATGAGCACTGTAAAGCC
Organism: Amblyomma americanum; assembly: GCF_052857255.1. Taxonomy (NCBI): domain Eukaryota; kingdom Metazoa; phylum Arthropoda; class Arachnida; order Ixodida; family Ixodidae; genus Amblyomma; species Amblyomma americanum. Next base: position 118,746,503 of record NC_135502.1, on the reverse strand, counting down.
TGGTCATTTCCTCCTCATGTGAAGAAACGTTGTGTAACTCTAGCACTTTCACTCCAACCAAACCCTTAAGAAGTTCCGAATGATCATCGTGGTAGCTAGTATTGGGTCACTGAAAGAGAACAGTGCCGTGAAAGCTGCAGCACGTGCTAGCTAACCAGGCAGCGAGCGCTTTTACCCGAGAACAGTGCATGACTGCGAAGCGAGGCCCAAGCGATGCAACCATTCGCCTGGCAGGCAAATCAGCTAGGTCAGTCACAAATCGCGTCAACTGGCTAACAGCTTAGCGAACGCTTCTGGTTAGCTCACACAGAACGTAAAAACTGGTTTTTGAGGAAAGAAAACGGCGCAATAACTGTCTCACATCTCGACGGACACCTGAACCGCGCTGTGAGGGAAGGGATAAAGGAAGGAGTGAAAGAAGATAGGAAGAAAGAGTTGCCATAGTGGAGGTATCCGGAATAATTGTCACCACCTGGAGATCTTACGGCGCGGTTCAGGTGTCCAACGATATATGAGACAATTACTGCGCCATTTACTTTCCCCCAAAACAATTATTACTATACATCTTTAACGTCCAACGATAAATGGGACAGATACTGCGCCATTTCCTTCCCCCCAAAAAAACCAATTATTATTATTATTATTATTATTAACGTGCGCTAATATCGCACAGCACACGGGCGCCTTAGCGTTTCACCTCCATCGAAACGCGGCCGCCGCGGTCGGGTTCGAACCCGGCTGCCTCGGATCAGTAGCCGAGCGATCTAACCACTGAGCCACCGCGGCGGGTGGAGCTTTCAAAAACCTGCAACATTTCAGCATAATTTCAGCAAGATTCAACATGCTTGCCACTACGCCACCATTCACCCTTGTGCGAAAGCGCGCTGTGGTTTCGCTTTTTCTTCGTGGTTGGACACGATGGAGACAGATGGCGCGGTTGCAGCGCGTGTTGTAAGCGTCTAGTTGGGCTAGGGTCTATCTCTACCTGACGGCGTGGCGTCCTTCTGCGCCGGCTGCACAGCTTGAATGGACAGTTTCTTCTTATCGAAGGACCACTAGCGCTTGTAATCACCGGGAACCTAAAATAGCTTTCGACCGTACCGCGAAGTTCGAATCCTCAGCTACCCGTCGTTTTTCTGCTTAGAAATACATACCTGAACCTGTTGGCGCTTTTGTGTCCGGTAAATAATCCGATGTCAGTTAAATGACATCGGGTAAACAGTGGTTGACTCTAGTAGTAAAAGCCAAATTGCGATGGTAGTCATAGCAATAGTAGAATTGAGTTAATGAGTTCATATTAAATAAATAAATAAATAAATCGATCGACCGATCAATCAACCGGAGTGCGAAGTTTTAACATGTTTGAGGTACTTACTACCTAGAGAAACGAAATAAAAATGCTACAGACCTCCAAAAGGTAAAAAAAAGAACAGAAGTTGGAAGATAAGAAGCGTAGATAAAAGGTCAGGAACTGCAAACGAAGTCTCTGGTGAAAATTTCATGTCGAGATCTTATACAAAATGATAAGCCGCTCAGAGCAAAAGAACACGAAAAAAAAAACAGCAGAGTAGTCAATGTAGAGACTTGCAAGCAAAACATTTTCTATCTCCCTTAAAATGAAGAACAGACAACCATAGCTGTATCGCAACAACGACAGTGATGAGAACAAGAAGGAAACGTCGTTCAGAACCGTTATGAATAATTTATTTTGGTTTTGGTTCAACAGTATGCTCGTGCATAGAAAAGAGAGAACAAACAGCGCTGTGCCGAGCTGTTAGAGGCGTATAGTGCTCAGAAGAAAACCATTGATTAAAACACAAACATTAGCAATATTTTGTGACATCTATTCATAGTGAGAATTATTAATTACTATCATCATCAGCCTGACTACGTCCAGTGCAGGACACGGGCCTGTACCACACACCTCCCATTAACTCTGTCCTGTCCGACTCGCGGCCGGGCAATCTCCGCGAACTTCTTGATCTCCTCCGCCCACATAACTTTCTGCCGCCCCCTGCTACGCTTGCTTTCACTTGGAATCCACTCCGTTACCCTTTAGGACCAGCAGTTATCTTGCCTTCGCATTACTTGCTCTGCCCAAGCCCATTTCTTCCTCTTCATTTCGGCTAAGATGTCATTAACGTGCGTTTGTTCCCTCACCCACTGTGCTCTTCTCCCGTATATCTCTCTACTATTAATTACTTGAAAAATGCCGAAAGTAGGTGAATTAATGTGTATAAGATGTAGCAACATTCTCGTAAACCACCCAAAGCGAATAATATATGTGGCATTATAAAGAAGAAATTTATCGGAACAAGTTTAGCTTTGTCGGGAAAAATTTTGAAAATTGGAAAATTGTAAGGCACTGGTATGGAAATATTGAAGGTAATTGCCCATTAGTTTGATGTGTAGCAAAATCTTTTTTAAGGTATTCCCAGCGACCGCATCAAACAATTAAGACTGCCATAGAAAACCAACGGAGAACGCTTTTGAAGATAATAAAACAGTGAATAGAAAGAAAAAAACGACTGCCGTCGGGTGCTCTGCGGGTATATTAATCGTTATAGTGAAATCTTACATAATATGAAAAAAAAACTGCGTTCATAAACGGTTTCCTGCTCAGAAATGCTTTTGTCCAGAATTGACGGGTATGTACGATGTTGGTTGTCTGAGTATTTTGTCACGGAGCGCGGTTAAACCCGTCAGCTACGATGATCTCTAAATAAAAATGATGAGCTTTAATCGTGGGATTTGCCGGGGCATAATGTCCCGCACAACTGATTCGCACCAGATGGCGTGGGGACGTCGTCTTCTCGGCTTTTCGTGACATGCACACCGGCACGTACTGTCCGCGCGGAGCCCGGAGGGGGCATCCGCGGCATTGCAGCGGCGAGCAGCGTGCCGTGTGTCCCACTTATCGGGCGCGATCTCGCACGAGTGGTCAGGGACGCCCTTGGCGCACCCGTCTCCGGTCGCCGCCGCTGCGATGCTCCTCCGCCAACTGGCCCCCTCCATCCGCGCCGATATCGGCCGGCCGCGGGGCGCATGCCGACTCCTTGCATGTACATACGTACGCACTGCGCTATCTGCGACCCCGCTGTTGTGCATTCGCACTAGGGCGGTGGCGAAAGCGGAACGCGCTGGGTGTGGCGCCCTGACTGGCACCGCGGCGGAGTCTCTGCCAGCACGCGCGATCCGTGCGTTACGCGTGTATTTTGCATGCTCTGAAAGTGGCCTGACCTTGAAGTCACGACAGACTAGGCGCGTATAGTGAAAAACGACCAGGAACATTGATCTGTTCGGCATCCCATGTTATATTCAGACAAATGTCCATTTTGTGGGGAATACTCGAATATTTTTCATGTGGTGTAGGCAAGCCAAAAAACATAGAGCTAGCGATCATCAGAAACACCGCATTTGAGCAGTGGGAGCGGATGCTGACCAGCTCACGCCTGGAGGACCAGAAAGCACTGGTGCAACAGGCGAACCGCAGTCGTGGCCGAGTGGTCTGGGCGTCCGCCTCGGCTGCGGGAGGTGGTTGGTTCGAAATCCACCGCCGGACACCCACCGGTAAAAAATGGGTACAAGCCGCCCCCGGCCCGGCGCCCGGCTTCTTCAGGGTTGTGTGCTTGGAGGAGGCTCCGCAAACCCCGCTGCGCCCCTTCGGGGGCAAACCCAGTTTCGAACAACTCCGCCTGCAAAGGTGGTTCGTGTTTCACTCCCAAGTGAAGAGTTCGACTCAAGACTCGTACGCTCTAACCAGCGTCAGGTTCAAACACAATGGTCCTTCGTTAAGTACTGTGCATCGGTGTCGGTGGTAAGTTGCGCCTGAGCGTATAATTTCAGTTCCCTTGTACATGACACGAGATGGAGTGGGACAATATTTTCCCCATGTCCACTGATGAAGCCACGTCATTTTATTCAAATCCAGAGTAAACAATTAACCGCTGATGTTAATGCGCAGCTGAAGTAACTTTCAGCACATTCTTTCGGGTGGAGCAGTCAGCAATTTTTTAAAAGGTTGATACTCGACGTGCTTTTCACAGACGTATGAAAGAAACAGTTTATTTGAGACTGGAAGTTGTTTCATTTTTCTGTCCCGCAGATTAAGAGTCTTTACTGCACACCGGAGTTTAAACAAACGAACGTTTTCAAACTTATCTGTGGTCAATAATGACGTTATAACGGATCAATGTGAACACTCGGTACATCGGGATTTCGCTGTGAGTGGCGTGTGGTCATTGTGTAAAATTTCTGATAGCCAACCGAAAGGACTATAGTTTCTTCATGTGTTGAAAATTCCGCGTAGAGGTCACAGCGGCGGCAGGTGAACATTTGGTGAACTTTTAGCGAATCTGCACATAGGCGCAGCGCTGCTGGAGGTCGCTGGGCAGCCGGCAGCGACCGTCCGGCGAGGCGCAACTTGCAGTGCCTCGCGCTCCATGAATGTTGCAACCGCACGGCTCGAGTACTTCCTCCCATGCGCCACTTATCTGTGCTCCGTACGTGCACGCTCGAGGCTTGGTCATGCTGAGGGCGTTGCATTCCTCGTGGCCGGGGCGTGCGCCATCAATATTATATAAAGCGTGTAACGCTCGTATAACGCTGCGCGTAATTACCCAAATTTAACGCACACCCGATTTTCCTGCCCGCGGAAGCGATAATAATAATAATAATAATAATAATAATAATAATAATAATAATAATAATAATAATAATAATAATAATAATAATAATAATAATAATAATAATAATAATAATAATAATAATAATAATTGGTTTTGTGGAAAGGAAATGGCGCAGTATCTGTCTCATATCGTTGGACACCTGAACCGCGCCGTAAGGGAAGGGAGAAAGAAGGGAGTGAAAGAAGAAAGGAAGAAAGAGGTGCCGTAGTGGAGGGCTCCAGAATAGTTTAGACCACCTGGGGACGTGCACTGCCATCGCACAGCACATGGGCGCCTTAGCGTTTTTCCTCCACAAAAACGCAGCCGCCGCGGTTTGGTTCGAACCCGGGAACTCCGGATCCGTAGTCGAGCGCCCTAACCACTGAGCCAACGTGGCGGGTCGGGGAAGTGAGAAGAGCGCAATTTGTGCACAAGCCTGAGGCGACGTCCATGTATTGTTTTCGCGTTAGCTCTCGCCGTTCACTTTACGTTTCTTCTTCTTTGTCATCGCGGAGCTCGCAAGTAAAAGAGACGCGAAATCACGCAGTTGCAAGGCTATCAGTTGGAGGTAAATGGCGATGAAATGCGATAGTACAGCTCCCTGCGCGCCTTCTACAATAATGTAGGCTCAAACAGCCGCTTGCCAGGGTGACGAATCTGGCGAGTGGCAAACTAACCCACCGAATGACTGAGCTGTCAGCGGCCCTGTAGTTTCGAACTGCAGCGCACAGCACGCTCCGTAGCTCCGGAGATTACCGGAAGTAGTCAGCCACTAACCGGAAGTTTTGTCTCGCTCTACTGCCGCTAGTCTGGGAAAACGACCGTCTGCACGAGGGAGCCTAGTAAACGGCGCGCAGTTAGAATTTCCGTCAGCGGAACCGTTTTGCATGCACATTTTATGATTTTTGATTTAATTCATACATGGAGCTCTATGTACCCTGGAGGGAGCGGGAACCGTCAAAGGGCACTTACTTGCCGCGGGTTTAAGCCGAAACTATCTTAGACCATACCCATTGGCCGAATCCGCCTGCTATGGGCGGTGCGGGCGGCGCAATTTCATTTCTTTTTATTTTGTCAACACTTTATGCAGGACAACCCCAGACCGTTATACGCAGTGGCGCGGGCCGGGACACTTTACTTTTTAATCTTTTTTACAGTTCCGCCATATTCTTCGTAGGACAACCCCAATGTAGTGGGCCGGGTAATATTATTTTTATTTATTTCTTTTTCTTGCCCATTATATTCATTATATTTTTGTAGCACAACCCCTCTCGTCACCCCCTCCCCACGCTCCCGCCCCTGCGCGGGGTGGGAAATATTTGTTTGTTTATTTTTGCCTGCCCACAGTAATTTAGGTATGTTGTCCCCCCCCTCCCTCCCCGATAGCCCTCCGCCCCCTCTTTTCCCAAATTCGGTGGTCCTTTTTGTGAGAAAAAAAATTCCACATATACGCTGTACATAATAAACGTAGTTGAGCCTATACGACATGGGGAATGTTTCACCAAAGACTGTCAGCAATTTTCAGAAATATGCTTCTTGAGTTATAAGAGCGCTTTTTTCGGCTAGCATTGTCAGCGGAGTAGTACATCAGAGTAGAGCCAAGACTTAATAACCATCAGGCTTGGTATAACTAATACTGACTTGTTAAGTTTTTAACTGTTAGAACTATGGACCTCCTCCATGTTTGTAAACAATCGAGGTGGCGCTGCAGTCGCTAGCGAGCTCGTGGTAGGCAAAAGGTCGGGGAGTGGCGTCGCGGATAGGTGTTGAGCGCGGGTTTTCAAGGCTTGTAGGCGCGTTTCCAGTTTCTGCGAATCATAGCAATGGTCGATGCTTCCAACTTAGTAATTTGTTGAAGTACACGAGCTCGCGTTGGCCACGTACGGCCTATAAAGAGAAATAGTTTGCCACTGTATTGTATATATGTTTAGTAGTAAACATGTAGAAAGCGTTCCTGCCGTTTATTTATGCGCTAGGCATTGAATAAAACAAGTTTTGACACACTGCACTAGCCGGAATGATTTTACTTCGGGACAATAGTGAGGGGAAGTGCTGGCCTTGTTTCGTCGGAGCAGACATGCGCTCATCGTCTGCTGACATACCTACGTGTCGCGCTGTGCGAAAAGTGGTGACAGCGTCGTGTCCCTGATCTCCTGTCTCGCTTAGCGCTGTTTTTAGCCGCATGACCACACACCAGCCAGGCCGACTTGTCCTCTTGTTAAGCTGGTCGATTTGGTGAAAATTTTTGATTTCTAGAATTATTTTCTTTCCTAGCCCTGAAGTCTAGTTTCGTGACGAAAAATTATAGCAAAATATTGAGTACAAATTTATAAATTACGCTTTTTAGAAGTGTGGTCGTCAAAAATTGTGAGGTAATTTCTTTGATTTCAGTGCCCCATTTCTTTGACCAAAGCGAAAGCGAAGATGCCATAAACGAGGGAATAAACTTTAAGGTTCGTTTTGTGACCTCTCACATTTTCTGCGACTGGATCACTCACCTTCTTAATTCGCATGAAAATCAAATGATTCCATTTTTCGCAAACTATTCCTGAGACGTTGAGGAGCGTAATAAATCTCTCGATTTTTTTTCCCTACACGTGCAGTACTGTGTTAGTTATTTCTTGTAAGAAACGTTTTCATGTAACTATGCATGCATAAGTACTGATCATATAGAAAAAGAACTAATCGCGTCATCGTACAGAACAGGGCTTTATGTACATGCTGGCATGAAAAAACTGCGCACTATCTAGTCAATTATTTGAGACCTTGGGGGGACTTGACGACGGTGTTAATTATAATTACCCAGAACTGCACCAGGTATAGCTATAAATAAAAGGAATTACTGAAACTAGCGTAGGAATTTCATATTTGCACCAAGTTTAGTTACATATCGCATGTATGAATAACGAAAACACTTTTCATGCCGCGTCCCCTCTCAATCTCGCCACGTGTCTGTTAGTAGCACGCCTGCGGCTGCTTCGTTCCAAACAAGCTTCGCGATCATGTACTACCTCATGAAACTTGACACATGCATGATGCAATGAAAAAGCATATGGCGTTTAGCACACTTAAGGTACGCTATTCTAAGCACACCAACGCGACCGCGCAAGATTGACACAACTTACCAGACTTCTTTCTACTCGAATTAAATAATTACGTCGTCATATCAAGAAACAGTTTCAAGTAAATATTAAATGTCATAAAACGCGCCATTAAAACGTGCTGTGCTATTAACAAAAAAACGCATTCCTTGGGGGCGAGTGAACCTGTCGGCGCCCCGTGCACTCCGGCTCAAGGTGATAAGTACGTGTGCAGCTGCATATGTCCTTTTTTTTCCTTGAGCAATTATCAGCCTACTATCCTGAAGTTCAGGTGAATGAACGCAGTAACTTGCATGCTATTAAGTGCATTGAGTGTCAGTGCCTATCGACTCCCAGACTTCGCGCTTTACTACCGTGGCCCAATGCCTGTTAGCCAGTTTCCGAATGCGGCATTTATGCGCGAGAAACCTATCGAGGCTAAATTAATATTTTTATGCTACTACGCGGATCCAGCAGTGACGCAGCTGGTCAATATATGCTGCTTCTGCAGTGCACAGGCTTGAAGCAGCCGCCGGTAGCTGCGGCAGCTGCGGTAGGCACGGGCAAGCGGAACCTGTTTTGCCTACCATGCGAAAGTCGCTGCTAACATCAGCGCCACCGCATCTTCGTGACGTCGCGGGGTGAAGGAGGTCCATAGTCTCCTTATTTTTGAGAGGCTTGTAGCCCACCGAAAGTACTATCCATTTTAACTTTTAGGTTATCGAAACTGCCTTTCTCGTCGCCGCTGCAGCGCAGACAATTTCGGGGTCGCACACACCTGAAGCCGAAACCGCGCGACCAGGCATGTCGAACAATCTTGGACAAAAGTTTTGAATAACGGAAAAATTGTTAGGTACTGTTGTGGAAATATTGAAAGCAACGATGCATTCTTCCGATGTGTAGCCAAATCTTTATTTTGAAGTTTTCCATCGCTTGCATCGATCAATTAAGACTGCCATAGGAAACCAATGTGGAACCCTTTTGGCGATAGCGAAAACGGTAATAGCAAAAAAAAAAAATAAATCCTGCCGGCTGGAGATCTGCGGATATATTGATTGTGATAGCGAAATCTTACATTACATGAGAGAATTGCGTTCATAAACTTTTCCCGTTCAAAAATGCTTTTGTCCAGTATTGTTGGGCATGAATAGCGCTATCCTTGCCTATACGAGCGAGCGTCCCACGTGCTCCTTGCGCTTCTTTATGATGAAAACTGTGTTTAAATAAGGTTAAGAACAGATGGGTTCATTATATACTAGCTATTTGCATAAGCAATGCGTAATTCGACACAAGTTCCATGCTTCTGAACGCGCCCTAAAGACGTCTGCAATCTCTGAGGCCATAAGTGCCTTGAATGGCTCCGATCTCCCTGTAGACATCTTGAGATCCACGCAGCATGTTCACTCTAGTTGGAGTTTGATTTAAAATCCCATTTCGGGTTTCCTATTTTTTATTCCTTAGCACTATGACGCCCATTATCACAAGAAAAGAAGGAGGACAATCAATGTAAATGATTGGGTAGATATGAGCTACCATCAGGCGTATTCTCTTTGCGTTGTGTTACATGTGTTTGTGTTCTCTTTGCGCAGCAAATGACTGAGACAGAGACACTGATTAAAGGTTGATTCAGAAGAATTTCACGTTGTTTACATAACCATTGGAGCCATGTCTGGAGTCTACTAGCCATCTACTTCAGGTTGTAGTTCGGTGCGCAATGTGGCCACGATTGCTTTGGGATCACTAACCTGACAGCTTACATATTTAACGTTCGTAATAGCTCACTCGCTGTGGGACTGGACTTCATATCGATGCACAGTGCCGCTGGGGGTGATGAAGTAGAGGCTCACCTTGCTATTGAGAAAGTCCACAAAACTACGTTGTTTCTCGTCGTCTTGGTTGAAGCCAGCTACGAGTACTACCGACTTCGTGATCCGGAACGGCATATCCCGAAAGATGACTCCAGCTGCTCGACGACGTTGCGTGTCGTCGTTAATTCCGGCTTGACGCTTCTGGCTCTGCCCCTACATCGGCCTCCCGTTCGCGACGAATGCTCAAATCTCCAGCAAGCCACTGCCACTAGGCTACACGGCTACTGAGCCACTTCGGCTGGTAGAGCAAAGGTGGGTTTGTGTATTGATGTTCAGCTTCCCAGTATACACAAGGCGAGAAGAAAGGCAAGATCGGAAGCCCACGAAAGAAGCTTCGCCAGGAAAAAGACGTATTATACGTTGAAGCAACCACATACAGAGAACGATACGGCCCGGTAGCCAGCGTGGTGAATCACCAGCTCAGAGAAATAAACTGCGTTTCTATCAAAACCAACAACATCCTCGAGGCTGAGGAAGCAGCAGTATATAGCACTCGCCATCACCCACCAGGCAGAGGAGCCCCATGCACACATAATTACAGACTCGCAAGAGGCGTGCAGAAGGTACAGCAGTGGACGCATATCCACGGCGGCCATTAGCATACTGAAGGCGAGAACAATCACCTTTACGAGATGCTTCTCAACGTGGACACCGGACCGTGAGGCTGTCAAAGGGAACCAACGTGGGGATGCCGATGCCCGAGCATGCGCCTACCGGGAGGCGCACACGGAAGGGGAACTGGACGCAGTCACTAGACGGTATGGAGCCATCTTGGCACACCAACAAGCCCTCAGAAGGATCTGCCCCCTCCCCACAAAAACCTTAGTAGAGAGCAGTCAGTTGCCTGGAGACAATGCAGACTAATACATACCCCAATCTCGGTTTACAAAGCAAAATCTATCCTTCAACATATGACAGCAAATGCCCGCTCTGCGGGGAACACTCAACGCTTTATCACATTACATGGGCCTGTCAGAAAACGCAGACAGCGCCAATAAACCACACACCAACACCGGAGCAGTGGGAGGCTGCATGAAATGCCTGATAGCCTGACAGTTTTGCGGGGCCCCTAGTTTCCTGGAGAGCAATCGCCAATGGAGTGTCGTCTAATAGCGGAAGGTACTGTTGCAGAATCGGCCGCTTGCACCGGAAGTCACGACTGTTCCACTGCCAGATTTGATTTTCATTTCTGCGCCTAGCCATTTCTCAGTTGCGAGACGATCTTCTCCATACTCTGTTGCCACCCGTTTATGGCGGCCATCTCATTCCTTAACCTTTGGCATTATTCGGCCTGTTTCTGAACTGCCCCGGGGACAGCTTGAATTTGGATGTTGATATGGCTTATAAATTCATTCATCTTGGCATCTAACCTTTCCAAATTTTCCATACTTTTCTCCATAGTCTGAATAGGGTCGTTGTCTTGAATTTTGCGTTTCACCGGCGGCAAGAGGGGCGCCTCTGTGACCATTTTATCATCTCCCTGCGGCTGTTGACGTGCCGATGGGGAGGTCGTTTGTCTGATGGGTTGTTGCGGAGGAGGGGTCGCCTGCCTGTGTGGTTTCTGTAAGTTTTGGATTTTGGACCGTTGCGATTGACTATTCCCGTTAATTTTTCGACCATTTGCTTTAATTTCTCGATTTCCTCGTCCCGTTTATCTCTCTGATAACTTTCCTGGGAGACCTTCCCCGCAAAACTCACACCCTTACGCTCCTTGCTTCTACCTCGTCTCCATGGGTTGGCAGGATCCCTTAATCTCGAGCGCCCCCTGGGCTGGCTCCTGGCACGGGAATCGGAGCGTCCTCTGGGCGGCGGCGGTGGTCTGCCTTGATTAGTTTCCAGCTTCAGGAAAGAGTCTTCGCGGAATTTGAAGTCTTCTCTCCCTTTGGGTTCGCGCTGTCGACTCTGCCCGGCAACGAGGCGGCCCACGAGCTGGCTCGAGATCTCTGCCGCCGAGCCGCTACAGGGCCCCTCGATGACCGAGGGAGCGGAGAGCGCATACTAAAATATGGGGAGATCACGCAGCATTATCCATAGATTAGAGCGTAGACTGGTACCCCCGGGGGGCGCTGCAAGCAGCCGAGGCGAGCGGACGCGTGTGACATGCGCTCCGCAGTTTTTGGGCTTTTTGACCCGTTCAACCCGACTGGACCACCAAAATTTTGGCTGGGATTGACGCCAGAAGTGAAGAGGACCACGAGGACCCCAAATTCAAGCCGGTGGGTTCAATATTTTGGATTTTATCGGCATTTGAATTTTCCACGTGGCCGACCAGGCGTTAAGCCTAACGAGGCTTAGCAAGAGAGCGGGGCTCCGCGGCCTCCCCGGCCTCGGCCCGAGGTATAGAAGACCCGGAGCGATGTCCCGAGCAAGCAACCCCAGCTACGACCGACCCTCAGCGACAGGCCCGACAAGATTTTCGGCCGAATCGCAAGAAATCATGGAGGAAGACCTCCAGGACACCATCGAAGCGACACCTGAGCAACAGGCCCGAGGCGGACCCGCGGCGACGGGCAGACAAGCCCTAGGATGCAGCACCTCATCGACGCAAAGCTCACAAGTAAGCAACAATGGCGGAACCGACGCAGATTGGGAAATCGCCATGTCGAGAAGGCAGAAGAGACGCCAACGCAGCGATAACAAGCAGCAAGTTTTGGCGGGAACGAGCCTAGGGAACGGGCCTTCCCTAGGCGCTGCGAGGGTCACAGATGGAGCGCCAGCTGCGCCGGAGAGGAAAGAGAGAGGAGGAGCGCCGAGGAGGAGACTGCCGCCGCTCCCCAGAGACGACCTTAAAATAGTCCTTCGGCCGAGGGGACTCGCTGTTAAACGCCTGCAGACGCACCAAGTGGCGCGGGCTGTGGTCGCGGCTACCGAACAAGGACGTAAGGCGGAAGACCTCATCATCCGACTGCGCAACGGATCGAACATCATCATCATCAGCACCGACAACGAAGAAGCGGCCCAGAAGATTAGGCGCATCACGCAGCTGAGCTTCGGGGGCAAGAGCTACGCCCAACGCCCACGTGGCAGCACCTGGAGGCACGCTGCGCAGGGTCGTCCACGGCGTGGACCCGGGAACCGCACCGGAACAACTCAAGACCAACCTCAGAGTCCGCACGCAAGGCGTGAAGATCCTGGCAGCCAGAAAGCTCGGGAGATCCAGCACGGCCGTCATCACCCTCGACGGCCCCATTCTCCCGAAGCAGGTGCTGTACTACAGCGGGGAGATGTGGTGCTACCCGCAGCGGCCCACGAGGCAGGTGTGCTACGCCTGCGGCCAACAGGGGCACCGAATGTACGTCTGCCCGAACCCGGAAACCAGGACCTGCAGGCAGTGCGGATGCCAGAATCCGGCAGAAGTGCACCAATGCACACCCAAGTGCCTGCTGTGTGGCGGCGACCACGCGGTGGGCACGAGAGACTGCAAACAACGCCTCAAGTCAGCGAGCGAGCTGCGGTGGGGACCCCAGCAGCAGCAGCGGCGCAGTCGAAGCCGCAGCCGGGGAAGAAGACCAAGATGGTTCCGGGACGAGAGCCAGGACCCGGGCCGGAGCAGAACACGGAGCCGCAGCCGCGGCAGGAGCCGGAGCCGAGGGTCCAACTGGGACGGGTTCTACCCACCCCTGGGCAACGCCGGCAAGCAGCAGCCGCAGCAAAAGCAGCAGCCGTGGGAACAGAAGAAGAAGAGCGGCGAGGTGTTAAGGAGAGCTGGGGAGACTGCCCTCCCAAATCACTTTTTGCTCCGCACTCTAACACAAACAACATACAAACCACACAAGACAAACAACTATTAGAAGAGATTACGAGCCTCAGGCGCGAACTCGAGCAAAGTCGCGAGGAAGCGAGGCAACTAAAGGAACAACTAAACGACATTATCAGAGAGAAACAAGAAATGAGGGAGGGTTATTCGCCGGCTAGAACGCCGACTCCACCACCTCAGGCGATGGAGATGGCGCAAGAAAACAACGAAGGGGGAAACCCCATTGATGATATCAAAAACCTCATAATGAATCTACAGGGTCAGATGCAGCAAATGCAAAGTGAAATGCAACAGACACAACAAAAGTTTGCCCTGCACGAACAGAGCTTTAGAAACTATGTAAAAAACCAGACCACGCAAAGAACCACCAACGACGCCAGAGACAGACTATACAACGAACGCAGGTTCGGCGCAGAGACCCCCAACACAAACAACAATAACCAAACATGGCAGAACGGCACCGACATTTAGAAATTTGGCAGTGGAACTGCAGGGGGTGCAAGCGTAAGCAAGGCCTCCTGCAGCAATTCATATACACCAGAGGAACCCCACCAAATGTAATTATGTTACAAGAAACAAACAACACCCCAACACTCAGGGGCTACACGTGTCAGGAAAGCGACCGCACTGCAACCCTCATAAGCAAACAAATAGCCATAGCACACAAAGAAATAGAGGACACCCAGATCGAACACGTAATTACGGAGATAATTCCCAAAAAGAAAAGAAATTCCAAAAGCACCTATACCGTAAATCTATACAGCCCACCCAAGCAAACAAAAGGGAACTTTATTAGGCTCTTTGCGGAGGCGAAAAAGTTGGCGGGGCAAAACACCCTAATCATAGCGGGCGACTTTAACTCCAAGAGTCCGAGATGGGGCTATAACAAAGAGGACAAAAAGGGGCGCGGCATCTGCACGGCGGCAGAGAACGTAGGATGCGAGCTGCTAACCGACGAGAATCAACCGACTAGGCAGGGGAACAGCGTCAGTCCAGACACGAGTCCCGACCTAACCTTCATAAGGGGCGCCAAACAAGCGGAGTGGGAAAACCTACTCGAGAACCTTGGAAGCGACCACCACATAATAAGGATCTGCACGGTGGCGGACAACGTCAGGAGGAAGATTGGCACGGCTCGGCTAACAGACTGGGACGCCTTCAGAGCGCACTGCAAGCAGCTCGAGGGCGACATCGGTTCTGCGGAAGAGTGGAGCCAACAACTCAGACAAATCCAAGACCTATACACGAAAGAAGTAGACAGAACGGAACAAACGCCGGAGGTGGACAAGCGCCTCCTCAAGCTATGGGAGGCGAGACGCGGGCTCACCAAGCGGTGGAAGAGACAAAAACTCAACACGAAGGTAAAGAAGAAAATTGCCGATATAACCAAGCAAACAGAGCAGTACGCAACGCACCTGGCCAGGCAGAAGTGGCAGCAATTCAGCAACTCGCTGAACGGCACCCTCAGCAAGGCCAGAACGTGGCAGACCATCAAGGCCCTCATGGACCCGAGCAAACACAAATCCGAAGGCAGAAAGTCGATACAGAGGCTGGTGCACCAAACGAAGGCACGGACGAACAACTACTCGAAGAGGTCCGGATCAAGTGCTACGGCAAAGATCAAGTCGACAGCTACCGAGAAGAATACCGTGGCGAGGAGAACCCGGCCATGGACCGACCCATCACGAGAGAGGAGGTCGTCGAGGCGATAAGATCGGCCACGAAGAACATGGCGGTGGGGGCGGACAAGATCCGGAGCTCGCTAATAAGGAACCTCAATGACGAGGCGATAGATCAGCTTACGACCTACCTCAACAAGCTCTGGCAAGAGGGAAGAGTGCCGGCGGAGTGGAAACGCGCCGTCGTCGTGATGATTCCGAAGCCGGGCAAGAAGCTCCAGATCGAGGCCGATATCTCTAACGTCGTGCCTGGGCAAGCTGTACGAGAAAGTGATCACGAAGAGAATCCAGTCGCACCTTGAGAACGAACAGTGGTACCCGGACAACATGTACGGGTTCAGAGCCAACCTCTCTACGCAAGACGTGCTGCTCCAACTCAAGGAGGAAGTGCTCGAGACGATGCCAAAGGCGGGCGAAAACGTCGTCATGGCCCTCGACATAAAGGGGGCTTTCGACAACGTAAGCCACGCGACTATCATGGAAGGAATCAACAACACCAACTGCGGGAGGAGAACGCACGATTACGTCAGAGCCTTCCTGAGCGACAGAACGGCGCCCGTGGCGCTGGGCGAGCTGAGAAGCGACGTCTTCCCCACGCCGTGCAAAGGCACACACCAAGGATCCGTCATATCGCCCGTCCTCTTCAACGTGGCAATGATTGGACTCGCAAGACAGCTCAAGGAGATCCAGGGCATCCAACACGCGATGTACGCCGACGACATCACGATATGGGTCACCCAAGGATCACTCGGGAAGAAGCAAGAAAAACTACAGGAAGCGGCAACTTCAGTAGAAAATTACACCAGAGAGAGGGGCCTAAGATGCTCGACGGAGAAGTCGGAACTCCTAAGGGTCGGCAAGCATCCCACGCAAGCGACACAGGAGGTCGTTCTCGAGGGACAGAACATCCCGGAAAAGAAGATGATTAGGATCCTGGGCACGTGGTTGCAAGGAAGCCGGAAATGCAGCCACACCATCAGCCTGCTGAGCAAGGCGGCAGAGCAGGTGGGCCGTATGATCAACAGAGTCGCCCAAAAGAGATACAGAATGAAGGAAGAAGACACTCTCAAGCTAGTCAACAGCCTAATTGTCAGCCGAGTCACGTACTCCCTGCCGTACCACGCGACGACCAAGGCGGAAAGAGAGCAAGCCGACACCATTCTCAGGAAGGCGCACAAGACTGCTCTGCACCTACCCAAGAACACGTCGAACGAAAAGTTGCTCTAGCTAGGCATCAGCAACACCTTCAGCGAGCTCGCCGAAATTCTGCTGGGAACGCAAACCACGAGACTCAGAGGCACCCCTACGGGACGAGCGCTCCTAAGAAGGTTGGGTCGGGACACGAGCGGACTAGTAGACAGATACGCGGACGTACCGGACCACCTTAGGAAAACCATTAACGTGGGACCATTGCCGAAAAACATGGACACCAACCTTCACGAAAACAGACGAAAAGCGAGGGCCGAGTACGTAGAAAGAACGCTAGCCCAGTTAGACAACACCGTATACACGGACGCTGCCGTATATCCGCGCGAGAGAGAACGCGTAGCCGCGACGGTAGTGGTAAACAAGGAAGGAAACATGATCACGTGTGCCACGGCAAAGGTCGCCGGCACAGCGGAGGCCGAAGAGATTGTCGTTGCGCTGGCGGCAGCAGAAGGCTACAGAACGGGCCGATCTATCAACATACTGACGGACTAGAAGGAGACGTGCAGGAACTACACGAGGGGCAGGATCAGCAGAACAGCCCTTAGAATACTCAGCGGGGTAACCTCCGCCGAGGATAAACCCAGGCATAACCTAATCTGGATCCCGGGCCACGCGGACATAGGGGGGAGCGAAAGGGCAGACAGCCTAGCTCGAGGTAAAGCATTCCGAGCAGAGCAGTCAAATGCTCCGGAGCTCCGCCTACAGGCTTGCGAGGGGGGATACGCAGAGACCTTGAACTTGCATAGGGGAGCTAGAATTAGATATCCACCACCACACAAAGCCCTAACAAAGGATGAAGCGACCGGCTGGCGCAGATTACAGACCAGCTCCTTTCCTAACCTACACATACTTAATAAGATGTTCCCGACACAATACAGAGCCACCTGCCCTTGGTGCGATGCCACACCTACACTTTACCATATCACGTGGGAGTGCGAACGCAACAAAGCATTCCACCAACACGTACACCCGAGTGCGGAGCAATGGGAGAGTCGGCTCACCAGCGGCGAGCTCACGACCCAAAGGGCCTTAGTGCAGCACGCGAATGATGCAGCTAGACTCAGTGGAGCCTTGGAATAGGGGCCCACCCTTGCTGACGAGAAGCCTCAAGTCGCCAGCGCCAGAGAAGACGGCGGAGACTTCATAACCGCGAAACCCTTGAAAGATCCAATAAATTTTTCACTCACTCACTGGTACCCCCGCCAGACCCGAATTAGACAACAGAGAAGCAGTCGCGTGGAGGCGGCCGCACCCGGTTATGGCGAACCACATGTTCCCCGAGGCCAAGAGCGATAAATGTAATCTTTGTGGCGTGAGAGGGACCCTCGACCACATAATATGGGAGTGCCCATACTCTCCCGGGGGGGACGCACAATATAGACAGTAGAAGCACCTGGGAGACCCTGCTGCGCAGCTCGGACCTTAAGCTCCAGCTCCTGCTCGTCCAACTGGCTGAAGAAGCTGCTGGGACCCAAGACCTCTCAGCCTGCATCTGAGGCGGCGGTGGCTAAGGTCAGTCACCTGCACTTCACAGCGGTAGCGTTGGAACGAAAGGATGCCACTGCACTTTGCAGAAGGTTCCACGTATAAGGAAAAGCACATAGGGTAAGACGAGGTTGATTTCGAAGCACGAGGATTCCGGCGTCGTTGGCTTAGTCAAACACGGCCGCATTTGCCACGGCTCATTTGCAGCCCCGCGCCGCTCGCCGGCTCCTCCGCCGTCCCTTCCGGGAGAAAGACGTTATGTCCCGGGTGGGTCCGGCGTGGAGAACAAACGACAGGTTCCCGAAAGCCGTTCTCAGGCAGCGGTGGGCCGTTTCACCCCGTAAACAACAGGAGGGGGGGGGGGAGTCCCTTGTATACGCTGTTAGGTGCGGGGCTTCTCTCCCGTAGCAGACCACCGGTGTTGGGGGATGCCGCTTCGATCCCACCGCTGCCACCAGGTGTTAGATGCGGGCCCCTGGTTCGCCGGTGCCGTCTCTCGCCAAGGTCGGTGTCGCTGGGTTCCGGATCGGGAGACTGCTGTAGTGGGGGTGACGAAGAGATGAGAGGGTCTTCGAGGTGAAGAAAAGACTGAAGGGTTTATTTACATTTATACAAAGATTGAAAGAGTGAATCGGGAGCTGGCGAACACACGCCAGATCGCTGCTTAAATAGGGTCCGCTGTCCCCAGGTCCCTAGTTGGGCAATCTAGTTCATTAAAAATGCGTCGAATCACTGTGATGTAGATCACGTGTCCAGTCTTCCGGGTCCGCCCCCAGCCACACACTCTTGCCACTTCTGGCAGATTGGGGTCCGCGCTGTCCAGGCTTCAGTGATGAATAGCCCGAAGGGGGTCCCACTGAGAGCGTCGAAGGTCAGTCACCTGCACTTCACAGCGGTAGCGTGGGGGCGAATGGATCCCACCGCAGTTCGCAGAAGCTTTCACGTAGAGCGTGGGAAAGCACAGTCCAAGTCGAAGTTGTTTTCGAAGCACGAAGATTCCAGAGACGTTGGCTTAGTTAAACCCGGCCGCATTTGTCACGGCTGATTTGCAGTTCCGCCGCTCGCCGGCTCCCCCGCCGTCCCCTCCGGCAGAAAAATGTCCTGGGTGGGTCCGGTGTTGAGAACAAAAAACGAGTTCACCAAAGCCTTTCTCAAACAGCAGGGGGGGGGGGGGGGGGAAGGACCCTTGTAGACGCCACCACCTGCACTCGTAGCGCTGCAACCACATCGACGGCCCTTTGAAGACTCGGGTAGATTGATGATTCCCAGTGGCTTTAATATTCTTGGCATGTTGGCGTCTCCAAACGTAACAGCTCCTCCGCGGCCAGGACAATCTCGATCGGCCAGTGGTCACAATCACTGGTCGAGGAGAGATGACTTGAGTTGTAGCGTGGGAGGCCCTTCTTCATCTTGTCTGCAAGCACAGAGTAGAGTCCTAAACCTCGGACAACGGAGGCATTAGTCGAAATCAGCCACTCAACATGGCGCCACTCCTCAGGCAGTGCACGAAATTCACCCGAGAGCCGCCAGGCTGTTTTGCAATACTACTGCATTGTCAATGTAAACGTAAGCACAAAATTTTGTAGCTGACAGCAGTAATCTCGGCTACTAAGAACAGCTTCCATGTCTGCCAAATTCGCTGCCAAAGCCCGATTCGCCGAACACGGCTTGAAGAGAGGTGGCAAATTTGGAAGCAAAAGAAAAAGGATAATAGGACACCACGCCAAAACAAAGCTAACTAGTACCAAAAAAAAAATACGAAAAGGCACCGAATTGCCACCGAACGGATACCTCAATTATGGGAATAACCTGCTCAATCCGTCGGCATTTCCATGACATTTGCCCCTTTTGTATCGCACAGAAAAGTTATATTGCTGGAGGGCTAGACTCCATCGAAGCAAGCGGCCATTCTTGGGCGACATTTGACGCAGCCATGTAAGCGGACAATGATCTGTCTCGAAAGTAAATTTCGCCCCGTAGACATAACAGGCTAGCTTCTGTGCGGCCCAAACCAGACAAGCGCATTCCTTTTCCGAAGCGCTGTAGGCTTCTTCCCTTACGGTTAACTTCCTGCTGGCATAAAGGATAGGGTGCTCCTCATTGTCGTCTCCGACTTGGCTTAATACGACCCCCATACCCCGGTCGCTGGCGTCACACTGGACCACGAATTCCTTGCTGTAGTCCGGCGCGCGTAACACGGGCCGCGAAACCAGCACGCTCTTCAAGCTCTGAAACGAAATTTCTTTTGCTGCGTCCCAGATAACGCTATTCGGCTTTTCTTTGCGAAGCGCATCGGTCAAAGGACTTGCTAGCTGTGAATAGTTGGGTATGCACCTTTGGTAGTATCCCACAAGACCGAGAAATGAACGTACATCCGTCTTAGTTCGGGGCTGCGGGAATTCAGCGATAGGGGCTATCTTGAGGTCTGACGGCCTCCTCGTCCCCATCACTTGTACAGAAAGCTGCTACAGCTGTTCTCTGCAGAATTCTGCAGCCTCACTTCATTCGCGTAATCTTTGAATACCAAAATCTGCTATCTAACCTAGCACCGTTAAACACAGGTACTCAAATTGGCACAAATATCCGTGCTTTCTTTGCCTTCGCCTGACATTAGCAACACTGCTGTTAATGTAGTGAATGTAGCGACAAGCTCTTGGTATCTCGACCAAGTTCTACATTTCTTAATCTACTGAAGATAAAAAGCAAACCTGTGCCAAATTTTCAAACACAAAGAAATTTGCTTGCTTGGAACGGTTCTACATAAGTAAACAGCTCATCATCAACTCGGGAAATGTCTTCGCTGAACTCCGGTGAGTGCCTTTATCACTTGGTAGCATCTCAAATTGACACACGTCTTTTCTAACTCACTGGCACAATCACCTTTATTTAAGTTTTACGAAAACAGTAGCACTTGATCAAATCCAAATTTTTAACCTAAAACAAAGTAGCATTTCCTTTCCCGTTTTCACATGTACACACAAAAAAGAATTAAAAAAACAGCTACTTTGAATTGCTACGCGGGGCATGGCTCACCACCCCCGCGTCGAAAGGATTAGTCCTTCAGCCGCGCCCGCCTGGGTCGCGCTCTGACTGATTGTACGACTGTCAACTCGTGACAAAGGGCAACTGAAAGAAGACATTCCTGATTGCTACTGTCATCTCCATGGCCTCTCGACGCGCTCAAAAGGCCCTGGTAGCCCATGCAGTGTCGATAACTGATTCCGGGCGACGGACAGCGACCGGAGCGAGAAGCTGCTCTCTGTTCTCGCCCCAAGCAAGCCCGCCTACCCTTTCACCCTGCGCGCTTCCTCGAATACAGTGCGGAAAGTGCAGGACCCATCCTTGTCAATTGTGGGCGCCGAACACGTCTGCATGCGTGGTCTCTATTGCTCGACCCCTGAGCTCGCATGCACCGGGTGTCTCGCAAACTAGCGCCTTCTGATGTTTCCTGCCGCTTTGCCTTTATCTTTACTGCCTTTCTGTCAGGTCGGAGTTGTCTGCGTCTTAACGCTGGTCGATGCCCTTTCAAGAACCTCGCTCCTGTCCTGCTTGCAAGATGCGCTTTTCTCTTTCTGTTACTGCGGTCACCTTTAGAAGCACCTGCGCATGCCGCATGACCAGTAACTTTAGCTGCAAGCTTACAAGGCCCAATGCGGGAAAGCTTTTCTTTCCCTTCTGCCGCACTTTTATTTGTGCTAACGTTAGCACCTGTCTGCGCCCCTGAATTTAGGGCTTGGCATTTCAACCGTTTTTTCTTGGTCCGTGCCCTCTTCCTGTTTTTACGTCTGGACACTTCCGTTTGTGTCTCCTGATTGCAACTAGCTTGATCTAGTTTTTCAGAGGCACCTCGGAGACCTTCATCCAATTGCAAACTGGCCGCTTTGCCTTCGCAGGCCAGTGTCAGCTCCACACTGCTGACAGACGGACCTTCCGCTGCCCCCGAGTTGGGCAGTTCGCTTTCCTGAAGGCAGTCATCCACCGCCCGCTTATCGGCCTGAGCGCTTACCCCTGAAACGCCCTGCTCGTCTGCAATTGAGCTTTCGTCCTCTGTCTCCGCGTGGCTTTCGATACTGCGTTTCAACATTACAGCTACGCAGTCTTCCTGACGGTTGTGCGCTGTTTCACAGTACTGTTTTACGTCGTCACGTCTGTCCAACTGGAACGATCCGGCCTGACTCGCTCTCTCTGGAGTCTTGCCTTTCAAGATCTCATCATCCAGTTTCTTTCGCTCATACGCGAGCTGTAACCTTCTGAGCTCCCGCTCCTTTTTCTCTGCCGCTAGCCTTTGTTCCTCTATGTTTCTCCGCTCATCTTCCTTTTTATTTCGCTCTGCTTTGAGGAGTTCCCACGTATCGCTAATTATTCTTTCCTCGGCGGTTTCCAAGAGCAATTTGCAAATGTCCGACTTTTTGATCTTAAACCCTACATCTACATCCAACTCTTCACACAATGACAGCAAATCTTTCCTTAGCAACTTCATTAAATCCATGTTTGCTGCTCTGAGCCTTGACTTTGCTGAACAACTGTTGACGTGAGCTACACACACTCAGACTCACTGATCAACTTCCCTCGATTCCCAGCAGTTCAAAGTTATTAACCCAACCATTTGAAGCCTGGCGAATCTCAAGCAAAGTTCAAGCACTCACCCACGGAAGCAACACCACGCCGCATGGTCGATCCAACCGCTGCCAACCAGTTGTTAGATGCGGGGCTCCAAGTTCCATAGCAGGCCACCGGTGTTGGGGGATGCCGCTTCGATCCCACCGCTGCCACCAGGTGTTAGATGCGGGCCCCTGGTTCGCCGGTGCCGTCTCTCGCCAAGGTCGGTGTCGCTGGGTTCCGGATCGGGAGACTGCTGTAGTGGGGGTGACGAAGAGATGAGAGGGTCTTCGAGGTGAAGAAAAGACTGAAGGGTTTATTTACATTTATACAAAGATTGAAAGAGTGAATCGGGAGCTGGCGAACACACGCCAGATCGCTGCTTAAATAGGGTCCGCTGTCCCCAGGTCCCTAGTTGGGGAATCTAGTTCATTAAAAATGCGTCGAATCACTGTGATGTAGATCACGTGTCCAGTCTTCCGGGTCCGCCCCCAGCCACACACTCTTGCCACTTCTGGCAGATTGGGGTCCGCGCTGTCCAGGCTTCAGTGATGAATAGCCCGAAGGGGGTCCCACTGAGAGCGTCGAAGGTCAGTCACCTGCACTTCACAGCGGTAGCGTGGGGGCGAATGGATCCCACCGCAGTTCGCAGAAGCTTTCACGTAGAGCGTGGGAAAGCACAGTCCAAGTCGAAGTTGTTTTCGAAGCACGAAGATTCCAGAGACGTTGGCTTAGTTAAACCCGGCCGCATTTGTCACGGCAGATTTGCAGTTCCGCCGCTCGCCGGCTCCCCCGCCGTCCCCTCCGGCAGAAAAATGTCCTGGGTGGGTCCGGTGTTGAGAACAAAAGACGAGTTCACCAAAGCCTTTCTCAAACAGCAGGGGGGGGGGGGGAAGGACCCTTGTAGACGCCACCACCTGCACTCGTAGCGCTGCAACCACATCGACGGCCCTTTGAAGACTCGGGTAGATTGATGATTCCCAGTGGCTTTAATATTCTTGGCATGTTGGCGTCTCCAAACGTAACAACGCCATCACCTGCACTTGTGGCACTGCAACCACGTCGACGGCCCTTTGAAGCCTCTGTCGATTGATGCTTCTCAGTGGCTTGAATATTCTTGGAATGTTGGCGTCTCCAAACGTAACAGCTCCTCCGCGGCCAGGACAATCTCGATCGGCCAGTGGTCACAATCACTGGTCGAGGAGAGATGACTTGAGTTGTAGCGTGGGAGGCCCTTCTTCATCTTGTCTGCAAGCACAGAGCAGAGTCCTAAACCTCGGACAACGGAGGCATTAGTCGAAACCAGCCACTCAACATGGCGCCACTCCCTAGGCAGTGCACGAAATTCACCCGAGAGCCGCCAGGCTGTTATGCAATACTACTGCATTGTCAATATAAACGTAAGCACAAAATTTTGTAGCTGACAGCAATAATCTCGGCTACTAAGACCAGCTTCCATGTCTGCCATATTCGCTGCCAAAGCCCGATTCGCCGAACACGACTTGAAGAGAGGTGGAAAATTTGGAAGCAAAAGAAAAAGAATAATATGACACCACGCCAAAACAAAGCTAACTAGTACCTAAAAATACACAGAGGCACCGAATTTCCACCTAACGGATACCTCAATTATGAGAATAACCTGCTCAACCCGTCGGCATCGCCATGGCATTTGCCTCTTTTGTATCGCACAGAAAAGTTATATTGCTGGAGGGCTAGACTCCATCGCAGCAAGCGGCCATTCTTGGGCGACATTGGACGCAGCCATGTAAGCTGACAATGATCTGTCTCGAAAGTAAATTTCGCCCAGTAAACATAAGAGTTCCCGGGTTCGAACCCGATCGCGGCGGCTGCGTTTTTATGGAGGAAAAACGCTAAGGCGCCCGTGTGCTGTGCGATGTCAGTGCACGTTAAAGATCCCCAGGTGGTCGAAATTATTTCGGAGCCCTCCACTACGACACCTCTCTCTTCCTTTCTTCTTTCACTCCCTCCTTTACCCTTCCCTTACGGCGCGTTTCAGGTGTCCAACGATATACGAGACAGATACTGCGCCATTTGCTTTCCCCCCAAAACCAAATAAAAAATTAAAAAAAAAACACAACAGGCTAGCTTCTGTGCGGCCAAAACCAGACAAGCGCATTCCTTTTCCGAAGCGCTGTAGGCTTCTTCCCTTACGGTTAACTTCCTGCTGGCATAAAGGATAGGGTGCTCCTCATTGTCGTCTCCGACTTGGCTTAATACGACCCCCATCCCCCGCTCGCTCGCGTCACACTGCACCACGACTTCCTTGCTGTAGTCCGGCGCGCGTAACACGGGCCGCGAAACCAGAACGCTCTTCAAGCTCTGAAACGAAATTTCTTTTGCTGCGTCCCAGATAACGCTATTCGGCTTTTCTTTGCGAAGCGCATCGGCCAAAGGACTTGTTAGCTGTGAATAGTGGGGTATGTACCTTTGGTAGTAACCCAAAAGACCGAGAAATGAACGTACATCCGTCTTAGTTCAAGGCTGCGGGAATTCAGCGATAGGGGCTATCTTGAGGTCTGACGGCCTCCTCGTCCCTCTACCGACATGACCAAGATAGGTGACATGTGAGCAGCCAAAACTACATTTTTCGGCCTTAATGGTTAGCCCAGCGTCCCTCAAACTCGTCAGTACCCTCCTGAGATGGGAAACATGGTCTTCCCACGAGTTAGAAAAAATGGCCACATCGTCAAGGTAAGGCAGCGCGAAATCCTGCATGTCCTTAAGGATGATGTCCATTAGCTTTGAAAAGCTAAAAGGTGCATTCTTTAGTCCAAAACTGAGCACCAAAGGTCGGAATACCCCCATGGGAGAAATAAATGCTGCATACCGACTCGCGCTTTCCGAGAGGGGGACTTGCCAGTACCCTCTCACTAGGTCAAGGGTGGAGATGTACTGTGCCGCGCTAACTGTCTCGATCCTTTCTTCGATGTTCGGTATTGGGTACAACTGGTCCTTCGTTATAGTGTTCAGCTTCCTGTAGTCCACGCAAGGTCGCGGACCTTTGCCTGGTGCCTCTACGTGTATCAGCGGAGAGGTGTAGTCGCTCTCTGCTGGCTCTATCACGCCAAGTTCCAGCATGTGCTTTATCTCCGCCTCAATTATTTCTTTCTGCCTTGGAGAAACTCTGTAGGCTTTCGATCTTACTGAATCGGTCGAAGTTAGCTCTATTTCATGCGTGATGAGATTTGTCTTCCCCGGCCGGTCGCTAAAACTCTCCCGGAATTCGCACAGCAGTTTCCTCAATTCTTGGAGTTGCTTTGGTTCTAGATCCATGGCGCTCGCGGATCGGGACACGATTTCCTCTATGCTGTTGTTAGCATTTTCTTTCATGCTGCCTTTCCACTCAGGGTTTTTGGTTAGTAGCTCTTCGGAGATATTTACTGCCATGTTTACAAGCCCGCTCCTTTCTACATAGGGCTTCATTAAATTGCAGTGATAGATCTTTATCTGCTGTCCTCTCCCTGGCATTTTCAAAGTGTAGTTGGTTTCTGAAATCTGATCCGAAAATTCCACTGGCCCGTCCCAGTGAACTTCCATCTTATTTTTGCGTGCGGACCTGAGAATAAGCACGCGATTCCCCACCTTGAAGGTTCTCAGTCTAGCATTCTTGTCGTAGTACTTCTTCGCCGTGTCCTGAGCCGTTTTGAGATTCCGATCCACTAGTTCTCGCGTGGCACTCAGCCGGTTTAGTAACTGCAACACATACTCCACTACTGACTGAATCTCTCCTGTCCCCTCCCACATTTCTCTAAGCATCCTAAGCGGGGAACGAAGAGCCCTTCCGTACACTAGTTCTGCAGGAGTGAAGGCCGTTGCCTCGTGCGGTACTGTTCTCAAGGCGAACAGCGTTGCCGGGAGGCAACTTTCCCAATCGTCTTTGTGCTCATAGCAGGAAGCACGTAGCCCTCTTTTGAGCGCTGAGTGCCACTTCTCGACGCTGTTCGATTGAGGGTGGTAAACGGAGCTATGAACCAACCTCACCCCACACCTCTGTAAGAACGTGGTTGTGAGTGCGCTCGTGAAAACTGTCCCTTGATGAGCCTGAATTTCTGCCGGAAAGCCAATTCGAGCGAAAACGGACAGGGGACCGTCCACTATCTCTGCCGAGGTAAGCTCCTTCAGCGGCACCACCTCCGGGAACTTGGTAGCAGGGCATATCATAGTGAGCACGTACTTATAGCCTGACTTAGTTCGGAGTAGTGGCCCGATGGTGTCAATCACCAGACGTCGAAAAGGCTTCGAGATAAGCGGCACCAGCTTTAGCGGGACCTTCCATCTTTCTCCTGGTTTTCCGGCGCGCTGACACGCGTCGCATGACTGCAGGTAGCGTTCAGCATCTCGGAAACATCCCGGCCAGTAGTATTCCCCAAGCAGCCTTTCCTTCGTTCTGTTGACACCTAAGTGCCCTGACCAACTGTTTCCGTGACAGAGGCCTAAAAGGTCAGAGCGGTACTTTTCAGGCACAACCAGCTGATCAAGCGTCTTCCCCTTTTTGTCCCTGTAATGGCGATACAGCAATCCGCCTTTGTGGTGCAATGTCACGTTACGCCTAGCAATACCCTCCTTGTCTATGAAGTGTAACTTTGACAAGCTAGGGTCTCTTTCCTGTTCTGTGATTAAGGAGTCTCTGTCAACGCGCAATTAGCGATCCATGCACAGGGAGGCTGGTAATAACATGGAGCCTGGACTGCACGCTTCTTGTAGACTGGCATCGATTGTGCTACCTTCGGTAACAGGTTACTGCTGCTGTTCATGTGCTCGAGCTGCATTTTCTTTGCTTGGTTCCGCAGTCTCAGGAATTCTCTCCCTCTCATCAGTTGCCTCTGATTCCTGGTTGTATCTAAGCTTGGAAGCAAGCTCGCGTGATTTGGACCTAGTCAGGGCTTTCACTGTCCCCTCAGCCAGCTTCTGACCTCTATCGCAAAGCAATTACTGATTTGACTTATTGGAGAATAGATACGGGTACTGCAATGAAACAGCCGACGAGACGGCGGCTTCTGTCACTAGCTCGCCGAATGGGCCGGAAATCACCACCCTTGCCATAGGCAGGCACACACTCTGATTTTCTAGTACCTGTCTTATCCATGCTACTTCCCCAGTAAAGTCGTCCTCTTTGACATATGAGAGGTGAACAATGTCCATTGTTGCCCCGCTGTCCCGAAGGACCCTGCACGATTTTCGATTTACTTGGAGCTTGTGAACATATGGACGCAGAAGTTCCAAATTCTCATCACTGTCGTTGGCACATGAGAAAGCTAATCGCGTCTTTTTACACCTTGCTGCAATATGTCCAGTTTCCTGACAGTTGAAACAACGGAACGGCTTCCTGGCCTCGAACTCCTTCGTCAATGCTTTCTGAGCTTCGTCCTGCTTGTTACGATCCTCAGTTTTTTCTGGGGCCTGTTTAGTGCCCTCAACTGTCTCGCGATTCCTAAATTGTGATCGATTTTTGGGAATGAAACGCTTCCTTAAACCGAACGCTTTCTTTTCAGACTCGCTTGACTCGGAACGCAGCTTTCTCCGTGTTGCATATTCGTCCGCTAGTTCTGCAGCTTTCTCCACCGTGCTCACATTTTCTCTGTCTTGCACCCATAACGGCCTCAGGGATACTGTTATAGAACTGCTCGAGGCCTACACATTCGACAACCTTATCTTTGGTGTCATATGCCTCCGCGCCCTTCAACCACTCTGTAAGGTTGGCCTTCAAACTGAATGCGAATTCTGCATAGCTCTCGCTACTTTTCTTGCTAGAACCACTGAATCGCTGTCGGAATTCTTCCGCCGAAAGTCGGTACTTTCTTAGGAAACTCGCTTTCACCTTCTCGTAGTCATCAGCATCTTTCGCATTAAGCCTCGCGACTATAGTGGCCGCCTCACAGGGCAACACCATTAGTAGCTCCGTTTCTCACACGTCCTCTCGAAATTCACCAGGTAATAACCAAAATCCTCGCCAATCTTATATGGCTGCATCAATCTGTCCATATGAAACGATTCGGCCTGACTTGCTCTCTGGAGTCGTGCCTCTCGAGCTCTCACATTCCAGTTTCTTTCGGTCATGCGCAAGCTGCAACCTTCTGAGTTCCCGTTCCTCTCGCTCAGCGCGCTAGCCGTTGGCGTTCATTTTCCTCTTTCTTTCGCTCAGTTTCCTTTTTCTTCCGCTCATCTTCCTTTTTCTTTCGCTCCGCTTTGAGGAGTTCCCACGTATCGCTATTTCTTCCTCGGCGGTTTCCAAGAGCAATGTGCAAATGTGTGACTTTTTCATCTTCTCCTCTACCTCTATACTAAACTCTTCGCACAATGACAGCAAATCTGTCCTTAGCAACTTCATTAGATCCATGTTTGCTGCTCTGAGCCTTGACTTCGCTGAACAATGGTTGACGTGAGCTACACACACTTGTCTCACGGCACAACTTCCCTCGATTCCAAGCAGTTCAAAGTATTAACCCAAACAATTGAAGCCTGGCGAATCTCAAGCAAAGTTCAAGAACTCACCCACAGAAGCAACACCACGCCGCATGGTCGATCCAACCGCTGCCAACCAGTTGTTAGATGCGGTCCTTGGTTCGCCTGTGCCGTCTCTCGCCAAGGTCGGTGTCCCCGGGTTCCGGATCGGGAGACTGCTGTTGATCACATGCCAGATCGCTGCTTAAATAGGGTCCCCTGTCCCCAGGTCCCTAGTTGGGGTATTTAGTTCATTAAAAATGCGTCCAATCACTGTGACGTTGATCACGTGTCCAGTCTTCAGGATCCGCCTTTCAGGACGCCCCAAACAACACACTCTCGCCACTTCTGGGAAGTTATGGTCCGCGCTGTCCAGGCAGCAGTGATGAATAGCTCGAAGGGGGCCCCATGGCAGCATCGAAGGTCAGTCACCTGCACTTCACAGCGGTAGCGTGGGAACGAAAGGATGACACTGCACTTTGCAGAAGGTTCCACGTATAAGGAAAATCACTTAGGGTAAGACGAGGTTGTTTTCGAAGCACGAGGATTCCGGCGTCGTTGGCTTAGTCAAACACGGCCGCATTTGCCACGGCTCATTTGCAGCCCCGCGCCGCTCGCCAGCTCCTCCGCCGTCCCCTCTGGGAGAAAGACGTCGTTATGTCCCGGGTGGGTCCGGCGTTGAGAACAAACGACAGGTTCCCGAAAGCCGTTCTCAGGCAGCGGTGGGCCGTTTCACCCCGTAAACAGCAGGAGGAGGGGGGGGGAGGTCCCTTGTAGACGCCATCACCTGCACTCGTGGCGCTGCAACCACGTCGACGGCCCTTTGAAGCCTCTGTCGATTGATGCTTCTCAGTGGCTTGAATATTCTTGGAATGTTGGCGTCTCCAAACGTAACTCTCAAGCCTCCCAAGTGGTAAGGTGCTTCAGGCCCCGCGGGGGAGGATTCGCCGGGCAGAGGAAAAGGTTATGATCTAGAGTGGCTTTGGGGTGGTGGCAGGGGGTACAGGAGGGGTTTGTGTGGATTTGGTGATAGCGCGAGCGTATATAAGGGGAGGGTAAGGAGCGTGTTTGGAGCCACCTCTAAAGTGTCTGGTGATAATTGTCTGGGCTACAGACGACGCTCGGCTATTCAGGCCTGCGTCAGTTAACTGAAGGGTTGCATGCGCTCCCGTGAGAACCCCAGATCGGAGGCCGCCGGTGCCCGGTTGAGAGAAACTCGGGCTAAAGCGTTGGCAGCCTCGTTTCCCGGATTCCCGGAGTGGGCAGGCACCCATGTGAGCTCTATGTGGCGGGGCGGGTGTGCGGCGAGGGAGTTCAATATTCGAAATGCAGGGACGTGAACTCTCCCGCGGGCGAAATTTAGTATGGCAGTTTTAGAGTCCGATAGCATATGCCGGCTCCGTGCGCGTCATGGCTAGGGCAATAACGGCCTCTTCAGCCTCCTCCGAAGTGGCAGTGGGGGATATGTGAAGGATGGCAATCGGTTGGAGGGATGGGTTCGGGATGGCTACAACGGCGTCCTCGCCTGTGCATGCGGCATCCACCCACACGGCATACGGTTCCGTGCCATAGCGTTTGGTGAGCGCCCGTGCGCGAGCTCTATTTCTTCTTCGCTCCACCTTACTCCCTTCCTTTACGGCGAGGTTCGGGTGTCCACCGGGATGGGAGACAATTACTGCGCCATTTCCTGTCCCCAAAACCAATTTTCAAATTGTGACGCAACCGTTCATCGTACGTTGTTGCGGTTGGTGTCACACGATTTCCCGTTCCATACACCATACGTTTATTAGTCATGTTGGAGGCTTGCTCGCGACAGGTATTAGAACCGAGCGTCCAAGTGTTTCACTCGGACATTTGTGGAATCAGTATTTGGTGGTGGTAGTGGCTTTATTAAAAATAATAGTAAAAAGGAAGGAAAAGATTTTTGCTAGCCCCGGCATCTGCCATCGATACTGAAGCACCTGAGCTGGGGCAGCGGAAATAAAGGACAGCAGGCAGAATGGAGAAATGAAATTAAAGAGGTGAGGGGACAGGAAGAGAGGATAGGGGGAGAAGTAATATGTACAAGCTATTTACACAATAAGAAATGTGTCCAGCAATCAGTATTTTTTTGAATCAGCGTTCGGAGGCCCGCGTAATAATAATTATTGGTTTTTTGGGGAAAGGAAGTGGCGCAGTATCTGGCTCATATATCGTTGGACACCTGAACCGCGCCGTAAGGGAAGGGATAAAGGAAGGAGTGAAAGAAGAAATGAAGAAAGAGGTGCCGTAGTGGAGGGCTCCGGAATAATTTCGACCACCTGGAGATCTTTAACGTGCACTTACATCGCACAGCACACGGGCGCCTTAGCGTTTTTCCTCCATAAAAACGCAGCCGCCGCGGTCGGGTTCGAACCCGGGTACTCCGGATCAGTAGTCGGAGGCCCACGAAAATGAAAATTGGCTGCGTTTTTATGGAGGAAAAATGCCAAGGCGCCCGTGGGCTGTGCGATGTCAGTGCATGTTAAAGATCCCCAGGTGGTCGAAATTATTCCGGAGCCCTCCACTACAGCACCTCTTTCTTTATTTCTTCTTTCACTCTCACCTTCCTCCCTTTCCTTACGGCGCGGTTTAGGTGTCCAACGATATATGAAACAGATACTGCGCAATTTCCTTACCCCAAAAATCAGTTATTATTATTATTATTAGGGAGTGAAAGAAGAATGGAAGAGAGAGGCGCCGTAGTGGAGGGCTCCGGAATAGTTTCGACCACCTGGGGACCTTTAACGTGCACTGACATCGCACAGGACACGGGCGCCTTAGCGTTTCACCTCCATCGAAGCGCGGCCGCTGCGGTCGGGTTCGAACCCGGGTACTCCTGATCAGTAGCCGAGCGCCCTACCTACTGAGCCACCGCGGCGGGTCGGAGGCCCACGTTTGTTTTATTTGTCAGTTCGCAACCTGCGTCGAGGTCGAACGCTCAAGATGGCACACACATGCTTTCACCTCCACAGCATGTAAGCAGCCTTAAGTGACCTCTATATTAAAAAAATGAAAGTTGGTTTTTGGGAAAAAGAAGTGGTGCAGTATCAGTCTCACATATCGGCGGACGCCTGAACCGCGTCGTAAGGGAAGGGATAAAGGAGTAAAAGAAGAAAGGAAGAAAGAGGTGCAGTAGTGGAGGGCTCCGGAATGATTTCGACCACCTGGGGATCTGCCCATGGTGCGGTGCAACACCCACCCTATACCATGTTACTTGGGAATGTGACAGAAATAAAGCATTCCATGGCTCAGAAAACCCGAGTGCGGAGCAGTGGGAGAGTGTGCTCTCCAGCGGCAGCCCAATCCTCCAAAGAGGATTGGTCATCCATGCCCAGCGAGCGGCCAAACTCAGAGGTGCCCTGGAATAGGGGTGCCGACCTCTGCAAGACGGAGCGAGACATCTGCTTGAAGATGAAGACCTCTGTCTGACCGAAACACCTTGTTAGAGCATTAAAGTGTATCCTATCGTATCCTATCCTTTAACGTGCACTGACATCGCACAGCACATGGGCGCCTTAGCGTTTCGCCTCCATCGAAACATTGCCGCCGCGGTCGGGTTCGAACCCAGGAACTCCGGATCAGTAGGCGAGCGCCCCAACCACTGAGACACCGCGGCGGGTAAAAAAGCCGAAGTTCTGGTCGCATTTTCAATAATTTAGTTTATTATTTTGTGCGTAAAAGAAGTTGTTTTTAGCTGTTTCTCTTTTATATTCATTGTAGAATGAAACGGGGATTTTTTTATAATTTTTTGGAAGAATAGTTCGGAAGATACAGGGTACAGCACAACATAAGGCCGCATTGGCAAGATCGTGCGTGGGCGTCGTGTGAAGCCTAAACCCGTTAGCCTATCCGCTTGTAATAACCATGTCCCCGACTATCAAAAGAGGCCCCCCTTTCGAGATCACGCGCGCTTTCGCGAAGAGCTCATCGAAGCCGCAAGGACTTTTTTGGCGTGGCGGGCTATATACAGTGAGAATGAACAGACTATTGTGTTTTCTCTTTTGCGGGATTATCTCAATCAAAATATGGTCTAGATTTGTAGTCCCGGTATCATGCTGCAACACCGTTACATTCCTTTTGACGAGAGTGACTACTCGCGTGTTGTCACCTCGTCCTACGTACGATTTGTAACTCGTTAAGAGACTAGAGGGTGCTAAGAGACGGGTTGTTAAGAGACTAAGGCTAGCACCAGTGAAACTTGCAGACTCCTAAAACGGATCGCTAACAAACATGCGTGTATGAAAGAAGCTAACCTTCTTAGGCTAGTCCAATCTTTTATAATCAGCATGATAGTCTACGTGGCGTCTTATTTGCAGCTTTAACAGGCGGAAAAGGACAAACTGGACATTCTAATCCGCAAAGGGATGACAACAACACTAGGTTTAGCCCACTGTGCGCCCACGCACAAGATTTTGAGTCTAGGGGTTTCGAATACCCTCGAGGAGCTCATTGAGGCTGCAAGGATCTCGTAATATCAGAGGCCTCTGCGCAGTCCTACTGGTCGCAGCATTCTGTAGAAGCTGGGGCACGAGCTTCGAGCGTGCTCGAGACGTACTGACCCGGTTCCTAAAGAGGTTAGGGACAAATTAAAGACACCTCCACTCCCCAAAAACATGCATCCAATCTACCATGAGAGCCGGAGGAGGGAGAGAGCAGTAGCGTTGCAAGCCCGCTTTCAGGACAGACAAGATGTCTTGTATACGGATGCCGCAGAATGCACGAACAGTACGGGGCGCATTTCGGTAGCCACTAGGGAAAACGGAGGCACGGTAGCGTGCTGCAGCACCAGACACTCGACAGTAGAGAGTTTTAGTTGACCGGAGCGGCGTCCCGTTCCGCTCAGGAAGCCCAGCGGGAACACAACTGCGCATGCGCAGTTCGCTTGGCCCTGAGCGGGCTACCGGAGCGCACCTCCCGTTCCGCTCGCAGACGACTGTAGCGGAGCGAGCCTTGCCAGACGGCCCCCCGGCAGCGGAGCAAGATGGCTGCCCCCAGCGAGTCAAGCATGCTGAGTTCGCCGTCGAATTTTTCTATAAGCGGCGCTAATTCGTCGCAGCAGAGGCTGCGCAAACGCTTCCATATCGACGAAGATTTGCTGCTGCTTCAGGAAGTAGTGGCTCAAAATCAATTTCAGAGCCCGGAAAACTGGACAGCAGTGTTAAAAAATGTCGTGTTTGCTGTGGGACGAGAACTGACGCTTCGTGCGATCAAAGACCGCACGGAGCTGTTGGTGGGTTACTTCCGCCAAGAAGACCGAGCCAACCTTCGGAAGTAAGTGGCATGTTATGTATGTATACTGAGCATATGTATCCCCACGCCGACACTGTCGCAACAGCTGCCGCATTTTTTTTTTTCTCGCGCGCACTGCTCATTTCTTACATCTCAGATCCGGAACGGAGGAGCAGTACACGGAGAGAGATCAGCTGCTCCAGGAAATCTCGGATATGGCCCGGGATGTGGGCTACATACTCAGAACAGTGCCGAGAAAGGCCAGTTCCACGCTGGCAGCGAAAAGGAAGCTGCCCACTGGCGAGAACAGCCTTGCGCAGCAAAACCGGCTCGCAGGATGCAAAAATGTTTTTATCGATAATGAGCCAGAAGAAAACAGCCAGTTTACGGATGGTAAACATCTCCGTGTTTTTCCTGGTCGTTGTTTATTGTTGGCCTCTCCTGAAATGGCGTGTCCACAGCGAGGGACTGACCTACGTGTAATTAAATCAAGGCGTGGAGATCTACGATTGCTTAGTTATGCAGACATGAATTCAAGCTGGGGTAGACTTTAAGACGGCGTGAAAGCATGTGGCAGCTTTTTTTTATGGCGAGTTCGGTGGTTAGAGGTGGTATTCATAAAATTTTGGTATTTCTTAGTACAGATTGATTTAATAAATCCCAGGAAAAGTGTTGCATGCTACTTGTGTCAATTCAGACGAAAAGTGGTTATTAAATTGTGTTCCTAAATTGTATTCTACCTGTTTACCTTCCTATTGCAAGCATAACACAGGTGCATTTCTGCATGAAAGCTGTGCATTTACAGTAGTCATGCCCCTGTAGTGACCTGGTCTGTGTTTGTCAGTATAAACAAAAAAACATGCAAAGTGTGTGCAATTTTGTAAGCTTCTACGTACTATTAATCTTATGGGAAGTTGCTAGCATTTATGCTTGCGGATCTCTATGGGTGCATGTATTAGAGCTTAAAATAATTGTTTAATACATACTGTCCTAATTAACGGGCATTTATATAGCCCTCACGTGCCACACACTGAAGTGCAAAAACTTCCCACAATATTATATGCTTATCACATCACATTGAAAGCATCTGCAACAAAAAAGTGTCATGTTGTGTCAGTGACATCACCTGCAATTAGAAGCGTTCGCCAAAATTGCACTTGCACTCCATGAATATGTAGCCAAATCTTCATCACATTAGTGAAAACATGGCACTTGCCCTCGAGGGGAGGAAACCAAATTGAAACTTTTGTTTTTCCAAAGGTATTAGATATTTGGAGATAATTATGACATATTTGAACTTGAAAGAATATTAATGATGCTAAGATTGCAGATTTAAAAAAAAACTTAAAGCTGAAATTAAAGTATTTGAGAATTGGATGAGTTGCTAAAATCGTACAAATATCCACAATATCTGGCACAGGAATATTAATGTTGCTCTGACAAATACACTTTCCTTTGATTCATTTTCGAAAGGTCAACAAGAATCATCGGCATCCGAACAGCTGCTGCTGGCGATATACGAAGGGGAGGAAGCAGTATCCCCCCCTGTTACTGCTGCTGTTCCACAAGAGCCAACAGGCACCATCGAAGGTGCTGGGTTAGCTGGCAATGAGCTAACCCAGCAAGAAGAACGGCCCAGGCAGCGACCAGCGAAACGACGCTTGGGGCAAAATACTCCAAAAGGTAAAACAAGAAAGACATCAGAGAACCTATCAACAAATCTGTTTATTGAACTGTCAAATTTCCATCTTCGGTACCTGCTTATAACCAATGCTTTGTAAAGTTGAGCGTAGGTGAGGACAACACAACTGGACAGGACAGGCACTATACTCTGGGCCTTTTTTTTGGCAATGCATCAGAGGTTAGTCAGGAAAGCGGTAACGAGCATTTATCCATATGGTGCCCTTTGAGGTGGGCCTTTGTTGCTCAGGCTAGGGGTGCAGGGGAGAGGGAGCTTGAACTTTCATTGGGATATAAAATGCTTTGCGCTGTTAGAGCATGACCGCATACCCAATATTTTTTCATATCCTAACATGGTTCTAGGTTTGAGACGTGGTTCTATCTCAAAAGCTTTATGTCATCCCGTAACAGTACTGGTGAGAAGTTGGATAAATTAAGTGGGCCTTGAGAAGCTATGGCCGCAAGTTCAGGCAGTCCACCGCAGCGGTGGTGAAGTGGTTGAGCATCCGCCTCGCATGTGGGAGGTGCGGGGTTCGATCCCCAGTGCCGCCGGGTACCCACCAGTGATACATTGGGTACAAGCTTTCCTGCAATCTGGTGCTCTGCTTATTTAGGGTGAAATGCTTGGGAAATGGGTCTTTGACCCCACCTTGAGAAGTCGAAAATACCTCGCACCATGGCGCTCTTTGGCCATAGATGCCCTTGCGCCATAAAAAATCCATAATCATCATCAGTCCACTTCGAAGTGCAAATGTTGTGGGGGATGACAGCTGAAGTGCACATGTTCTGGAGACTTCAACACGTTGTTGCATTTGGGTTGCAAGCCCCAAGGGTAGCGTTGGCCTGGCGGCCTGGGGCAAAGCTGGAAACATCCGAAGGTCCCGGCAAAGGATGAGTCGACTGGCAACAGAACAACTTGTTTATTCTGGCATCTCAAAAGAGCAGCCGGTCAGGGCGACCACGTTACTCGAAGGACGAAATCGAAGTCTCCTTGGCGTCCGGGGCAGCTCTCTTTATATACCCTCGGAGTCGAGGGCAAGAAGGAGCGGCTTGGGAAGAGTCATCCGATACGGCGACGCTTGAACATGTTCAGGCGTGACGGGCGCGTCCGCCAGGCCGGCGCCGGTCAGACCTCCTCGCCTCCCAGTTGGAGAGCTCCTCTCCCCGGCTGCCGCGCTTTGACAAGCGTGGGCAAAACATGCACACACACACACACGCACGCACGACGACACGTGGCACTGAAACCTGTCTGGACACGCTTGGCGGGAGGCGTTGCGGCCGCGAAGAACGAAGCCGCGGCGTCCGTTGCATCCGCGCCGGCTATACCGCGCGTCGAAGGCGAGACGTAACAGACCGCCCCGCCGGGAGAAGGAGATCCCGATGGTCAGGGGACTGCATCCGCTGTCCAGAGGGATGTCGCTCGATGATGCTCGTAAACGAAACCGGTCGTCCCTCGACGTTGCTTGAGCGCAGCGCACAGAGAAGGCCTCGTTCTCGGGTTCAGGATCACATAGGACACTGCAAAGTCACTTCGGGAGAGTTGCCATTTTTGTGCTCGTTCCCAGCAAGCGTTAGAACTACGCCGAAACGCAACCGCTCAGTCAGCAAGCACGAGACAACCCTCACTAAGCTCTGCCAGGCTCTTTCCCCTTTTTTACTACTGCCTAGTTCCTTACAGTAGTCAAGCAGCACTCAGAACGCGTCCACAAATTGGAAAATTGCACTAGAAAGCACATAATCACTTTGAAACACTAAACAAAAGCAATATGTTAAAAATCCTGCCTCAGGAAGAAAACATCAGTAACCAACAACTTTGAGGCGGATTCCCACGTTAGGGGCTTCGACTTAAGCCATCGGCGTTACCGTTGAGACTCCCCTTTTTGTAACGCACCTCAAAGGAATATTGTTGCAAAGCGAGGCTCCAGCGCAGGAGGCGGCCATTTTTGGGAGAGATGTTCTGCAGCCATTGGAGAGGGCAGTGATCCGTCTCAATGATAAACCTCGAGCCGGCTAGGTAGCATGACAATTTCTGAACGGCCCACACGAGACACGCACACTCTTTCTCGGTGGCGCTGTACGCCTGCTCACGACAGGTCAGCTTACGACTAGCATACAGGACGGGGTGTTCCACTTCTCCATTGTCCCTTTGGCACAGTACAACGCCCATGCCTCGCTCACTAGCATCGCACTGAACAACGAACCCTTTGGTATAGTCTGGCGATCGTAGCACAGGCTGGCTTGTTAGGGCGCTCTTTAGGGCGCTAAAAGCTCTCTCCTTTGTCTCGCTCCAGACGACTGTTTGGGGCTCTGTTTTTCTTAGAGCATCCGTCAGGGGAGCCGCGATATCGGAGTACCTGGGGATGTACCTCTGATAGTAGCCGGCGACACCCAAGAACGACCGAATATCGGTCTTCGTGCGCGGTTGCGGGAAGTCTCGCACAGCGGCCACCTTTATTTCAGAGGGGCGGCGACGACCCTGTCCAATCACGTGACCGAGGTAGACAACCTCGGCCTGTGCTAATTGGCACTTGGGAGCCTTGACTGTCAAGCCCGCTTCGCGCAGGCGGGTTAGCACTGCCCGCAAGTGTGCCATATGCTCAGACCAGGATGCGGAGAATATCGCTACGTCGTCTAAATACGGTAAAGCAAATTCTTCCTGTCCCCGCAACACTTTGTCCATGAGGCTTGAAAAGCAGTATGGCGCGTTCTTCAAACCAAAACTCAAAACTTTAGGACGGAATGTTCCCATTGGTGAAATGAACGCCGCATACCTACTAGCCTCTTCTGTAAGTGGAACCTGCCAATAACCCCTGACAAGATCTAGGGTGGAAATAAACTGAGCGCTACTAACTTTCTCAAGGCGCTCCTCGATGTTAGGGATCGGATAAATTTGATCCTTAGTGATGGAATTAAGCCTGCGGTAGTCGACGCAAGGACGAGGTTCCTTGCCCGGTACCTCAACTAAAATCAAGGGGGAGGTATAATCACTCTCACCCGCCTCAATAACACCGAGCTGTAGCATTTTCTTTACCTCAGCCTCCATAATATCGCGCTGGCGGGGTGACACCCGGTACGCCTTGGATCGTACTGGCTCTGGGGAGGTAAGTTCTATATCATGCGTAAGGACAGAAGTCCTACCAGGCCTCTCAGAGAACTGACCTTGAAACTCTTGTAAGAGTTGGTGTAGTTCGGTTTTCTGCTCAGCCGACAGCGGTGCTTTAATGATTAAGTCACTAATGACCTGATCAGTGTCTTCCCTGTTCGTCACTGAGCCTAGTCCCGGAAGCTCGACCGGAAGCTCTTCGGGAACGTTTACCATCATACACACCACTGCTTCCCGTTGTCTATAGGGTTTGAGCAGATTACAGTGGTAAACTTGCTGTGCTTTCCGCTTTCCTGGCAGACTCACCACGTAGTTAACATCCGATAGTTTTTGAACAATCCGTGCTGGGCCCTCCCACTGCACGTCGAGTTTGTTTTTTAGCGATGTGCGCAATACCATTACCTCATCGCCCACCTCAAAACGACGGGCCCTGGCTGTCCGATCATAATAAACCTTGGCCCTCTGCTGGGCCTTTGCCATTGCTTCACCTGACAACTCCTGTGCCCTTCTTAAGCGTTCGAGGAGACTAAGCACGTACTCGACCACGACTGGGTCGTCGCCCCTGCCTTCCCACGAGTCTCGAAGCATGCGAAGCGGAGACCGCAGCGAGCGACCGTACACCAGCTCAGCTGGCGAAAACCCCGTAGCCGCATGCGGCGCGGTCCTTAATGCAAACATCACCCCAGGCAGACACAGCTCCCAATCACTTTGTTGCTCAAAACACAATGCTCTCAACACGCGCTTCATGACGGAGTGGAGCTTCTCAACGGAATTCGACTGTGGGTGGTACACTGAGCTGTGTAACAGCTTTACCCCACACCTTTCGAGAAAGGCTGTCGTCAAAGCGCTAGTAAACACTGTGCCCTGATCTGACTGGATTTCCGCAGGAAAACCAACTCGCGCAAATATGGACAGTAGTGCATTGACTATCTCAACTGAGCTGAGTTCTTTAAGCGGCACTGCTTCAGGGAACTTTGTCGCTGGGCAGATCACAGTCAAAATGTGTCTGTACCCCGTGGCTGTTACCGGCAGAGGTCCCACTGTATCAATAACGAGCCGTCTAAAAGGCTCCGTAATGATAGGCACCAACTTCAACGGCGCCCTCGATTTGTCCCCTGGTTTGCCAACCCGCTGACAGGTGTCACATGTCCTCACAAAGGTTTCCACGTCACGAAAACACCCTGGCCAATAGTACTCTTGCAAGAGACGGTCCTTAGTCTTCTTAACTCCTAGGTGTCCGGACCACGAACCGCCATGCGACAAGCGCAACAGATCCTGACGGTAGCACTGAGGCACGATCAGCTGATCGAATTCGACTCCCCTGCGGTCTAGATACTTCCGGTACAAGACCCCACCTCTTTCCACAAAACGAACATTTTTCTTGGCGATACCTTCCTTGACATTGCAGCGCATGTTTTCTAGGCTGCCATCCTTTTTTTTGCTCGGCTATCAAAGCCGACCGGCTGACTTTTAGCAACCTATCAAGTCCATCGGACGTAGGCGCGATGAGCAAATCTGCAGATAGCTCTTCTAACTTTCCCGTGTCGGGCGTTTCCTCTCCAGTACCTGGTGCCTTAAGCGCTACAGGCTCAATTTTATTCAGTTCGGACGTGCTCTGAATATCAGCTTGCTGCGCCTCCGACCCTTTCTCATTGCTCGACAACGTCGGCCCCGCAACTACCGCCTTTGCAGCGAGCTCCCGAACTCTCGATCTGGTTAAGGCCTGAACGCTAGCCTCACCAAACAAAAGCCCCTTCTCGCGCAGGAGGTGATCGGACCTGTTCGAAAATAGGTACGGGTACTGGGGGGGCAGCATAGATGACACTGCGGCCTCCGTCTCAATTGCTCCGAAAGGTCCTTCAATAAGCACTTTTGCTACGGGCAGACACACGCTGTGAGCTTCCACGGCTTGCTTGATCCATGCGCACTCGCCCGTGAACATATCGGGTTCTACGTAAGAGGGGTGAACTACATCCATTGTAGCTGCGGAATCACGAAGCACTCGGCACTCTTTCCCGTTCACGAGGAAGTCTCGCATGTAAGGCTCGAGAAGCTTCATGTTCTCGTCAGTGCTGCATAATGACAAAAACACGACTTTTGTTTTTGTTTCTGGACACTGCGCCGAAAAGTGACCCGGCTTCTGGCACGTATAACACACGCGCGCTTGCCTCCTCTCGAACCGCTTTCTGCGTTCGGCTTCGGCTGCCGCCGTCTCCTTACGTTCGGTCGGACTGCTTTCACTCGCATCCGCACTACGCGTGTCCCCCCTTGCTCTCATGGGTGTGAACTTCGGCCTCTCAGACTTGGAGCCAAATTCACCCTTTTGACCGTCCTTAGCTCCGCGAGCCCGACGCGTCACAAACTCCTCGGCTAGCTCGGCGGCTTTAGCCACTGTACTAACGTCTGGCCTATCCAAGACCCAGTACCGCACGTTCTCAGGTAACCGACTATAAAACTGTTCCAGCCCGAAACACTGCAGAATTTTCTCGTGGTCACCAAACGCTTTCTCTTCTTTGAGCCACTCCTGCATGTTTGACATAAGCCTGTAGGCAAACTCTGTATATGACTCATTTCTGCCTTTTTCATTTTCCCGAAACTTCCGACGGAACGCCTCCGCTGACAGCCTGTACTTTTTTAGCAGACTTGATTTCACTTGGTCGAAATCCTCTGCCTCCTCTCTCTTCAAGCGAGCGACTACGTCGGCCGCCTCGGCGGGTAACAAAGTGAGCAAGCGCTGTGGCCACGTTTCCCGAGAGAACCCCTGCTTCTCGCACGTTCGCTCAAAGTTAACCAGGAACAAACCAATGTCCTCTCCAAGCTTAAACGGCCGCATCAGGTCAGTCATTTTGAACGATACCCGTTCTCCTGCACCGTGTGCCTGACTTCCATTACGAGCGCGTTCCATCTCTACCTCGAGACGCTTCATTTCTAAAGCGTGGTCGCGCTCTTCTTTCTCTTTTTGCTCTTTACGTTCGCGCTCCTCTTTCTCTTTTTGTTCTTTCCGTTCGCGCTCGTCTTTCTCTTTTTGCTCTTTACGTTCGCGCTCGTTTTTCTCTTTTTCTTTTTGTTCCCTCTCCTCAATGGTCTCAAGGCATTCCGACAGCTCGTCATCATCAGCCTCCAACTCAAGAATAGCCCTTAGCAGTTCTGGTTTTCTGAGTTTGTCTGAGACATCCAGACCCAACTCTCTTGCAAGCTCCAGCAATTTCGGTTTGCGCAACGACTTCAAATCCATGGCTGCTCCGAATGCTGCTTTCTCTACTGCCTACTATTGTCTTGCCGCAAACTAACCCGGCAGCAACGACAACACAATTACCAGCTCTGTTTCTGACACTAACAAAAGCCTGGCAAAACTCAGAAGAAGAAAGTCCCGCACTCACCAAACCTCGCAGCCAAGAATTCAGCGCAGTCGTTCCGCTGCAGGCAACCAGTCATCACACAGGGCTCGTTGCACTGCTCCCGGATGGTCGTTGTGCTGCTCAGCATACAGTTGACCGCATATCTTCGCTGCTGGCCTCCGTTGTCGGGATCTCACCGCTGGCAACCAGTTGTTGCATTTGGGTTGCAAGCCCCAAGGGTAGCGTTGGCCTGGCGGCCTGGGGCAAAGCTGGAAACATCCGAAGGTCCCGGCAAAGGATGAGTCGACTGGCAACAGAACAACTTGTTTATTCTGGCATCTCAAAAGAGCA
The DNA here is from genome assembly GCF_052857255.1 of Amblyomma americanum. NCBI lineage: Eukaryota > Metazoa > Arthropoda > Arachnida > Ixodida > Ixodidae > Amblyomma > Amblyomma americanum. The sequence goes on along the minus strand of NC_135502.1, from coordinate 118,703,975 downwards.
GCCGGTCAGGGCGACCACGTTACTCGAAGGACGAAATCGAAGTCTCCTTGGCGTCCGGGGCAGCTCTCTTTATAAACCCTCGGAGTCGAGGGCAAGAAGGAGCGGCTTGGGAAGAGTCATCCGATACGGCGACGCTTGAACATGTTCAGGCGTGACGGGCGCGTCCGCCAGGCCGGCGCCGGTCAGACCTCCTCGCCTCCCAGTTGGAGAGCTCCTCTCCCCGGCTGCCGCGCTTTGACAAGCGTGGGCAAAACATGCACACACACACACACGCACGCACGACGACACGTGGCACTGAAACCTGTCTGGACGCGCTTGGCGGGAGGCGTTGCGGCCGCGAAGAACGACGCCGCGGCGTCCGTTGCATCCGCGCCGGCTATACCGCGCGTCGAAGGCGAGACGTAACAACGTTTACTACAATTCTCACTGTGCACTTGCCACAAATTCAAGGTCAAAACTTTTGGATTTGAGGTGCAGTAGGCATACTGGTATTTAAAGTCAAAACACTCAGTGAACATGCTACGGTGATGTTAGATAGTGGGTTCCCGCTGGTTTTGGCAAGAGCAAGGCCTAATTACAAGGTGAAACACACTTTATGAAAAGTAGAACTGAAGTGTTGAATGGTATGAGTGAGCTAAATGAAGGGCGTCACACAATAGAAAGCCAGCACAGTTACACCAGCTGACAGCAGTCACTGGAGACACCAAACTGTCTCTCCCGCACAGAATGCCACAGCCGCAGTGAACCACCACAGTTGAGTTTCCCTTTAAGAGACTGCGCCAATTACAATCCCCTTCAGGTGGCAATGAGAGGAAACACCTTGTTGATGATGAAATCGGGGTTTCTTGATGACTCGGTGGTTCTCACTCGCAAACATTCACATTACTCGACGAAAAGAAAAGGTTAACTATTTATTTACAATATAAATAAAACAACAAGAAACAAGCAAGAAGACAACTATTTACAACATGACTGAACCTTTGATTAGATGAATTCAGGCCTGGTTCAACCCAGAGCGCTTACTTTTAAACCCTCTGTCTCCGCCCTTAGCGTGCGCAGCAACCAATAAGGTAACAAGTGACCCTCCTCATCAATCAATGGTTAGGGAAAGGAAAATAAGGTTTTCGTCAACTAACCACAGATTGGGGAAAGAATATTGCCTAAACAATGGTCGGGGAAAGGAAAGGCAAAGCTCTGCAATTCCCTCGACTAGACAAACATTTCAGAAAGGAGATGTTGCAAACACGCAAACAGCACATACACGGCTACCATTTCACACTGCAAAGGCAGGGACGGGACGGATGGGTTCCTTTGCTGGCGATGCGCTGATCGCAATACAGCCGCTGCCGAGTCCTCATCGGGCGTCCAAGTCTATGTGTCTCCAGAGGTGCGGCATTCCTCGCGAACACAAGACCGGCTGGCGCCACGGAAAGTTAATCGAACTTCACAACCACCCAGCCATATTCCTTTGCAATGGTGTACTATTACAGTAATCATATTCAATCCTACGTCTTCACACATTTTGACACAATCATGGCGTTGATGCTGACATGTGCCCATGAGGACTGCAGATGATCACCTTTAACCATTTCCCTTCTATATGGCATACTGAACTATACTCGAAGGCAAGATTCACACATAATGGCACAATCATGTTGTTGACAACATAGGACTTGGCATGTACCCATAAGGAGGCTGCAGCAAAACACCGCTGAACCACTTTCCTTTTATATGGCACACAATGACTCTATCACAATGTTCAAAAGCACGTCTTCACACACTGAAGGAATCATAGTATTGGCCATATTAGAGTTCGCACATCCTCAAAAGGGATTGGACAGTGCTAGGGAAGAAAAAACTTTTTACTCTGCCACTCCCTTGAAATTCCTTCTCAGGTCATACATCGAATGGTCATCTTCTCTTTTCTGTTACTCGTAATCTTGGTCCAGCACAACGCTGTAGCAGACCTGGCATTAAACTACATTTAGTGCCCACCATAGATATTTTCTTTCCTCTGCTGGCCTTACTTAGTAGAAAGACAGTGTCAAAGCTGTAACATATATTTGTGGAATAACTGCAGCCAGCTGAGTAAAATGTGGTTTGTGCAAAGCAGAGTTCATGTTCTCCACACGTGATGAACACCTTGAATGCTAGCATTCATGAGAGTGTTTGATATGTGTACAACTCCTAGAAGCAGTGTCTAACTGGTTTTTGTGGTTATTTTGCCATTTTCATAGGCATTCGTGGACTTCAGTACCTGGGAATGGAGCTGTTGACAAGGCGAGAAGACAGCGAGTTTAAAATAAAAATGAAGGAACTAGAAAATGAAAAAAAAACTTGAGCAAGAGGACGTGCGTCTCGAACTAGAAAGAGAGCGCCTTGCACAAGAAAGAGAGCGCTTCGCCTTAGAGGAGCGAAAAATAAAGCTTCAAGAGGACAGGCTTGCTCATGAAGCCCTATGCAGGCGAAAAGATAGAGAGCAATTCCGACAGCAATTTGAGAAAATGCTCATGAAGCAAGAGAAAAGGCTTGCTGCTCTCATTGAGAAGACACCACGGCAGTGATTGCTTTCTCGATTAAATTCTTAAGTCATTATCAACAAGGCACCTCTGCGATTGTTTTCTTATATGAAATAAGCGCAGAAGGCTGTTCAACACAGCTGTGTTGTCTAGTGCAACAGTGATGGGAAGACATTTTAAAACGCTGATGCTCTTCCCACTTGGAAAGCAGTGCATTTTCTGCCTTCTCACCATTTCTTGTTGCTCATTTATTTTCAAAAAACATACTTGTAATGATAGGAGTGGAAAGTACTACAGGACTGTGAAAGCAGTGATAAGGGAAAAATGGTTTAAAGATAGATAAAGCGTGCATGCATATACAAGAAAACACGCATCACTAGTATTCTAGCCACCCAGAGGAGCAAGATATTGCTCCAGTGTTGGAGGTTCTAGTCCAAAGTAACTAGACACCTGAGAGCTGTACAAGCAGGTGTGGCAATTGGCAAGTATTGCACTCACTTTATACATGCATTCTAACTTCTGTTTGAGCAGTTTTTGATTTTTTCGAAAATCCAAGAAAGCAAAGTTGCTGGAGATTTTTCCAAATCCCCACTCCACTGACTGCCGCACAGAACTCATGGCCTTATTGAAGGCTAACTGTTGTGCTGTCGCACGGGTCTTGCTATAAGGCTTCATCAAAAGAGCCCTCAAAGGGTACGCTGGGTCTCCGTAAATGCAATAACTGCGGCCCTGGACAAGCTTCTCAAGCTTTTCATACGTGTGGCTCTCCCTCAGGATCCCTAAAAAAAGTACAATTAGTAACATAACTGTTTCACATTCTCATAGCTGTGTACTGTCTCATATAGTACCAGACAAATTGAGGTCTTTAGGGAAAAATGCTATAAAGCAAACAAATGAAACATGCTCATTTTGCAAGAACATTTTTTATTTGTTTGCTGTGTCTTATGGCACTTAAGCTACTAAGGCCATCATGTGTCAAACACAAGGCTTTTTGTTATGAGTTTTTCATAAGAGCTGTAAGTGGGATCACCTTCGTTACATCAACCTAAAACATCTTTAAACATGTGAACATTTTCAAGGCCTTTTTCTTTTTCTTTAGCACCTCTCTGAGTTCGGGCAACATTGATGGGAAGGAATGCTAGACACTGAATGCATTTATCGGTGTCCTGAACTTACCTGCATCATGCTTGCTTCCAGGATATGACCCGTCCAGTTGGCAAATAATGCCGTTAGGGCACATAATGGCCTGATATTTTAAAGCGTGGGTGCGCTTACGGCCAGAAAAGAAAAGCTTCTGGTCTCTGAATGGACGGCAGATTGCTCTTGCCTTACGACTCAGCCCACTCAAAACTTGTAAAAAGGAACATCGTGAAGTCAACTTTTATAAAAGCACTCACAAAATCTTGTGAACACAAGTTGCATGACAGTTTTTCGAATCAGGTGTTGAGGCTAACGCAATCAGGGTACCCGCAATCTCTCCTGTCGTCAATAGCAAAAAAAGTCCAAATTGGTATGAAGCATGATAGAGAAGCCACGGATGACAGCGACAGCGGAACAAAAGGGTTGCCGTTTTGCCGTATCTGCACCAAATATCTCATAATCTTAAGAAAATTGGTAAAAAAGCAGGTGTAGACGTTGTCTTTTCAGCCTCACTGCGCTTGTCCAGCCTGTGCAACAAAGTGAACAAAAAGAAAAAGAACAGTAGCTGTACAACCCGGCACCGAGACCCTTTTGTGCCTTGTGTGGAGGGCGCCGTGTATTCCATCCCTTTAACTTGCGGTAAGGCTTACATAGGCCAAACAGGAAGATGTTTAAATGAAAGGTTAATGGAACACAAGAACGACTTAACTGGGGCCCCATTGAGGAACTTGCCCGCACATTGCCGGGTATGTGACAGCAAAAAGAAATGCATTCCTAACTTTAAGAAGGCAACTGTCTTGAAAAAACATAAAAACCAAATAACGCGCGAAATCATTGAAGCAGCCCACATCTCAGGGCTTAAGGAAGGTTGTGTTAGCACCCCTTCTATTTCATTATCTCAAAAAGAAATCACCTTCCTGTCTGGTTTTATCTGATTTTACCCGGTTTTTAGAGGCACACTTCACATGTCGCTTTTCCGTTCTAGCCGTGTTAATTTTTGGCGCCCATCCTTCGTTTCGCTATTTTTTTTTTCGTATTCTCGCCGTCTCATGTTTAGGTTTTTTAGCAAAATCGCGCCCTCAACTCTGTTTTGTCACTCGCGCATACTCAACCCTGTTTTTCCATTTTGTTTACACATGTCATTCATGCTCCATATCCTTGATCTCATTGTATGGTGTGATTCCTGTTATCTTTTGATGCCCTGTAAATCCTGTGGGTCCCAGTTTGTTCGCGTGGCTTGACCACTCCCTCTGGTGGGCTTTTCTTGGTGTGTGTATATAAGTGCGGGTTCAGTTTTCGTTCAAATAAATGTTGTAAGTTCAGCGCTCTGTACTATCTTCTCCTTCTACTTCCTTTTTGTGTTCGCGCTGCTGATACATATGATATGGACATGTCCGAGCTTTGGAAAACTTGATTGAACGGATGAGTCCTGGGAGGCACTGCTTCACAACGAGGACGAAACTAAACAACGTGAAGTCATCCGTCTCGCCCTTGCCGCTGCTGAGATCCAAGAGATCCCGGTCGACGGCTGAGGGGAAGACATGGCTGGGACCGAGCGGCGCCTCGGATACCCATCAACCTTTTGACGGGTGCAAATAAATTTTACTTCTCTTTCTCTCTCTATCCAAAAGACGCGGTTTTCGAGAAGCCCGCCCGCAAAACAACGCCCCCGAGCGCATGTCACTCCATGGCGCAAGTAGCATGTGACCTCTGTCCCGCGTCAGCTCCGGTGCAGGCCGCTGCTCGCTGCTTCAGCACACGCGGGAAAGAAGCTCGTGACACGTGCGCCATGGAGTGAAGTGTGCCTGGGGGCGTTGCGTCATGCGCGCGCTTTTCGAGACAGCCAGAATTTGTTGAGCGACAGCGACAAAGGTGATCGTGTTTTCGGAATTATAAGAACTGACATGGCCGTTACTAACAGCCGGCTACAAGTCCCCAATTGTAGCTAGGCGCCTAACTGTAATGGTTGAAAAGTTAGTTATCAGATATTAGTTAGCCAGCTTACTAGCTAACTTTATTCATCTGTTTTCTGACGTCCGGCCACACTGGTACTATTGTGCCGCAGAGGGCCGTCTTCATACCTCGAAAAGCCTTTTTTTTAAAACTTGGTACAGGGCTTTCATGAAACACATGACATAGTGCGCATTGTGTCTCACATTTCGAATGAAGAAACGGGCAGGGACCTTATACTTTAATGATTTATTTCAATTTCTTTTCGTACAGTCATCGGCAATAGGTCCCTGCTCCCACTGAACAAGGCCATGAGGTCTGAAATCACTTTGGTCGCTGCATAGGGGCGCCCCTTCAATACGTGACCACGATCGGGTTACACTGGCAGATTGGTGCCCGAGCTGCCAAATGACGGAGCACGACGACGTATCTGACACATCTGGCAAGCTTTAGCGTCGCTACTTCCCCCTCAGGAAAGAAACTGTTCGATGGTCGTGCGACGAATCTGCCTTTTCCACGACGCGACTGCGCCATGCTCCCATCCCCTGGCGGCGGTGTTGCGAAACACACTGGTGCCTGCGAAACGCCTGTACCAGATGCACCGGCACTGGAGTGGCTAGCGGAGGCGCCGCTGCCAGACTGCCCATGCCTCTGGTTGGTCGCCGTTTCCTGCTAATGTCACTACGATTGACGTCATCACGAAATAAACGAAACGAATGGCAACAAAATAAGGCACCAGGTTTTATATTCTGAACTCGCCTCCGAAGGCAATTACTCGCATAAGGTACTGGTATGGAAATATTGAAGGTAATGATCCATTTTTGCGATATATAGCAAAATCTTTGGTTTAAAGTGTTTCCATCGCTCGCATCGAGCAGTTAAGACTGCAACAGAAAACAAACAGGGAAACGCCTTTGTCGATAACAAAAACGTTAATAGAAAAAAACGCAACCCTAACGAGGGGAGATTGCGGATATATTGATTGCTACAGTGAAATCTTACACTATATGAAAACACCGCATTCATAAACTGCTTTCGGTTCAAAAATGCTTTCGTCCAGAATTGTTGGGTACGATGGCAAAATTCTTTGCTCGTGCTGCAACCTTCATTTGTCCTTCATCGACCGGCACTACTGCTCGGCCTCAGCAAATGTTGTGCCCCAACCTATAGTTGTGCTTCCAGTGAAATAATGCGCTTTGGCGTAGGCATCCTCTGAACCATTTTTTCCCTCCACGATTAAGGGATTCCAGTTTCTTCTTACTTCATCCAGCTCTTGCACTGTGCGGTTATCAAAGCAAGAGCTGTTAATTTGAGAAGAGTGGACCGGATGGCGGATGACCGGTGCGAACCGTCTACCACGTGAAGCAAACGCCACATTTATGAGTGATCGTCCTGCGGCAGCCAGTGACATTAACGGCGATTGTGTCACGTGATAGGCGGTTTGCGCGGATCATCCGCAATCCGGTCCGCCCGTCTAAACTTAAACAGGTCACGAACTGTGCACGCAACGGGAAAAAAGAAACGAACCTACCAGGATTTGAACCTGTAGTCTTTTGATCCGTAGCCAGGCGCATTACCCGTTACGCCACAGACCCTTTTTTTTTCTTTATTGCCTGGCTTTGACCCATACCATTTACACAAAAAACACTCAACAAAAAACACACAAAACGCTATGTACATACGACACTGTCGTGGTCAGCCATCATGAGTCTGGCTTCGTCATACTAAAATTCACGAAGCATACAGAGCGGCTCTAGCCTCGAGAGCCACTCGGGAGGCTCCGCAGCTGCTTTCTGGATGGCCAGAAAGCAGTCCATTCTTTCCCGAAAATAAATTCGGGCAGGTCGTGCGTCTTTGTCACAAAAATAGCCCGCCATTCTGGAGCGCCATATACTGTGGAGGCCCAAGAGCATTATGAGATCAAATGGTACCCCATCCTCATTGTCTGTGCTTAAATAACGAATTCCCTGCGCGTCAAGTGGTAGCTCTTTCTTTATTGTCCTTTGTAACACATCCCAAAAATAAACCCCTTCCCAGCAATGCAAAACAACATGGTCTATTGTTTCGGGCTGTTTACAAATTAAGCAGTTCGATCCCCACGGTAAAAAGAAATCCTTTCCTTCCAAAAACTTTTTAACTGGGAGTGTCCCGGTGTGTAATTTAAAAAAGAAGGTTTTTACTCCTGGTGGCACCTGCATTTTCTTCACCCTTTTTAAAACATCAGCTCCAGGACCTCCACTGTAGAAGGCCCTGTACATAAGCTCTGGGAAAACAATATCACAAAGATCATGGTACAACTTCTTTCTTTTAGTTTTATACAAATAATCGCTAGAAAAACGCGCTGAAAGAAACCTAACACTTGCTACAATCTCTTTGTAGTAACCAAAAATTCCACCCGAGAGCTCTTCTGTGGTAACAACAAACTCGGGCAGCAATCGCCGCAGCCTCACCTGGCACACGGTGCGCAAGAACGGGTCTGAGACGTCGCGAAAAAACAAAAAACGGTTCACCAGCTGCCTTAAAAAGAGGTGCCCTAGCCCCAACCCCCCGTCTTTTACCCGCCGGAACAGGTTCGTTCGGCTGCAACGTTCCCATTCGGAAGCCCATATAAAGACGGCAAAAATCCGGTGTAACTTCTGAATGTGCACCCGAGAGCAATGCAAAACCTGCATCACATACCAGAGCTTGCTAATAAAAAACAGGTTGCAGACTGTAGCTCTGGCGAAAATGGAGAGATTTGTGCCTTTCCATTTTCCAGCTCTGTCACGTGCTTCTTTCGTTTGCTGTTTCCAATACTCCTCGCTTTCGCGATAAGCATCGAGCGGAACGCCCAAATACTTGCCCGGTGTCGTCGTCCACGGTACGTTGGCAAAATGGTCCGGGTGGGATGGCCACCATCCATGCCAGAGTCCGAGGCATTTGGACCAATTAACCCCGCTACCGGTGACTTCGCTGAACTCGCGTACACACCCGACAGCTTCGCTTATGCTCTCCTGATCAACCGTGAATACAGCAACGTCGTCAGCATACGCCAGCAGCTTAACTTCAGCAGCTTGCAACCTAAAGCCATTGTTTTTAACAGTGAGGGCTGTTGGTACATCACCCTTTAAAATATGGGGTACCCCGCGATAAAAGTATCGCCTCTCCGTGCTGGTAGTGCTTAACACTTGATTCACAGCACACCTCGAGGCACGCACGAGCATGCGCAGCTTAGTGGACGTTCAGCAACTAGCGCCATCTCTTGGTCGCCAGTAGAAAACACCGTGTTGCTGAATGGGAAAATATTAAACACGTAATTCTGAGAAAACTAGAGAGTCTCCAGAGGTTCGGCGCGAACATGGTGGCTGTTGCGGCCGACTCTTCTCACAGAACCTCTCACCTATAAAATTCTTCTTGAGCTCACACCAGCTATTTCCGACGGCCGTACAAAAACAAATGGATGTATTGAAAATTCAAAATTGGTGGTGGTGGTAGTGGTTTTATTAAAAATAATAGTAAAAAGGAAGGAAAAGATTTTTGCTAGCCCCGGCATCTGCCATCGATACTGAAGCACCTGAGCTGGGGCAGCGGAAATAAAGGACAGCAGGCAGAATGGAGAAATGAAATGAAAGAGGTGAGAGGACAGGAATAGAGGACAGGGGGAGAAGTAATATGTACAAACTATTTACACAATAAGTAATGTGTCCAGGTTGCGCGCGTGATTAGTTCATTTAAGAGGAATTAAATCACACACGCGCACAGCACTGTGTAGGTTACAACTGGAGTGGGGCGTCCAGTTATTAATCGTTCAAGGTAGAACTCGCGGAGCGTTCGGTCACTGCGTGTAACTACCTGACGGAGAACAGACGGGACGTCAAGCCCGTGTGTTCGAGGAATGCACAGAGGCTCACCAAAGTTCGCTCACGAGTGCGCGCACTGCCCTGCGGCCACAATAGCGTCTTGATGGAGTCTGGTAGTATGCCCTGCGCCCTATAGGCCGCGAGCATATCGCGACGAGCATCGGCGAACGCGGAGCAGCGAAGGAGCAGATGTTCTAGTGTTTCCACTGCACCGCATCCGTCACACACATCACTCGTCGCGATTCCGTGACGCACCCGTCGTTCCCCGGGCCACACGCAGCCAATGCGCGCGCGGAGGATCATTGCACGTTGCGACCGTGTAAGTGCGCGACAGCCGGTGACACTGTCGATGCGCTCACCTCCCGCGATGCGTGGGTCGGGGTGCTGCTTTCGGAGATGGTCGTGAATGGCCGCACGCACGTCCTCCAGCGCAAGGGGCAGATCGCTGGCAGGTAGTTGGTGTGCAGCGGTCGCGAGGTCGTCAGCTTCTTCGTTGCCGGCGATGCCGCAGTGACCGGGCACCCACTGTGCACGCACGGCACAACCTCTCTGCGCGAGGCACTCGATGCGCGAGCGAATTTCCCGCACTAGTGGGGTACCGCGGCCGTTAGATCGCAGGCGGCTGAGGGCGGCGCGGGAGTCGCACAGCAGAGCACTCCTGGGCGGCGGAGGGCCGAGGGTGAGCAGCAGGTCCAGCCCGAGCCGGATCCCCATCACTCCGCCGTGGTGGAGGAGCCCAGGAAGGTTGCGTGTTGCTGGCTGTGCAGTCGCAGGGCGGGGATGGTGGCCGCCGCAGCAAGGGAGCAGCTGTCGCGGGCCACTGAGCCGTCGGTGTACACGAGGAGATGGTCCTGGAGCTCCTCGTGTATGACGGCTCTAGCCAGCTGCTGCACAGCGCAGAGGGGTGTGCTCCGCTTTCCCGCGATGCCGACGATCTCTCGCTGTACCTCCGAGGCAGCAGGCCGGGGCGCGCAGGAGCCGTAGGGGGGTGGGCCTTGGGTCAATTGCTCATACTCGAGCAGCGCCACGCCCATTCGTGAGCGCGGGTGCGAGCGCATACGCTGCAGCAGCGAGCCGCCGTCCGGTGCGCAGTGAAGCCGGTCGATGTGATTCAGTGCCCTGCGCGCTGCTTGGAGCTCAAGGGGCCACGCTCCTGCCTCGGCCAACGTTGCGGCGCACTGCGAGTTTTTGGGCAGGCCTAGGCACACGCGCAGGGACTTCGGGGTGCTGAAGCTCGAGCTTCTTCCAGCACGGCTTGCGCACCGTGACGAGCGGCAGCGCATAGAGCACCGCCCCCAAAGCTGCGGCATTGTATAGACGCAGCGCGGCTTGCTGGGAGATGCCCTGGCCTCGAGCGGTGAGCTTGCGCACGGCGGCGGTGATCCTCTTCATATGCAGACAGGCCTTGGTCGCCGCGGGGCGGAAGGAAAGGCGCCAGTCGATGTCCAGGCCAAGGTACCGCCCCGATTTACGCCAAGGAATCGGAGTCCCGTCCAGTGACAGTGGCGCAAGGTGCGCTCGCGAGCGCGAAACGCAGGTCATGTCCACCGATTTGTCCGCGCTCAGCGACAGACCAAGGCCGCGAAAGCCGGCATCGATTGTGGTCAGGGCACCCTGAAGGCACCCCCGCACGCGGAACGCCTCGCCCGGTGGTCACCGGCACCACAGAGCTATGTCGTCTGCATATATGGACATGTGCACATGGTGTCGGCCGCTCGTGGGGAGGGAGGCCGGCACCACCGACATGGCCACATTAAACAGAAATGGTGATAGGACAGAGCCCTGCGGCACGCCCGTGTCCACCGGGCGAGGCTTGGAGAGCTTACCCCCTACTCGTACGGGCATGGCGCGCCCGCTCAGGAAGCCATGAACGTATCGCAAAAGGCGCCCGCTCACACCAGCCCCCTCAAGCACCGCGAGAATTGGTGCGCTCAATTCTCGCGGTGCTTGAGGGGGCTGGTGTGAGCGGTCGCCATTTGCGATATGTTCATGGCTTCCTGAGCGGGCGCACCATGCTCAATATTATAATAATTGGTTTTTGGGGAAAGGAAATGGTGCAGTATCTGTCTCATATATCGTTGGACACCTGAACCGCGCCGTAAGGGAAGAGATAAAGGAGGGAGTGAAAGAAGAAAGGAATAAAGAGGTGCCGTAGTGGAGGGCTCCGGAATATTTTCGACCACCTGGGGATCTTTAACGTGCACGGACATCGCACAGCACACTGGCGCCTTAGCGTTTTGCCTCCATAAAAACGCAGCCGCCGCGGTCGGGTTCGAACCCGGGAGCTCCGGATCAGTAGCCGAGCGAGCGAGCTTTGAGCTCGAGTGTGTTTTTGTGACAGCTTTTTTTTTTGGTGGCTGAGTACGTAGGCCCGGTTCCTTCACTGTTTCTTTCTGTACAGTTTCTTTCAGTGTTATAAAAGTCCACTTCCTTTGTTCGTCCGTGCATCATCGTTCGTCCATCGTCTGGCTGGCTGCTACGAGTCCAACGCTAAATAAACGAGCACCTAGAAGGAAGCGAGGTGTGAAGAAGAACCTTGACATCTTTACTGATCCCCAGGTGGTCGAAAACTTTCCGGAGACTTCCACAGCGGCAACTTTTTTCTTCTTTCACTCCCTCCTTTATCCCTTCCCTTACGGCGTGGCTTGCGTATCCGCCGAGGTATTTGAGACAGTTACTGCGCCATTTCATTTCCTCAAAAACCAATCTTAGAGATACTTATGGACACAACATAAATATTTGCACAAATAAGCACCATTCATACAAGATGTGCAAGAATGCACCTGGAACAAAAAAAAAGAAAAATTAAAGTTCTATAAATGTCCACCAGGCACGAATGTAATGGTTATGCGTCTTCGACGGTGGATGCAGAACATCGAGACTGTGAAAACTTGTTTCCCCCCCTCTATTTCGTCGCAGCCCGTCTGCATTGTCGGCGGTCAGGACAGCATCGGTTGGGCGAGGAGGGAAGTCTCCCTCATGGGGGAAAGGGAACGGCGACGGGAGCGCCACCTCGTAGGTTACGCGGAATTCTGCGGGACCGGACAGAGTCTTTTCGCGATCCGGCCAACGTCCCGAGCGGTCGGAACCGCACGCTCTCGTCACCTTCCGCGGCAGGCGTACGGGGATCCGTTGTGCCTTGCCGCTGGACTTCTGGTTCCAGGCAGCGAAGCGAGTGCCGCAAACGCGCGCTCTGATCGCCTTCCCCAGCAAATGCTAGGGAATGGCTTTGCCTCAAGAATGCGGCGCGCACGGGAAAACCCGGCCGCCATTGTCTCCGCATACAAATGTTCGCCGCCGATACCTGCGAAGTCGCGCCCCTGCCCCAGCCGGTAAGTCGGAAGTCCTTCTTACGTAGCCTTCTATTTCCGAGGAATGCCTCTTTGATATTTTGTAGCTAGCTGACCCACTATGTGTATTAATTGCAAGTGTAATAAATAGCATATGAGTGTTCACGCTGTGTCGTGCCTTCCCTTTGTCCCTCGAGCACGAACCCCATCCGCGGTTAGCGAGCGGGAACGCTGCATCCGCGGAGTGGGAGTGCGGGCGGGGCGAAATGCTTTGTACATCTATATATTTCTACAAGATTGACATTCGCGAATGGACCCAGCTAATGGATTCAGGTGTTCGATGGGGCATAGGAGAAAGCTATATTGAACATATTCGTTCGTGGGTGGGAAAGTCACTGTGAGCAATATGCGTGGTATTATATCCAAGCTTCAGAGATTGCAAGAGTAGTACGACATCAGCCAAGTGAGGCCCGTCTCTTTCACGAACACACAGCTTCCGGACGCCCAGGTGGATATGACTGCAGCCTATACTTACGCTCCCTGCCCTGCAGACGCTGTACAGTCAGAGGCGACACACTTAAGCTCCCGCTGCCGAAGATGCAGCGGTGGTATGCCGTCATCGCGCCGGCTAGGAAATGTGGAGGTGTTGAAAAAGAGGAGGACGTGCCACGGTGCCCGAAGGCACTGAGCCCGAACCCACTGCTTCGCGAGAACCGAGGGAGCTCCTCGAGACATTTTGCCGGAGCACTGAATACTTCACTAGGACTGCCTTTGCATAATAGGTGCTCTGCTGAGGCAACACACACACACACACACACACACACACACACACACACACACACACACACACACACACACACACACACACACACACACACACACACACACACACACACACACACACACACACACACACACACACACACACACACACACACACACACACACACACACACACACACACACACACACGCACGCACGCACGCACGCACGCACACACACACACACACACACACACGCACACACACACACACAAATCAAGGATGGTTTAGCTTGGGGCTAATCATGAATTATCTTAGCTTAGGTAGGCCTGGTTTTGCATGGTTTATGTTGGCTTTCTATTGTGTTGCTTGATTTGAGCGGGCTTACCTCGGTGGATGTAAGTTTGCGTGATATTGGATCAATTTCGATGGACACTGCGGGAGAAATGGTCATTCTCAACATTCGTAGATCCCTGGGAGACCTCATACAAATTCTGGCACAGCAGTGCGGTGGTTAAGCGACGCGCCCCTGCCCTGCGGTGGCAGGTGTTGCCATCGGTGAGGCTTCTGAAACCCAGGTTGCTTTTCCCTAAGAGTCTCTCACGACTGCCACCGTGGGCAGTTCGATCACAATCCGGCGGGCAGGTTGTGATGACGTCACAAGGTCACGTGACCTAGGTGCCCCACCTGTCACCAAGCTCTTCCCCATTTGATTCCCCGTTTGATTCTTTCAGGCGCGCCTGGATGACACGAATAACCTATCTAGCTACCGCCGCCGCCTTGTATGCACTTTATACGCTAAAAGTGACCGCGTAGTATATTCATGTGAAACAAGACATAGATGACGTTTATTTTAGGCCAGTTTAAGCTTACGATTGTAAGGCGCAGTGAAAACCTTCGGCACTGGAGGCTTCGATGGAACGTTCTATGTATACCTACATTGAAGTGAAACTCACACACCACACTTGGAAGAAAACGGGAGTTTGCACCCACGCCCTGTCACAAGGCACCCAGCCCGATTGTCATCACCACCAAGCAATGACGGTCTTCACGTGCGTTTGGATGAGTGGATAAATTGGTCCCAGCAAAAGTTTAGTGAAAAAATGCAGCGTGGAGCTACGGAAATACACAGATGGGCGGTGATATGCTTGTTTTATTGTAAGATCGATTTTTAAACCCAGCTTCGCATAGCAAAAATTTCGTTGAAGCGGAAACGCGCCCCAAAAATGGTTCGTTGTGATGAGAAATTTGTTCCAATACTTTACTCCGTCATCTCGCCCATATTATTTAACATAGCGATGATTGGTATAGCCAAGAAACTCATCAAGATCGAAGGTATACAACACGCAATGTACGCAGATGATATTACAGTATGGGTCAACCAAGGCTCCTTGGGAGAAAAACAAGAGAAACTGCAAGAAGCAGCAAGCTGCGTCGAAGAGAATGTTAAAGAAAGGGGACTAGCCTGCGCCACGGAGAAATCCGAGCTCCTGAGAGTAGGAAGACGCCCCACCCAAGCAGAGCTAGAAGTGAAGCTGGAGGGACAAAACATACCAGAGAGAAACATGATACGAGTCTTGGGCATGTGGATCCAAGGAAGTAATAAATGCAGCCACACGATCAGCCTGCTCCAAAAGTCAACGGAGCAGGTGAGTCGTATGATAACCAGGGTCTCCCAAAGAAGATACGGAATGAAAGAAGCTGATACGATAAAACTGGTCAGAAGTCTGGTGGTCAGCAGAGTCACCTACTCGCTCCCGTACCACCCCATGAACAAGCAAGAAAGGGAACAAGCTGACACGCTCTTAAGAAAAGCATACAAGACGGCGCTACACCTGCCTAGAGACACACCAAACGACAAGCTGCTGCCGCTGGGGCTCAGTAACACCTTCAGCGAACTAGCGGAAGCACAGCTCAAGACGCAGAATTCCAGACTCCGAACGTCAGCCGGCGGCCGAGCACTCCTAAAGAGGTTAGGTTACGACATGGAAGGGCATTTTGATCGATCCGCCGATATCCCGGACAACATCCGTAAAACCCTCCAAGTCTCTCCTATACCAAAGAACATGGACCCGAATCTCCACGCGGCTAGAAGACAGGCGCGGGCAGATTATGTGCAACGCCATTTGGCTAAACTAGAAAACACAGTGTACACGGACGCAGCGCTTTATCCGTGGGATAAACGCACAAGAATAATCAATGCCGCCGCAGCAGTCGTGGATTACGCCGGCAAACCGATCACATACGCAACCCTACGGGGCCACACGGTAGCAGAGGGGGAGGAAGTCGCCGTTGCACTAGCGGCAGCCGAAGGCTATCGGAGAAACAAATCACTGATCATATTAACAGAGTCGAAATCCACATGCAGGAACTACGCGCAAGGTAGAGTCTGCAAGGCGGCCCTAAGAATCCTCCTCGAAACAGGGCCCCCTAGCCAAAAAGTAACCCACAAGATACTCTGGATACCGGCACACACGGGGATAGAGAGCAACTCAAGGGTGGACAGATTAGTTTGCGAGATCACGTTCCGAGCTGAGCTGTTGGAGACCCTAGAGAACCCTACCATAGTGTAGCCAGTATATATATGCGGAGCTGCTAAATTGCTACAGAGGACAGAGGCTCAAGTACTCTCCGCCACACAACTCATTAACACAACAAGAAGCAGTGAACTGGCGGAGACTGCGAACAGGAACATTCTTCAACCTATACATTCTACACAAAATGTACCCTACGCAATTCAGGGACACATGCCCGTGGTGCGGGGCAACCCCCACGCTGTACCACATTGCATGGGAGTGCAAACGCAATTATGCATTCCACAAACTCAAAACCCCGAGTGCGGAGCAATGGGAGGGTCTGCTCACCAGCAGCGAGCGCACAGCCCAAAGGGCCCTTGTGCAGCACGCATGCGAAGCAGCAAGACTCAGCGGAGCCCTGGAATAGGGGCCCGACCTTGCAAAGAGGCCAGACGTCAACGATGAAGACGACGGCCCACCGCTACTCTCAATGAGATTTCAATAAATGTTTTTTTTTCGCTCTCTCTCTCCATTACTTTCTATGGCGAGCTGACGGGGAATCGGAAACATGTATGCAGTGCATGCCACACGTTATAGTTAAAAAAAAAACTGATAATCACGTCGTTATCCTAGCTTCTGCATTTGTTTGTTTTATTACGCCTGCGTCATTTCAGATGTTTTCTTACACTTATGTAAACGATGAAGCTGTTCTTTAATTTGCGTCACTGAAGCACTGCTACTTTTGTGTGTTACGTCTATCACTCATGCCTCTTCCTTTATGCCTGTTCAAGTTTATTATGTCTGCATACACATAATTGTGCGAAGTTGTCAGACACGATGTACAGTTTGCTTTGTAGGTGTATTGTGGACTTAATCACGGTGTCCGAGCAGCTTTTACTCAGGAGGAAGTTTAGTTATACCTGGTACATAGAACAGAAAAGGGGCCGCCGCGGTGGCGCTGTGGTTACGCCGCCCGGCTGCTGACCCGAAAGACGCGGGATTCGATTCCGGCCGCGGCGGTCGAATTTCGATGCAGGCAAATTTTATAGGCGCGTTTACTGTGCGATGTCGGTGCAGGTTAAAAAATCCCAGGTGGTATAAATTCCCGAAGCCCTTGAATACGGCGCCCTTCATAGCCTGAGTCGCTTTGGGACGGTAAACCCCCATAAACCAAACCAGAACTAAAAAGGCCTGAATTTAGTTACAAACCGACTGCCGAAATACTCCCATACTTTCGCGCCTTCTCTGTTCTCTCTCTCTCCCTTTATCATTTAACACAGGCTTGAACTGTGTATTTCAAAGGGGTAGAGGCAGGAAGTATTTTGAGTATCTGTTTTTTCCCCTTGAAAGAGGCCTACGGGCCTAGTAATTCTGAAAATGAGCTCAAAACAACAGTGCGCATTGCGAATAATTAATTACAAACGATTTGTACGGTATAGTGTAGATCTCGGTCGGCGCCAGCGCTGAAGTGCACCTCGACGTCACGATCGACCGGCCAACCTAGACTACCACATTCCTGATGACGTCGGTGTCACCGGTAGGCACTGGTTGTACCTCTGAACGGTCACTGGATTGAATGACGTCTCAATAATTGGGGCGAGTGCAGCATACGTTACGCGACGTGGATGGAAATGCCGATCGTCTCCTCAGACAGCTTTCAAAATCATATAAAATAATGTTTCGCCCAACGCCTGCAACTGGAATTTGCTAGAAGGCATCTCCTTACGGTCGTGTAACAAATCATATGGTTTGTTTGCATTCAAAATTTTGTGTCTGAACCCCTTTAAATTCTTTATGCCACTCCCAGCTTACTTTGTGTCCCGTCGCCAATTGACGGGTAGCATATCGCGCATTATGCCTACCTGCCGTTTCTTCAGTCACTCTTCGATGTAAAAGCGTCAGCTCGATTGAGATACCTTACACTTTAAACACGAATATGCCTCTGTGGGCGTAAAAAGGGAGTAAGCTGTCCTCCGGAGCATTCCCTTTTGTGAAAGGGAGTGCGCTAGGGGACAGCTTACTCTTTTTTTACTTCTTTCTGTGGACACGACGAAGCATGGTGCATGAATGACGCTTTATTGAAGAAGGCGAGCGGTTATATAGGCAAGCGGTTAGATAACAGAAATGGGGGCTGCTTCTGTCCGGCTAGGCGCGTGTGCATGACTTGCACTACGTCACATCTCCCCTCTCTCTCTTTTTTTTTTTTTTTAATCGTCGAATCAAGTAGAGTTTCAGAACTCAGGCGCCGGGTATCTTCGTGGTGGTTGGCGCTTCCGTTCACTCCTGCGGAGTTGTGTAGATTCGGATGTCCCTGTAGTGTCTGGGACTCCCACAGCTGGCAGCGGCGCGGGAGTCTTGTGGTCTGGAGACGAGGGAGGAGGAGCCGGATTGAGGTGTTCTCTTGTGCGCTGAAACTGTTGACCCTCTTCCGTTTTGACGATGTAGGCACGAGGAGTCTCAGCCCGCTGTACGACCGTGACAGGGGACCATGATCTTGAGGGCACATTGTACATAGTTGCGGTCGAGCCAGTGCGAAGCTCTGGAAGAGGCCGTGTACCTCTGTTGTAGAAGCAGCGTTGCTTGCTCCTGATGTCTTCTAGCCTTCGTCGCACGGTCTTGGGTGGCACTGTTTGTGGCTGTAGGTGGCTGGTTGGTACAGGAAGCAGCGTTCTTGTCTGTCGGCCCATGAGCCTCTGCACAGGGGACTTCAGAGAAGAGTCCCGAGGTGAATTTCGACACTCAAGCAATGCGGCACAAAACTCAGTGCTGCCAAAACGGAGCCGCCTTAACAGCTTCTTAGCTTCCTGTACTGCTCTTTCTGCCATTCCATTCGAGCGGGGATAGTACGGACTAGACCGGACGTGTTGCAGGCCAATCTTATCAGCGTAATCCTTGAACTGTTGGCTACTGAAGGGCGGTCCGTTGTCTGTGCAAAGTCGCCTTGGGAAGCCATGTGTTGCGAAGATGTCATTGCATGCTGCAATAACCTTGTTGGCTGACGGCGCTTGCACAAGCCTGATTTCAAAAGAGAAAGAGTAGAAGTCAACAACGACTAAGTACTCGGCACCGTTGTGATGACAAATATCAGCTCCTACTGACTCCCAGGGCAGAGTTGGTATCTCGTGACTTAACAGCGGTAGTCGCGCATTTCTTGATTTCTACTTTTGGCATGTTTGACAGCGTTGAGCGACTTCCTCAATATCGCTGTTTATACTTGGCCAGAAGACAACGGTTCGGGCGCGTGCCTTCATTTTTTCTGCTCCTGTGTGCGCAGCATGAAGAGAAGCCAGTACCTCACTGCGCAGTCTGGCAGGAATGATAAGGCGATTGCTCCGGAACACAAGGCCGGATTCAGTATGCAGCTCGTCGCGGAAGCTCCAGTAGCTGCGTAGCTCGGTAGTGACGTCAGCCTTGTCAATGGGCCACGCTGTGCTTGCATACTGGCGAAGTTTCACCATGCTTGGGTAACGGTCCGTCTCCCGCAGAACTTGCTCCAGGCGCCTGTCTGAAGCTTGAAGACAAGCGATTGTGTTAACGTGGAAATGCGCGCAATGTTCTACGAGCTGTGCTTTATTAGGAAAACGTGATAACGCGTCAGCGATGAACAGTTGTTTTCCCGGAGTATACTTGACATTTATATGGTATTTTTGTAGGTTTAGACGCATACGCTGCAGGCGGAGAGGGCACTGGCATAATGGCTTCTTGAAAATCATTTCAAGCGGCTTGTGATCAGATTCCACAATGACTTCTGGCTGCCCGAAAATGTAGTCCTTGAATTTTTCACAGCCGTGGACGATTGCTAGCATCTCTTTCTCTATCTGCGCGTACCTTTGCTGTGCTTCTGTCAGCGAGCGAGATGAGTAAGCTAAGGGGTGTCCATCATGCATTATCACAGCGCCAATTTCGTTTTGGCTGGCGTCTACAGATAGGGTGATCGGTTTGCCCTTCTGGTAATATGCCAATATGGGAGCCGTTGCTAGTGCTTCGTGCAGTGCTTCAAAGCTTTTTTGATGTCTGTCTTCCCAAACCCATGCAGCATTCTTTTTTAAAAGTTCTCGGAGCGATGCTGTGAGCGTTGACATATTAGGAATGAAGCGGGAAACGAAGTTCACCATACCCAAGAATGTCTGTAGCTCTTTCCGGTTGCAAGGGGCCTGCACGTGGAAAATATCTTCCGGTCTCCCTGGATCCAGGCTCAACCCGTCGCGCGTCAACACGTGGCCTAGGTACTTGACGGATTCCTGCAAGAAGTTACACTTTGTTTTGTTCAATTTCAAGTTGTGCTCCTGACATCTTGTCAGCACATTGACAAGATTTGCGTCATGCTCTTCTTTAGTGCGACCCCAGACTAGAATGTCGTCCATTACGACTGCTGTGCCAGTGAGACCTTCTAGTACTTTGTGCATGGCGCGCTGAAATATTTCGGGAGCCGAAGAAATGCCGAAAGGCATACGTAGGAACCTGTAACGACCGTACGGAGTGCTCATTGTGCAAATTCTGGAGCTTTCCTCATCCAGTTTTATCTGCCAAAATCCCGTAGCGGCATTCAAAGTCGAAAAGTATTGTGCTCCACACAGAGACGGTGCAATGTCTTCTAGCGTTGGCATAGGATAATGTTCCCTCAGCAGCGCTTTGTTCAAATCAGATGGATCGAGACATATGCGTACCTTGTCGTTCTTTATGACGGTAACCATGTGGCTGGACCACTCGGTTGGCTCGGTCACCTTGGAAACTACTCCGGCTGCTTCCATGCGGTCCAGTTCCGCTTTTACTTTGTCCTCGAGTGCGAACGGAATCCGGCGTGCTGCTTTGACCACTCCTTGGGAACCTGGCTTGAGCTTCAAGTGGTAGACGACACCCTTGAGCTCGCCTAATCCGGAGAAGACGTCTTCATACAGCTTGACTACGTCGTACAGCTCTTGGTGCTCCAGTGAAGCAATTCGGCGAATCAAGCCTATCTTCTCGGCAACTGAGCCGCTAAGAGTCACGGGTATGTCGTCTTCCATTACGAAGAATGTCGTTTCAAATGTTCCCTCGGGTCCGGTCACATGAAGGTGACTACGTTTCGTTGCTTTTTTCTGAAAGCCAAAAAATGTGTTCAGCACGACAGCGCGGTTTTCGGGTTGCTTTTGAGTTATCTTCTGCAGGTGGCTGCGTGATATGACCGAGCAATTGGCTCCTGTATCAAGCTTGCAGGCAACGGGCGTTTCTTCTATTTTCACGATTGCAGTCCAGCGGTCGTCTTTCTTGCTGCTTGGCGATAAAGTTTGCAACCAGAAATTATCTGCCTGTCCGTCTGAATTCGCTTCCAGTGACGCCACTTTTTGCTCTTTCACGCAGAGGTTAGCGCTCTTCGTTTTGCACGCAGCTGCAAAATGATTTCTTTTGCCACATTTTAAGCACGTGCGTCCCTTTGCAGGGCATGCTTCACTGTTGTGAACACGAGCACATTTGTTACAGCGACTTTTCATTTGGAGGACCGCATTGACCTCCACTTGACAGTTCTTGCTGGAGTGTATTTGTTCACTTTGCTCTTTGCCGTGTTCCCGAGCTCGACACATTTCAACAGTTTTGGCCAAGGAAGCATTTTCAGAAAGAAGCGTTTCTTGAAGCTTCTTGTCTCTCATTCCCAGAATGATTCTGCTTCTTAGCATGCGTTCTTCCAGCTCACCGAATTCACAGCTTTTTGCTAGTACACGCAGCTCCGTTAACCAATCGTTAAAATGTTCGTCTTCCTTCTCGTCACGCTTTTCAAATCGAAACTCGTGATAAGCTAGGTTTAGTGCTGGTTTGTAGAACGCTTCAAACTTTCGCTTCAGTACAGCAATGTCGCTTTTATCCTCTCCAGCATCAAATACGAAAGTGCTGTACGTTTTGCGTGCGTCTTCTCCAATACTGATGAGAAAAGTGGCTGCCTGTACCTCTTTCGGTTGTTGGTCCAGGTAGGTTGCAGTTGAGAAGAGCTCGAACTCTTGCTTCCATGCTTCCCAGCTATGCCAGACATCTCCCGTTGTATCCAGGGCCTTCGGTGGTGGCAGCAGCGAAGTGACGGGGGCGGCAGGCTGGGCGCGGTGCTGCTCGGCGTCTGTCATGGCTCTGGTCCGATGAAATTACCCGGGCCTCCCGGATTGCCGTGCTTCTGCCGTCGGTTACGTTGCCCGGTTGCGTTGCGCGATCGCTAACCGGCCACTTCTGACACCATGTGGACACGACGAAGCATGGTGCATGAATGACGCTTTATTGAAGAAGGCGAGCGGTTATATAGGCAAGCGGTTAGATAACAGAAATGGGGGCTGCTTCTGTCCGGCTAGGCGCGTGTGCATGACTTGCACTACGTCACACTTTCTGCTTGGAGTGTACCGACGAGTACAACCTTTGAGGGCCACGAAAAAGCGGAGCTCGTGCACCGAAATCCCGAAGACGGGCGTTGTCCCTTACTATGTGCGGCGCAAACACGGCGCAAACGTGCGATGAAGAATAGCAGCGCAACACAGAAAAAACGAAACACAGCGACAAGTTGACGCTCGAGCGATGCCAGTGAGAAACATTCAGAAGGGCCTGAAGTAGATAGAAGACGCGAAATTCGCCAACTATAGCCCTTACCCTAGTGCGATGAAAAATCGCATAGCTATTCGAAGCTATTCGATCTGAATATGCTGAAGGTGCTAACTCGATCGAAACAATGAACCATTGTTGGACTGCTTTCATACAGCGAGATTTTTTTGTTATTTTTGAGAATTAGTTTAGTATCCCAAACTTTATGAGCATCCAATCTTGCATTTTGCGCCCATACTGCCATGGTCGTTAGCCATTGTAGTCAGTTAGATTTTTGCGCTAACTGTCTTTCCCTGTACTTTTCAATGAAAATTTATTTATTCGTTATTATTATTATTTAATTAACTTATTTTAACCCTCACCTCTTTGCTTCCTCGATTTTCATTCCAATCACCTCAAAATCTCTCAAAATTCGTAATTCGTTTTCCCAGATTCCTCCATTTTATTTATGAAGCGTTTGAGATAAGCCTGGATGAATTTTCCTACCGTTTGAATCGGCGGCAAACCCTGGCCAATCCTTCACAGTAGGCAGGTGCCATCGCTTCAGAGGCAACAACAATAACGATCGGAAATTGCGCGCACGGTGTTCGCTTAAGTGTGAAGGAAGACGAAGAAGAACGCTTCTGCCGGCCTCTCAGGAGCCACGTTAGTCACCTCAGCCACTGCCGCCGGCGCAAGCTGAGGCCGTTACGCCACCTCATTGGCCTCCACTAAGCCTTCGCGCCCGAGCCGAAGGCCAGATGGCCCAGGTCGCCAAGAAGCCCACGCTTCTGCTTCGCGGACCGGCGGTTGCCCCCCGCACGGGAGCGTCGCTTGTTCGCACTGGCCGCGACACCACGGGCGCCCCGAAGACCGCCACGCTTGGCTGGCTCACCCACGACGACAGCGGCGCCATCGAGAGGTGGGACCGCAAGTGGTTCTGCTGCGCCACGCTGTGCCTGGTGGCCCTCGTGGTGGTGGCGCTGTGGGTCGTCGTCTACACGCTGCGCGGGCCCCAGAAGCGGCTCACGAGCACACCGCTACCGGAAGCGTTCCGCGGCCGGGTCGTGCCGGAGACCGTGGCGCCGGTCCCCGTCCGCCCGGACAGCGACGACAACGCCAACGACGTCGAAGCAAGTGACGGGTCTTCCTCTCCGCGCCAGCCGGACGACTCTTACGGGGACACGATTGGGGACGAGGGCGGCTTCAACATCACTGACGCCGTGGGCACGACCTCGGACGAATACGAATGGACCTGAGTGGCGCCAACCTCAGTTTTGCTTCGGAACGCCGCTGTGTCGATACCATCGTCGCGCGTCTACCGAAGCAGCCGCTTGGCGCTACTCTTGGCCCCTGGAAGGCTGACCATTGAAGACGCCATTGTGAACTCATCGCACACGACTACGCGTCGTGAATTTATTTGTCACTGTCGTCTTTAACTCATTGTGAAGTAATAATGACTGCTGCTTTGTCGAGCTTTTCTTGTGCTTATTAAACAAATTTGTTATTTGTCAGCTGCGGAGCTGCTTCCCGCGTAAAATTAGGATAATTTAATACGGAATGTGATTGCGTTGTACGCTCGGCGGAAATCTGTTACTGCCGTTAACACGTGGCCGAGGAGCTGTGAGCGGCAGCTTTGCCCTTGGCTAATGAAATTAATTGAAATTTTTGCTTAAAAACAGGGCACATTATATGATGATTGCAAGTCTGGCTACAAAATAGCGAAGCGTTGGTTTCAAAAGCAACTTTCACCAAGACCTCCTAATATACACAAGTTCTCTGGAGTTTTTGCCAGGTTAGTAGATGCATCAGTACTCATATCGTTATGTTTGCGCGCATTTCTGATAGCTCTGCAACAGGAGCAGCTGAAACCTTCTGGTGGTTGCAGTTCCTCCCATGTACTTGAGATTAAAGAAATCTTTAGGTGGGGGAGAATACTGGAGTAAATTGGTTTACTATAGATGAACTTGTAAAAAATTCTAGCAGTTGCCTTTTGCACTGGCTTCTAGCTGTATTTTATTCCTCACGTAGGGGACCGGTCTACGTTCCAGAGGCGATCACATCCGAGTGTGCTTATTTATTTACCTGCAGCGCCGAAAGGCTTTACAGTGGGGGAGGATGTGCAAAACGATGACGTAAGCAGTGCCAGCAACAGAATTATTCAACATCATATCAAGAAGCAAACATAAAACCTGACAAAATGCAAAAAACGAAAACAAAAATGAACAAAGCGCTAGTAAACTGAAAAGTGCTAATTAAAACATACGCTTGTTATTATCTGCGGCTGTCAGGTTTCAGCGAACGCGCTATTGGGTGCAGAATTGCCAGCAGAGACAATGAACGGCCACAAGCGTCAAACGCTGTCTCCGGAGTAGTTGCACTTCAATTTTTACGTAAAGTCAAACGTGATTTGAAGATTATCATGGTAGCTGCGGCCAAAAGGACCATTAAACTCTTCTTGGCTTCACGGTCGCATATTTGCAATACAAATACCGGTGCGGAATAAGCACTTCGGCTAGGTGCCCTCGTGTATTGCTCTCAGTCTTCTAGAAAAAAAAAATGGCTGTGGTTTAGCTCTGGTTAAACCTGGAGTGACGCGATAGCCACAGCTGGCTGAGTGGAACTCGCTCAGTCGAATTGCAAAGTCAGTCTTCCGCCGCTCCGTTTCGCTGGGCGTTCCTTCTTCATATTCGTTCCTGAACGTGGATTCGCTCTTCCCCTCTCCCCCACTCGGTTTCGACGGCGCGTCGCACCGCCGGCTGCAGCAGTGGCTCCACACCACGTGACCAGCCACGGCGTCGCCACGGAGCTCAAGGGGTGCCACGCCGATGGCTCGAAGTGCTAGCGTAGTGTAGCTATCGCTACAGTAAACCGCGTTAGAGCAATTTACACCGAGTAAGTCGTCTAATGTGGTCACCTTCAAATCGCGTCGGGCTGTACCGTCTGAGGCACCGGGATGACCGAAGCAGGAAAGTGCATGCTTGCTTGTCAACATACTCACAAGCAGCGGAATGTCTTTCAGTGTTTCAGTTTTGCCCTCACTGCGCTGACAAGACTGCCGTGACTTTAGTTTAGCCGATTTTTAAAATCGTCAATCGAGTAGCGATGTTTAGTGTAAACAAAAAAACTCACGGGGTGGTTACGACTGTGTAACGCGATGTTCAGCGATAGCTGTTTAGGTGTTTAGTTTTGGCGATATATTCCCGACACACTGGTTTTGTGGTCAAGTGATGCATCCCTGCACTGGCAGGCGGGCTCTGAATTTCCGGATTAGTGCTTTTGCACTACAATGTTAAAATTAATGAAGTGCGCTGAAATACTGGGGTGCGTTACACTGCACACGGAAACCTTACCACGCTAGGAAGTAGCCAGGTAGCTGGGAAGACGTAAGGTTAAATGGGAAGTGACGACAGGAAAGGAAGGACTGAATAAGCATTTATTCAGAAGGAAGAAGGATGTGGTTGAAGCAGCAGGTGGAGTATCTATTTATTGACATGAACATAAAAGGAGTGCTGGTGCCTGATTATGGCGCCGGCTGCTCCTTTGCACATAACTGAAGAAAAAGACGAACTGGCGACATAATTCTCAGCAAAGCAAAGCTACAAAACACACAATCCACAAGACAAACAATACAATGGAAACTTTTATTGTTTTATGGGGGTTGAACGTCCCAAAGCGACTCAGGCTATCAGGGACGCCGTAATGAAGGACTCCGGAAATTTCGACCACCTGGGGTTCTTTAACTTGCACTGACATCGCACAGTACACGGACATCTAGAATTTCGCCTCCATCGAAATTCGGCCGCCACGGCCGGGATCGAACCCTCGTCTTTCGGGTCAGCAGCCGAGCGCCACAACCACTGTGTCACCACGGCGGCTGTCTACGTCCGGGGAAAGACAGTACCTCCTGCCGAAACGTTGGCTTGCAGGCTGACGCTTCCCTCCCGATCCTTGCTCATTTTGCTTTGTGCTGTGAAGTATCCCATGTTCCTGCCTTTTCTCTACCATGAAATCCAGTCGGATATTCCTGCATGCAGACCTTCTCTTCCGCTTCTCTTAACTAAGTCAGCTCCCATCGAGGCCCATACGTTCTTCAAGGATATTACGATCTACTCTTGTAAAAAGGCGGACACTTCTCATTCATCCCGGACTTCAACAGAAGTTCCGTAATTTCCGGTGTACATTCAGCGGGCTATAGTTTTAAAGTTGAAACAATGCGCTTTGCGGACTACCTGTAGGTGCGGACTGTAATGGATCGCATTAGCAGGGCCATTAACGCGAAAACTGTCTTGCGGCGTCTTCGTAAAGCATTCACCTGCCGGGTTTTTTTAGGGGGATTTCTCTCTCTCCGCATGTCATCCGCCAACCGACCCCCCTCCCCTCCACCTCTCCCCTTATAGGGGAGAAGAGGGAGACGGCGGACGAAGAAGGACCGACAAAAATGAAAACGACTATCTATGCAAAAATGAGGCTTGCGGGAGCTTTTAATTCCTTCGGGCATTGCTCGTGAAGGGCAGCCTGGGTCTCACAAGACCCATAAGTGCTCGAAGCCGCCACCTGCCGGTGCTGTGGCGCATCGCATAAAGGGAAATTGCAGAGTTTTTAGAATTCGACGAGCTTAAAGGGGTCGAATGCGCGAATCTTGCAGGTAGAGCATGCGCAGTCGTTTTGGGGTATACCTTTTGAAATGGTGACGTAGTCGCCGATTAAAATGCATACCGCCTTCAAGCTTCTCAGCAGCGCACAGCGCCAAGTAGCGGACGCATGGGACGTCATGCACAGCACGGGTACATTTCCAACGCATAAATGCTTGCGTTGACGGAGGAAAACCGACGCCACTGAAGGCAAAGCCAGCCGAGCGTTGTTTACAAGCATCCAACGACTCACGGTAGGGTGTGGCTGAGGGCAGCGGAAATTTGAAATCTTACCGTCCGTGACGTCGCGCCGAGCTTCACCGCATTCCTTTGTTGCTGTGAGAAAAAGCTTAAAAATTGATCGTCGTTTACGTTCGCATTACACATGCTGGCGCAAAAAACAAAAAACAAACTCGGCATGCTTTATCTTGTATTTCTAAATAGTCTATATTTCCGCCATACTACTATCCTTTTTTCACCTTTCGCTCCCCTCTTTCTTTCCCCTTTCTTTCCCTCTCCCTGTCCTTTTACTCACGCTAGTCACCGCTCAGGCGATTCAGCATTCGATGGCAGATTCCGCGGTTGGCAACACCTTTCAACTTCCGTTTTTATTTTCTTAAATAAATCACTAAACCAGTATACCTACAGCCTATGTATCGGGCGATTTTTTTAAACACTTGCAGATTTTTATTTCAAAAGCTGAGAGAGATACGTCGGTGTATTCTGTGCAGGTGGATTATTCGGCAAGGTGGGCACTACGTACGTGATAGAGCTCAGTAATTTGAAGCATAGTTTGCTGAAATGAATAGATAAACTTTTAAATTTTAGATTTTTGAGCGAAAGATTTTAATGCGAAATTTATGGTTCTCGACATCACAGATGGGTACCATTTCTAAATTTGTTTAACCGGCAATGTGCTCAGGAATATCGGAAGTAAAAAATACGCAGTTAAAAGGTCGTTGAATTGGTTTGCACATCTATAAAATGGCGTCGCTCGCGTTTCTGATGCAGCAGACACTCTATTTCTGCATCTTGTAACGCAGAAGCAGTTCACGTTATATTGGCGACGATACTAAGCTCAGCGGGCCCATTTTATAAATTTTCCAACTCAGCGTAATTTCAAATGATTAATTTTGGCGTCTGATATTTCAAACCGCATTGCATATTAAGAGAATTTAAAAACTGTGCTCACCTTCGAGGTTGCCGGCCTTCAAATTTGCATCATAATCTTGCTCCTTAAAATGAAAAAATAAAAAAAAACTTATTAAGTAGCTGTATATTTATTAGTCTAGTTATTCTTCTATGTCACTTACTTAATGTCCAACTTGCGGTACTGTCCACGAGCACAGGCCCCACCAACGTATCTAACTGTGTTTATAATAAAAATCTGTAAGCGTTAAAAAATCACAGTGTAGACTTGTATCCTTGAATATCGCGGACTTTTCAAAAAGAGCAGCAGTTCTCCTGTAACCGCTGCGCCACTGCGTCGGTAGTGGTATGGGGACTCGCCGCGATCTGCTCTGCGATTGTCACACATTTTACGTAGTTGCGTAGTCGGAATTAAAATAGAATTATGATTGCGATAGATTCGGTAGTTGAAGAATTGGAACAGAATCAGTACTGAAGTAGATTGGTGAGTGAAAGCTGAAAGCTATCGGACTTCTTCCGCGTCAATCCAATTGATCGCCCCTATTTTCTTCTTTTTTTGTCAATATCACCGAATATGGCACGAAAAACCAACGCTATTTCTATTACAGTGTTTTGTGATACTTGCGCCGTGCGTGCACATACGTGTTTGTGTGGTGGCTGCACATCATTCTCGTGCGAAGAATGTACCGGGTGCGGACAATACAGTAAACTTTTTTTCAGCAAAAGATGAGCCCAGTGCTGGGCTCGATACCCAGTGCCACCGGATGTCCACCAGTTTTTTAATGGTACAAGATTTTCACCGGCCTGGTGCTCGGAATTTCTATGGTGAAATGCTTGGGAAAAGGGTCTTGGACAAAACCATTGCGTTGATGGGCCAGTGATTCGTTCCGCCGTAAAAAACCTTGAAAATGCCTCGTGCCCTAAAAGCCCACTTGTCACCCTCACATAAGTATACATTGGGTACATACTGTATTCCGGAAATTACGGCACATGTATTACCGCGCTAATCGTATAATAGATATTGGTCGTTTTACAATCTTTCTCACACACAGCTATGCACACTTAGTCCCGTCTTGTGCCCAGGGTAAATGCAGGTGCCTGGCAGAGGCGAATTGTCCCTTGCACACGTGCAGCCTGCACCTGAATTAGCGGACGGCGAAAATCAGGGCATGGGGGAAACCAAGAGACAGTGGGAAGCAGGGCACGGGTAGGTCAGAATGCAACCCTTTAATGCCTTTCGGGCATTAATAGTGAGGCGGCAATGGTAGGCAGGACCTCTCCCAGGAGAATCGACTCGCACTCATGCGCCTACTCACCACGCCTACCGGGATCGCAATGTCAATTGCCAGCGAGTAAACGCGAGTTTTTAATAAATAAGTACTGCGACAGCCTATACGACACCGCGGCACAACAAGGTGAAAAGAAAAAACAAAAACATCCCGGACTTTTTGCCTTCTCCCAGGTAGGGAAGATGTGGCAGTGTCTAATCAGAAGAAGTATCTTATCATCATCCTCCCATCCACCTCACTAAACAAAAAAAAAAACTCTCATCTCTACGTATACGTTGTGTGACCACCAACGACGCATTCTCTCCTGAGCACCGACTCCTCGCACATGTTCTTTATGTCTCGGGCCCCTCTGGGCAACACTGCCTTTGACCAGCCTGCTCTAGCCGGAGCGGCCAGTAACGGCTGATTGCGCGAGCCCGCAGGATAGCAGAAGCTATTGGAGCCCTGCACTGAGGACCCCGCCTAAGGGGACCGATCCCGGAATCCCCCTTCCTAAAAGAAGTTTTCCTCCCCCGTCAAGAAACGAGAACATGCGACGCCTATTGTCTCGTTTTCTTTTTGTCACACATGTGACGCCCATTGGTGTTTTTTGTTAAAACATGTGACGCCTAATAGAGCGTTCGGTTGTAATAAACGACAGCGGTGCCGACGAGACGATACAGACCTCAAAGAAAACACCATTGACCCATCCCCGTGAGAGACGGCGTGCTGGCTTTGATTTGATTTCGCATAAACAAGTGCATAGAGTCAAGTCCAGTCGATTGCAGTACTGGAATCTCTTCTTTCTTCGCGTGCAGATCTATCTACTGATCTGTTCAGTTGCTGTTCTAGTCACACACAGACGTAATTAATTAATCTAAATAATGCACCTCGGGCAGAGGGATATAGGCTTCGAGGCTAATTTCAGCCCGGTAGCATAATCACATGTGCCGCAAAATATCCCAACAAGGATGTCTTTTTAGCTTCGCTGGGATATAGGAAAGTGGTCACAGCGGCCGGGAATTGGACTCGCAGTTTCGTGGTCGTTAAGAAAACTTTATAGCCGAGTTAAGCCAGCGAACGCGGCGGGTCACACGCGTAGCATTAACCGCGCCGGGACTCTATAAACAGTTCCCACCAGTGTGGAGCAAGATCGAGAGTGTTGCCTTACTGGTGAGGCGACAAATAAGAAAGCTGCTCCTCGGACCTTCCTACTCCCTCTTTCGCTTTCTGAAACAGCGCTGTAACGTCGACGGGTATTAAAGATGGAGGCGCCAGATGTTTACGAACGGACGGACACGAAAGAAGGCATATTAAAAAAGAAAAACAAAGAAAAAGAAAAGAGAAAAAGAGAAGACAAAGACAGACAGAAAGAAAGAAAGAAAGAAAGAAAGAAAGAAAGAAAGAAAGAAAGAAAGAAAGAAAGAAAGAAAGAAAGAAAGGCTCTGAGGTACGTCGAGCCGCCAGGTAGGATTCCACGGGGCAGCCGCCGGCGCTATCAGTGCACCGAGGGCATCGACGCAGGCTTTCGAGGCGCGGACACGCACCGCGCACCTTATCTCGCCAGCCGAGTGGTCGTGCCGGCAACAACCCTTGCGGTGGGAGCATGCGCGTACACCACGATCGGCGGGGCTCCATCTGATAACGGCTTCGCCTTTGAGCTGACTGAAGCTGTGCGTGCGACTAAGGGGGGCTGGTTGCAGACAAGGTAGTACGTAGTACATTACTTTCGATGGACCGATTAATCATTTTAACACCTGAAACACATATATTTACCGTAAGCGTTAGCCCACCTTGGGATGAGAAGAAGGGGATGAGAGGCAAGCTTTCAGTGTCACCAGGATGCCGTCAGACTTATCTCGCAATGCGGGACACCTCCGCTACTTGTAATATGCCCCTCGGTCGTGAGTCTCACCAAGCACCATTCTCTACAGGGGTGTCCGCATTAATGATGGCAATCCTTTAACAAGTACCTTCCTACGGCAAAAGGCGCGCCATATGCACAGTAAAAACGCTCATAACGTTAGTCATCTGCACTCCTCTATAGTTCATGCTTGCGATATATGCAGAGTCGGCCTATTGAACTTCATGCATAAAAAATGAAAGAAAGAATGCGGTTTGTTTTTCCGAACACGGAACGGCACATCTCTTTATTTCGTGACAGTACTACTTACACTGCGCTGCCTTCAGAGCCGAAGAGCCTGCTGCTTTGTATTTCAAAGCTCCAAATCACACTTTCTTGGTTTGTAATGGTGTTAAAAGCCTAACGACACTCACAGAGCAGTCCGCAGCTTCGTGAATGTAGCCCGTCATCTGTGCTTTTTTCTTTTGGTGCGTACTCGCTACGAACTAACGTTCTCTAGCTCTTAAATGGAATCGAGTATTTTGCAGAATAGGGAAAGCTTCGCAGTTGAGCTGGGTCTTGGCTTCTGCATTGCAGCGTCGGCTTGTTGTTTGGTTTCGGTCTGGTTGTTTGGTTGGCGAGCAAGCTTTATTTCTTGCATATACGTGGCAATCTCCTGGCTAACACTCGACATTTTTTGCCGGGTGCCGGGCGTCCGCTAGAGCGGCTACAGAGCTGCTACAAAACACCCGATAGAGAGGCGAGGTGCCGATATCGGTCACTGAACATGTCGCTGTTCGAATGTGTGCCGTTCCCGTTATACATTGCACGATATCCGGCGCTCACAATATGCTAAGTTACAAGATCGCACAAAATCCCAATTCCTTTCCGCTTTCCGCACCCAGTTCCGCATCTGCTCTACCATTCAGGGCAACCCGCTATAAAGGCATTTTCTTTCTCATGTGTGCATGGTCAATAAGCTGCCGCTATGTGTGCACTTCATGTATTTACGACTGCTCAGGAAACTTGGCTCAGCGGCATAGCGCAGTGGTCTATATACAAAAGAACGAATCGGAAAGTGCCCCTCAAAGGAGCCCCTCCAGTGAAAGGCCTCGACCGATTCTCCCCCACTCACACCTGAACGATCCCCTTGGGCATGCTAGCTTGAAATCGTGGGGCTGGAATCCCTCTTGTCTCATGCCTTTGTACCTGCTAGCTTCAAATCGCGGGGGTTGGGAGATGAATGGGGAATAACCAGGGGAAGAAGACGAAGACCTAGTGGGTGGCTACGTGTCTGATTCTAGGTCTGTGTTTTCGCTTTTCGCTGTCTTGTCGCGTGTGGCGTGGGTCGGACAGTGCCGTCCGTGAGACCGAATGCTGAAGACGCCCCTGCGGAGAAATTCCCGGCACGGCGGACGCAGTCTCAAGTAAGAAAACCCAACCGGAACCCTCAGGGGCAAGCTAGGCTTAGCTCGGCGCTGCCGAGCGAGGCCGCGCTACGCGTCTGCATGGATTCTGCGTTGTCGACGACGGCTACGCGGATGCCCGCTGTGTTGCCACCTGACGCAGCCTCCACGTCCACGCAATCGTCAGCGCCTCTGGGCCTCCAGCCTGCGCCGTCTTCCGATGCTACGACTTTGGCCTGTGACATGGACTGCTCTACCGCCTCCGTGCCCGTGGCACTCCCTCAAGAAACTGTGCCCGTCGCGCCATTTCAGTATTCCCACCAAGGGCCGTCACCAGCATCTGAGCCTCCTCCACAGATGCCTCCCGTGAGTCAAGGCTCTTTTCAGCCTGCTGCGAACTCGTTCCGCGTTACCATCAAGCCTACATTGCGCTTTGATATGACTGCCATCCCTGCCCGGAATGTTCAAGCCACAATTGACCATGCCCTTGGCTCTTCGAACTACTGCGGGTTTGTCGTCCATCGCCCATCGAACACCATCACGGTAAACTTGTCATCTTTGATGGACGCCCAGAAACTTTGCGCAGTTACGCGGATCCCCCTGGATGACAGCAAGCATGTCCCGGTGCAAATATATTTTGCATCTGGTCCTGACACAGTCCGCTGCATGGTTTATCATGTCGACAGCACGAGCCCTCCCGAGGAGGTGCGCGCAAGTATTCGCTGCTCAACTCATGTTGTACTGCAAGCACGGCCTATGGGTCGCAGGGGCTCATACGTGCTCATCCTGCAAGGCCCGTTGACTCTTCCGAAGTACCTTACCTACTACGGTGCGATCGTCAAACCACAGCCCTTCCGACCTCGTCGTATTTTTTGCTATCACTGCCACAAAGAAGGACATATGCAAAATACCTGCCCTAATCCAGCAGCTGTGGCCGACATGAATGAACCAACAGCTCATTGTGCCCTTTGCAAGTCACCGGACCATGACATTCGCTCCCCCGCTTGTCAAAAGAAGAAGCAAGCGAAGACGTTTCACAAGTCGCCTGCAAAAATGGATGTTCCTACAAGTAATCGCTTTGCAGCTCTCGCGTGTGATGACAACGACTTCCCTGAACTTCCTTTATCTGAGCCTGCTGCTCACCATACGTCTCCTCGCCAGCGTACATATGCACAAGCGGCTCACCTTCCCGGATCAAATGGTATGTCAAAACGTCCAGTGCATCCATCACATGTGGATACCACAGATGAAGACACAGCTTTAGACAATGCAATCGCGGAGGCTCGCCGCCGACTAGACGAACTCACCCAGCGCCGGGAACAGCGTCGTTCTCAGTCCTCTCGAAGAATTCTCATAACTCGGGAGCAATCATCAGAGGAATCACCTAGGGTAAGAACTGGGCCACAATCAGCTGCCGACAACCTGTTAGCCGTGAATACCCCGACAGTGGACAAGATATTAGCGCTGATGAAGCAGGTGACATCCCTCATCGTGGAAGCTCTTCGGCCTCGTCATGGATAGCGCATCATCATCGGTGGTGGTGCAGTGGAACTGTCGAGGATTCGCTAATAAGGCCTCTGAAGTGAACATCCGCCTTCGCGACGGAAAGCTGAGGGCATGGGCGTTCCTACTGCAAGAGCATAATGCACTCATTATGAAAAAACCTGCCTCTATCAAACGACGACATAATGCACTCCCACGCCTTTCAGGTTTCTGCGCATACCATTCACCATCTATCCCTGACCGCCGTTGCACCGCCTCCTCCCTCAGCCCAGGTAAATCTGCAATTTATATTCACAGTTCAGTTCCGCACACACCACTCGACCTTTCACGGTGGTGCAACACACGTCAAGAGGTTGTCGCCCTTATCGTAAAACCTGCACGCACACCCCTTATTCTAGTTTCTTTTTATAGTCGTCCTGGCTCCGCATCTCCCAATCTGGGATGGGTTCGTTTTCTACGTTCTACCAACTCGGGTACCCCTATTCTAGTTGGTGGTGACTTCAACGGCGCACACACTGCGTGGGGTTACCCATCAAATTCCTCAAGGGGTTCACACATCCAAGGGAGCTTTTCGGATCATTCCTTTCAACTTTTAAACCACCCGAATACTTCTACCCGCCCACGAGGTGGCCCGTATTCACCCGATTTGACTTGGTGGTTAGGCCCCGGTAACCCTCGTTGGGCTGTTGATTCTGATGCTTGGGGTAGCGATCACAGCCCTATTTTTATCTCCCTCACGCCTACGTGTCTACGGAAAATACGCCGCACTCTACGAATAACATCATGGGACTCTGTACGCGCAGACAATCATTTATCTACATTCAACCCCTCTTCAGCATTGTCTACTCTATCTGCTGTTCTCGCTACTCACACTATTGCCACTACTGTAAATGAAGACGACCCAAACCCGGACATACATCTCTTGAATCTGTGGGCTCTTCGTCGCCAGGCAGATCTTTACGCTACTCGTCACCCCGATGACCCTTCGGCTCTTCCTACTCTTCACCGCGCTACCGCACGGGCGCGGCGCTATGCAAAGCGGCTAGGCAGGCAACGCTGGGCTGCATGGTGTGCCCGCCTGTCCTCTACGCAGGACAATCGACATCTTTGGAGAGTGTTTCACGCCATGGAGCGCCCTTCTCAGGTTGCAGATTACACAGAGAGCATTCGCCTCGCGCTAAATGTGGATGAGGACACATTTGCACAACAAGCGGCCCGTCAATTTTTTCCAAACCATGACTGCACCGCTACGTCTCCACCGGACTTATCGGTAACAGAGCCCCCCGATGGGATTACTTCTGACGTCACCATGGCAGAGCTGCTGGCCTCCATTGACCGTTTAAAAACTACTACTACTCCCGGGCACGACGGCATACCTAACTCCTTATTCCGTAACTTGGAAGGGAGGGCTTTGGAAACCCTACTTGATACTTTTAACGAAGTGTGGCTTTCTGGCGTCATGCCGGGAGACTGGAAGCATTCTATTGTGGTTCCAATACCCAAGCCAGGTCAGCCTCCAGTATCTCTCTCGGCCCTTCGTCCAATTTCCCTTACCCCTACCATCTGCAAGCTTTATGAAAACATTCTAGCCGCACGCTTATCATGGTGGCTGGAATCCCATGATTGTTACCCAGATTCCCAAATTGGTTTCCGCCCACGAATTGGAACGGAGGACGGCCTTGCTACTTTGGCTGCTGACGTGCTTGACCACTCTCCACAGAGTCACCTTGTACGAACCGTAATCGCTACAGACATAACAAAGGCATATGATAACATCCTTCACTCTGCCATTCTTGCCTCCCTTCAAACTCTTGGTCTCCCTCACCGGTTCCTTCTCTCCATTCACGCCTTTTTAGCAAATCGAACCTTCAGCGTGCGTGTCCACGGAAAGCCCTTTGGTAATTTCACTTCCAATAGAGGAGTGCCGCAGGGCTCCGTTCTCGCCCCCACATTATTTAATGTGGCTGTAATTCCTCTTGTTCGAGCCCTAGAGACCATCCCTTCTATCCGCGTGCTTGCATATGCCGATGATATCACCTTGTGGTGCTGTCATCCAGATGCGTCTATTCATCAGTCGGTCCTTCAACACGCGCTGGATGTATTGACATCTCGCCTCCCACCTCTGGGTCTAACACTCTCTCCTACTAAATCATCTTTCATTCGAATTGGAAATAAAGCCGCCTTACGGAAAGCTCCCCCTTTAAATTTTACGGTACATAATTCTCTGATTCCTCAGGTAGAAACTGTTCGTATTCTTGGTCTTCTCCTCCATACATCTGGGACTGGCACCCCGTGGCTGACAGCCACCCGTAAATCGGCTCACGCTACTCTAGGTCTGATTCGTCGCATAGCTATGCGCTCTGGTGGAGCACGTGCTCATACGGCCCGCCAGCTTGTGCGCTCTATCCTTCAGCCACGGATAGTATATCAGGCTCAATTTCAACGTCTCACCCGCAGACAGTGGGACTCCCTTGAAGCTATCAATCGTGAGGCTATGCGCGTCATAACATATCTGCCTCGTTTAACACCCATACCTGTGCTACAGGAGTTCGCCCAACTTAATACACTCAGTGAAATCATCGACCAACGGGTGGCAAATAGAGCTCGAAAACAGTCTCTCAAACTTCATCGTTTAAAGACAATTCCACCGTGGTCCTATTGCCAGCTCACTGACAATCGCCCCACTGTTTCCCCGTCGGTATCAGCAGCGTATCTGCCTGAAGGGTGCATATTATACACGGATGCATCTCATTCTGCAGAGAGGGGTGTTACTGCTGTGTATAGTCCATCTCATCAGCATCTCAACTCTCGCGCGACATATACTGCGGATACGTGCACTCCCCTGGCATTGGAACTTCAAGCCATTTACAATGCCATTGCTTCCCTTCCGCTCGTTCCAACATTCAATACAGTTCACATTTACACCGACTCCCGCGCCGCCCTTAAACAGCTTAAGGCTGTTCGACGAACGTTCCAGATTTCACAATCTATTCATGTGCTCTGCGCAAAGTATCCATGTCCTGTGCGCATACACTGGATTCGCGGCCATGCCCAGGATCCACATAACATTCAAGCGGATGCTATGACTCATCTTCATACATTAGACGATCCGCCACCTTCCCCTCTTCCCCCAGATCCGTTTCTGTCTCACGTTTCCGATTCCGAAGTTCTGCGCCTGCGAACACGCGCTCTATTTCCTCCGTGTTCGCACCCTCTCCCCCGTAGTCTTACTCGGCAGGAGGAGGTATCCGTGCGCCGGATTCGGGCAGGGGCGGCTCTGACACCATCTGTCCGTCACCGGTGGCGTGCCAAAGATCTGCCACTACCTGACAGGTGCCCTCACTGTAGCGCTGCACCAGACATATGTGATGTGCGGCACTTGTTGTGGACGTGCCCAGCGACGGCTGCTATCAGAAAACGGCTCCTCAGGGAGGTGGGCCTGCGGTGGAACCGCGAAAGTGACTTCGTGAAGTGGACAATGGACAACCGCTTCATAAACAACCTCTGCGACTACCTCAGCGCAACGGTTCTTCACTCCTTCTTTTAACTTTCAATCCCGTGCATTCCTTCCCCCCCTTTCCTTTTTCAACTTATGCCTCATGGCACACTTCTCGAATAATAAAAAAAAAACCAGGGCTTAATCTGATTAACCGTAGTGCCATGAAAATCGGTCGACGCCATTGGCTGGAGGGGCGACTGCAACTTCGTTCTTGAGTTGTGTCCGACTATAGTGGTTTGAGCATCCGTCCCTTATGCGAGAGGGTTTGATGCCCAGTCCCGCCGGTTCCCACCACTTTTCCGTTGGGTACAAGCTTTAGTCCGTGCTGGTGTTCGGTTTCTGTGCGGTGAAATTCCTGGAGAAAAATGGATGCTACCCGAGAAGGATAGTTATTGCGCTCTTTGGCCAAGCAGTCGCTGCGCCACTAGGATGAAAGCGCTGTCTTCATCGCCACCATCACTATCTCAGCTGCATAGCATCACCGGCGTAACCAGTGGTGGCGCCCAAGTACACTACCCGGGCTGTGCGCCGCTGGGTGTGGCGTAACTTGGTGTTATGAAGAGATGGCTGAGCTTGATTAAGGGCACACCACAGGTGGTCTAAAACGTAAAAAAGAAATCAATTGTTGATTTTATGCCAATCTTGACACCTTACAGTGGTCATTATTAATTGACTCGCACGCTTCTCGCCCATTAGTAGAGCCAAAACAGTCCGGCTGTGGAAATTGAATAAGCACATGATGTGAGAGTGCCCCCACACAAGGCCGCTTATGTCCCAAACCGAATACGCCACTTCCTCCAAAACATGCACTCCACATTCAAGGAGAGCAGCCTCTCTCTTACAATAAAGCATCTTTGGCCACTAATAAACTGCTGTCCCGAATCCAGCGCGTCATTGATCAGCTGGGATAGAAATAGTGGAAGCACGGCTACACAATCAAACCGGGCGCTGAGAAACAGATAATAATAATAATAATAATAATAATAATAATAATAATAATAATAATAATAATAATAATAATAATAATAATAATAATAATAATAATAATAATAATAATAATAATAATAATAATAATAATAATATAATAATAATAATAATAATAATAATAATAATAATAATAATAATAATAATAATAATAATAATAATAATAATAAACCCTCCCTCCCTCTCCAATGAGCAGCGGTCGCCACCAGACTGGCGACGCCTCGTTCCGCGTTTTCCGCGGGGCTCGCATAGATGCATCTGGCGCAGCGCCACGCGCACGCAGCGGCAGAAAACCTGGTCCGCGCACGAACGCGTCTCGGCTGGGGCCGTAACTCAGCCGTGCGGGGACAGCCGGGCCTGTGCTACGCAGCAGAGACCGCAGGAGACCCAGCCGTCCGAGCACCGCGAGCGTCCTTCCTGTATTGCTGAGCGCTGGGCGGGGCACTCGTCGGTGAACGGACGGCCCTTGTCGCTCCTAGTTAATTGCTCTTTCGCACATCTCACGCATTTACAAACTAGCCCAAGCACAAAACGCGTGTCGTAGCAAGGGTTGATGTCGAAAAAAAGAAACACTCAATGGCGCTCGGTTGGGCTGCAAGATGGAAATGCGTGAGCGGTCGCCGTTACGAAGTACGCTCATTTACTACTCACCGATTTCTTTCTAATTTCTTTTATTTTTCGCTCTTCCGGTCATCTTCTCTTAACGCCGCGAAATCGGTCATTCTCTACTTTACTTTCATAAATCTCTGGCAGCCCTTCATACCCCTCCTGGCGCTGTGGTGTAACGGTTAAGCGATGTGCTACTGCCCTGCGGTGGCAGGTGCTACCACCAGTGGGACTTGTGCAACCGATGTTGCTCTTACCAAGCAACCTCTCGCGACCAGTAATTAGATTAACTGCCAACTATCACGGTGGGCAGATTGCTCACAATCCGGTGGACAGGGCTTCACTCCTAGGGCTTCACTTAGGGCTTGACTTTGTACGACATGTCCCCTCTAATGCTCATGCATTAAAAAGTGTACGGCATGAATTTATACTCGGGAGTGGTCTGGACACGAACTACCTCCCATGCGAGTTCTCTGATTAAATACATCGATTCTTTGCCCCGTGCGAAAACGACACCCCTCTCTTTCTGTTTCGGGAGGAGCGATTAATGATAGAAATTTTGGAAAAGGCGGGATAATTTATTAAAGGATATAGGAGGAAATAAAAAATTGAAAA
This sequence comes from Amblyomma americanum, assembly GCF_052857255.1. Lineage (NCBI taxonomy): Eukaryota > Metazoa > Arthropoda > Arachnida > Ixodida > Ixodidae > Amblyomma > Amblyomma americanum. The sequence goes on along the minus strand of NC_135502.1, from coordinate 118,663,919 downwards.
ATAAGAATGGCTGACTACTGTTTTATGCTGGAACAGCGCGTGAAATAGAGTACAAATCATTCGAGTTCGGGCCAGTCAGACTTTCGTCGTTTTTTCGAAGCGCAGTGGTGCAATAAACTACACGAAGACAGAGGAGTGAGCAGAGAGGACTATGCTTGTCCATCTGCTAACTGTCTTTGGTTTTCATCCTTAATTTTTTCGCACTGCTGGGCCCCGAAAAAGCCTAAACAATGTCATTGAAGCCAATATCCTGTCTCTTTATAGGATAATAAAATCACGGCGTCGCATCCCTGCAAAGGCATGGCGATGGGCCCAAAGTACTTGTTAATGTCCAATATTATTGGAAAAAAAAAGTTTTGAAAACGGGAAAAGTGTAAGATACTGGTACAGTAATATGAAAGGTGGTCCATTCTTACGATGTGTAGCAAAATCTTTCTTTTATATTGTTTCCATCGCTCGCATCGAGCAGTTCAGACTGGAATACAAAACCAGCGGGGAACTCTTTTTGACGATAGCAAAAACGTTAAGAGCAAAAAAAAAAAAATTCAAGCCTGCCGACGGGAGATCTGTGGCTATGTTGATGGTTGTACTGAAATCTTACAATATATGAAAAAATTGTGGTCATGAACTCTGTTCCTTTTAAAATTGGCTCTGTTCGCAATTGTTGGGTATGAAAGGAATTATTCCGGCAAATTGAATTTGGTATGTATCATATTTCCGCGTTGTAGTGACAAAGACGGTATACATTCTCCGAACACGTAACTTGGCTAGAGGCGCTCAAAAAATTAAATAACGACGTCACTACCACCAGCCGTTTACGTAAGCAAACTGCGATGACGTCACGGCAGTCCCGCGTGAGGCTAGGCTCTACCGCCGTTGAAGTTTTAAGAGTGATCACAGAGTTCTCGAACTGGACGTCACAAATCTAAATTGAGCGGTGGGAAAACTTTGATACTTTTCTCAGCAAGAAATGTGTCTTTGAATGCACAGCCAGAAAAAGCTATGCAATCAATTTTTTTGCGAGCACAGAAGTTCGATGGTATCCTCTTCAGTCTCGCTTTAAAATTAGCGGCACTGGATAAGTTCCACCATTAGAAAACGACAGAGAGTTCTTTCATTTCATTTCCGCATTTTGATGGCGGCTAAATGGAAAAAAAATTTCCGCGCGCTGGGCCACATCTCTGAACTGTAGAGAAGCCTGGGTGACTTAAATTACTACAGAAGATACTTATAGACTCAGTCTTGGCCATGTAGCAGTGAGATCTATTTCACTGGAGTTTCTAGTATGCGAGGAAGTACTATCATGAATCGTGAGCAAAAACAAGAGACCGTCCCCGTGGCCGCCCATCTCGAGTTCCTATCCTTGCCGCTCTGCAGGGGGCGCCACTTGTAGAAGCACTCCTGGTGTCGAGACTGGCCTCATGCGTCGGTCTTGATATCAGGAGTGCTTGCTCAGGCGGCGCCCCCCGCGGAGCGGCAACGTTTGGAACACGAGATGGGAGGCCACGGGGAGGGTCTCTTGTTTTTGCTCACGACAGTACTACATACTGTGGACCTGTGGGCCAAATGAATGTAGGTCAGTTGAGTTAGCTAACTGTGTCGGTGAGGCGGTTTACTGTACATGCGATCGATTTCCTTGTAAGCTCTTTCTTTCCGAACATGTGAAAAAAGACAGACACAGAGAGTAGTACTAGTAGTAGTGGTTTATTAAAATAATAATAGAAAGGAAGGATAAGATTTTTGCTTGCCCCGGCATCTGCCATCGATACTGGAGCACCTGAGCTAGGGCAGCGGAAATAAAGGATAGCAGGCAGAATGGAGCAATGAAATGAAGGAGTTGAGGGGACAGGAAGAGAGGATAGGGGGAGAGGTAATATACGCGAACTATTTACACAATAAGAAATGTGTACAGGTTGCGCGTGTGATTAGTTCATGATGAAGCACAGAGAAAGACAGCAATTTTAATACAAAGCGCAGATCAAGCGCTCCGTATATCCTGCACCTGGCTGACCAGGGTGAGCTGGCCTTCCAACTCCTCCGACATCCAAGGTACTCCACAGACATGCGAAAAGTTTCAAGAACATGCCAGAAACTTTAAGAGATATCAAGAGAATTCGATAAGGCCGAAGTAATCCGCCGAGAAATGCTGTTGATGACAATGCCGGCGCTGTACCTATAACAATGTGCATTAACAGCCCGATAGGGCTGGAAATGCTTTAAAGAGGGCCATGCTGAAGAGAGGGCAGGCAGACAACCATGGGTAGCATTTCTCACATACAAACAGAACAAGGGAGAGGAAAGCCTCAGTTTTCTTGCCAACGTTTCGGCAAAAGCCCACGGTCACTACATCTCCACGCTCCACACCCCCGGATTTCTTTCTCGTCAGCTGGCGTGTTTCTACATCGCAATTTTGCGGTTCAACCGGTCCATCCTCTCTAGCAGCCATCCTGCCCGGACAAGATTTTCAAGTTCATGCTTTCCACCCTAAACGCTTCCCACATCACACCCTCCTCCCTCACACCGGACCTCTCTCCCCAAAGTGAAGGCCCTATATAAACCCCACCAGTGATGGTTTGGCCAGACGAAGACAAGATCCCTCGTCAAAACGCTGGCAAGCACCCTGAGGCTTAGCCCTCCCTTCTTCACTTCGTATGTTTTTAACGGGGGCCAGTTGGTTGTCCATATTCAAATTGTAGTGCGCCATCTTTGAGAGAGGACTACGCACGGCAGAGAGAAACACTCACAAACGACTGCGCTCTGTTTTTACGCGTCGTCTTTTACTGCATTTTCCGCCACGTTTAACCCTGCCCAAAAGTTAACGCACTCCTATTTGACGACGGTGTTTATTGTCCCACATGTCCACGGCCGTCATGTCCTCATGTTCAAGGCGAGGCCGACCGCCGGATGTATGTAGAAGCCTGGATTTCTGGGCCGCACCACCGACCGTTACTGAACTATCTTCCAGAGTGCAATGTGTTGTATCTACATGCCAGCAGGCACACTGTCGCAATAAAAAAAAGCATGAAACTGTATAGTTACGTCACGATTCAATTGCGCACCAGTGTGACATAAGTTACTGAGCACTGAACAAAACACTGAGGAAGATGAAACGCCCTTTGAGCAGAGCACCGTTCTTCGACAAAGCTACTTTTTATATCTCAGATGAAGTTCATTGCGGAGCGTCCGATACCGCGTTGTTTTCAGAAAGCGAGTATGAGAGCGACACGCAGAAAGATAGCGAGCAGTTTTCGCGGAAAATGGTAGGACGACATTATTCATCGTAGAGACCCTCGGTCACGGCGGTTATCTAAACATGCTAGATTACGAAGTATTGCGCAAACTTCTGAGCCGAGAAGCCGAGTATTCATTGTTTTTTCCTGGGAACTGGTTAGGCCACCAAGGTACTGATGAGTGACTCTTACGAAGAAAACGCCTCACGGCACTCCGCATTTCTTTGTACTCGCGATTTAACGCCAATGTTTCCACTAAGGTTATGAGTGTATGGCACCTTGGACGCACAGTTAAGGGCGTTTGTCAGCAGACTGATTACACCAACATCAACGGAAGAGAATGGCAGGGAAGATTTTATTATAATATTTAGGGATCACACTCAGGAAGGATTTGGGATTCAGCAGATAATTCTAACGGTATATTTAAACCCCATATTATTCAGGACCTTCGGGAATCATGTCATGTATCATGTAACGTCGTGTAGTCATGTAATGTCATGTAGTCATGTCCATGAGCCTGGTTGATATATAACAATTGCCGTTCGTGTCACTTAATTTGGGGCACACCTCTTCGGTTACGTACACGCCATTACTCTTTAATGGAAAAGGAAGGCGTACGCTCAGGGCACGCTTGAATCGGTTAGTCGCATTTAGATTACACTTGCCCACTATAGGTACTCCATTCATAAGACGACGATGAATTTTTGCTATTTGGAATATTGCCTTTGTTCTCCTGTTTCTCTTATCGGTGACAATGCATTTTTGCAGTTTGAATGGTTGATTTTGTCCATCTGTTTCTGTCGTGAACATTTGTGGAACTTTCCTTGTTTTTTTTTTAAATCTGGATCAGCAGTACGCGTTGTTAGTTTTGTCTAAGCTTTTTCACTTGAATGCAAGTGAAATTGGACCCTATTCAGATGAAAATCCCTTAAAAATAGTAGAATAAGAAGCGACAACAAAAAGAGAAATGCATATATGCTGTTGACCAAGCAGGTGACGGGCAAAGACTGAAACAACTACCAAAAAAAAGGAACAAGAAATGAAAGAGAGAAAAAGGAGAGACAAAGAACGACAGAGCGAGGGAAGCATTTTATTGATCTCTTCAGTTTACGGGGTGGTTCTTTGAAGTCCAGGAGTACAAGGGTGGTTGCTGCCCGTCAGGCCCTCTTCAGGTCAAGGGGTCCGAGCTGGTCAGTACCGCCTCCCGGCGCTCGAGGCTCCTCCTTTTTCGACTCAGTGGAGCCCTGGACTAGGGGCCCACCCACGGCCAAGGAGGACCCAAGCTTCAAGACGAAGACTTCGTCCTCTACCGCTACTACTTCCTAAAGGAACCAATAAAGTTTTTCATTCATTCATTCATTCCTCAGTATCCGAGTTTGCTTTGCTGCATGTCCAGACTGTGTGGTAGAGGTCCGCATTGTGGGCATAATCCATCGTATCTTTCTGGCCAAACTGCATGGCTTTGCGGGCCCCTCCAGGCCTGTGAACCTGTTGAGTGTTTTGTCGAGCGGCGGTAGATTTCTCCGTTCGAATGGAAGGAAAATAAATTTGCTAGCAGATTCCAAAACGGCAAAGCAAGTCTGTGGGCTAGGAGAGACTGCGCATTGCAGAGGCCTGAATTAATGTAGCCGTCCTGGGATTCTTTAAGGCGCCTTGAAATCTCAGTGGTCGGAGTTTTTGCACTTTTAGTATTCCATCGAAAGGCTGCAGCTGTGATCAGCACCCATAGAAGGCAATTAAAAATAAACAAAAAGAAATTAAGGACAGAGGGATAACAAAAGAAAGAAAAAGTAGCAAGTAAAGGAAGACTGAAAAAGGAAAAATAGAAAAACAATGGATGATTGGCTGGGTTTGCGGGGGTTTAACGTCCCAAGGCGACTCAGGCTATGAAAGACGCCGTAGTGAAGGGCTCCCGAAATTTCGACCACCCAGGGTTCTTTAACGTGCACTGACATCGCACAGTACATGGGCCTCCAGAATTTCGCCACCATCGAAATTCGACCGCCACGGCCGGGATCGAACCAGCGTCTTTTGGGACAGCAGCCGAGCGCCGTAACCACTCTGCCACTGCGGCGGCTCATATGAATGAATGAATAAACGTTTATAGGCAGAAGTGTTGGTTGGGTCCCAGTAGCTTCTGTCGACTTCTTGATGATGGTGAGCAGCGCCTCCTGGAGTTCCACGGAGAAGCTCTAGGGCCGCATGAGGTGGTTGCGCTTGTGTGGAAACAAAGAACTAACTGAAACGAAGAAACAAATGACGAAAGAGAGAAGGTGAGAAAGGAAGGTTGAACGAAAGGAAAAAATATAGGCGGAAAGAAAGACATAATGAGAGGAAACAAAGAAAAGAAAGGAGGAATGACATAAAAAAGAAAGAAAAATGGATCCACTAAGCCGGCAACACGCGCTCGAGCCGCAGCTTTGCGCAGGTCGCCTCCGGTTTCTGGGATGCCAGGCGGGGGGGGCAGTGGTAATTGGCTCATTAGCGGGACCAGTGTTGTGCGAGCAGCCGGGCTGTCCCCGCGCACGCCGTGACGGAGTGCCCGCTACCTAAAGCAGGGAGTTGCGACGCGGGTGCCGGTGGCGACACGCGGCGGCCCCCAAAAGGGACGCGTCTGGCCTTCCACACTCAGCGCCGCGGTGACGGCTACGAACGCACCCGCGCACCACGTACTACGTCGGCACGCTGGGTCATCGAATGTGTGGTACGGTATGTGGGGTTTAACGGGACACTGTGGACAAACTGATGTTCGCCTGTATCGACTGATTATTGCGTTGTAACGGCAAACAGGCTACTTCAACTAATAACGGAGCATTTATAAGCTAGAACAGGCGGAACACTGACAGCGGGCGCCGCCGCAGAGGGCATTTTCACGAGCCAAGCCAACTGCGATGACCCCGTGACACTATTAGACGCGACCACAAGTAAGTGCGAATCACAAGCGAGTACTGATGTCATTTAGTGTCAACTCGAAGCTTAAACGATAAAATTCAGCATGGCTGCACATATACATTCTCAGCGATCCTACAAATTTGGATAGCGACCGATCAAGTCGTCATAAAGATACGACGTCAGCACGGCAGCGAAAGTTTTCCCTGAAAGCACCCAAACCTTACGCTAATTTCTAATTTCTTTTGACTTTTTAAGATCTAGGGCGCGCATGAGGAACCGGGAATTCATGAGTCTTTGCTACAAACCTCGTTCTTTTTTTTTTTTGCCAGGAGTAACGCCAGAGAAGCAGTAAAAGCAATCCAACTGAATCGAGCAGACGCGTTTTGAATGAACGGGACACCGTATAGTATGCTCTAATTGTCTACTGCTCCTAGGCGCCCCAAGGGCAACTTTTGCGAAGTCAACCGGACACGCGAACTTGCTTTCACAATTGTAATAACGGTCTACCGTCTCCTAAATAGACGGAATCTGGAGTACACTGTCCCCAGTATTTAGAGGACAGGCGCCTTTGACGCCCATGTAATTTTTGTTTCTAGTAGAAATCGATTGCTTGGCTCCTTGGGAGTATGTTGATATTTGTTCGTCACTAAAAAGTGCACTTGTTGCTGAGAAAATCGCATTTCAAACCGTGACTTTTTTTTTTCTTTCACGCCACTAGCTTCAAACTCCTGATATGAGAACCGAAATGGGCTTCGTGATCGTCACGGAGAAGTTAATGGTGGCGCACCCTAGCGTCCGAGATATCTGCGTTATACTGCTTTGACGTTACCGCAATTTGCTTCGGAAAGTGTCTGGTGGGGGCGAAATGTGTATTTCATTTGTCGGTCTTTTTAATAGTATCCTTTTAATAGGATGAGACAAACGATTCGGGAACTGCGGTGTGATGAAAAAAGGAAAGGAATAGATGATAAGCTGACATATTAGATGGGAACGACAGTAAGGAGGATAGGGAGGACAGGCGAGCTAAAAAACAGGAGAACGAGGGTGTGCGGAACGCAAGAATTGCTCAAAACGTCGAAAAAGAATTTTCAGCGGTTTGGCCGCTAACAAATAGCAAATTTTCATTAACAGTTCGTTGAACTTCACTGCGTGGTCATCTTGACGGCGGATCAAACTAAATCCGAAAGTCGTACGACAGCGAGATAGAAAGGATACTTCATTACAGTACAGTGTCGCCTTCGAGTGTGGTCCTCTTAGTTTGGAAGCACAGCGCTGGCTCTGACCTCCCGTGGTTGGCGAACCAGCAGAAGCTGGTGACCAGTAAGGGTGGTTAGGAAAGGGGAGGGCCGGCGGCCAGTGTTCCTACAGGGCTCTTTTGTAGTGGCGTATGGGTGGTAGCAGGAAGCGCTCGGGCATTCCCGGACTATGTAGAGGGTCGGGGAACCTGCGCAAAACCTACAGGTTTGAGGCGTGTAGGTATAGTGTCAGCTTCTGGACGAAGGGAAGGTGTCTGTCTGCAGCTGCAGTTATAGGAGGGCGAACCACGAGGGCAAGATATAGCGCCCGCCTTGTGCGATTGCAAATCTACAAGTCATGTGAAAACAGTGCGCGTCAAACGTAGATGCTGCTGAGAATTATGTCATGAAGTATTGAGCAATACGCAGCAGGTCTCTTCTGATGATGGATGACTTGATCATGTTTACGCGCGATCACACATGACTCGATCCAGAAGTGATAAAGGGGTCAATGAAGTGCGATGGCTGTGCAGGTCATAATTTATATTCACTCTTGCTCAATTAACCGTGAAAGATTTGCGGGTTGCTCTCATTCAGTGAGCACGCTCTGAAAAGAGGCCGGACTGTGAAAGGACTGAAAGTCTTGCTTTGAAGGTTGCGCACGCGCTAAGAGGTTAGTCTTAGGTTTATGGGGTTTAACGTCAAAAAGCAACTCAGGCTATGAGGGACGCCGTGGTGAAGGGATCCGCAAATTTCGACCACGTGGGGTTCTTTTAACGTGCATTGATATCGAACAGCACACGGGCCCCCAGAATTTCGCCTCCATCGAAATTCGACTAAAGAGGCCGGGAACGAACCCGCGTCTTTCTGGTCAGCAGCCGAGCGTCATAACTACTCAGCCACCGATACGGCACGCTCAGAGTTATCTGCAACCTGAACTTCGCTACAACGAGCCTATTTTGTGGTGGTAGTTCACACGAACGTGCGACTGTTCGATATAGCGCTTAGCTTGCTGTGGCCAAGTTCGTTATAAGCAGACTCATCATTTAAACTTTTGCTCGCAAAGACTACATGCAAGAACAAGCAGAAGAGATCGAGCGAAAAGAGGCAAAAGCGGAACCTTATTGCTGCTGCGGAATTCTGGAGAGCGAAATTAAGCCCCCAATTAAACAATTGGTCTATAAGCAAAGAAAGAATATTACCCAACAAAGGGGCGGGGGATGGGGTGAGCTGCAGGGCGTCACAGGAAGATAGCGAGAGTGTGTATTTCTTGTTGGCTTGGATATAACGGTGGAAGTTATTACTCTTGTATCTTTTGCTATAATTATCTTCTGCTATTTAATTCACGTTGCACGTGAATTAAATAGTTAAATAGCAAAAGATAGTTATTTGAAACTTATGGTTATGACGACAGAACGCGAAGGGTAGCGAACTACAATGGTTGCGAGAAGGAGAAATTAAATTTTCTGCCTAATGAATAGAGGAAATTAGGCTATGGAAAGAAGCAAATTGAAATGAAAGGAAGAGAGGCATAAGAAATTATGGGAGGCTGAAGCTTGTGAACACACGAGAAAGTGAAAGCGCGCAACGAGAAGAGAAAGAAAAGCATGGAGGAGGCTGAAAATGGAGCACGACATTATTCCGCATCGCGGCTAGATACCTTTTTTTTTTGTTGGTACAGGCTATGTCGTAACAACAGAGTCATTACTGTAACTGCAGCGCTTTCTCTCGCATGGCAGTAATGTATCTCGTCACAGCAGAGTAATTTCCGCGGCGAAGTTCCGAAATTATCTCGTTGCGGGAAGCGTCTTGATGGCAGTCCGAGGTCGTGTATATTTAGCGTCGGATGGATTACGTGACAAGAATTTTTGTCGTTGCGACGAAATAATCCACTGCCTTTCTCGGCCGAGAAGCGTGCTAGGCAGTAAGTAGGAGTAAGATGGAAACATTTTTAATGAGGGATATTTAAGTGCGAATACTTCAACAGGCGGCGCTGTGCCATGTGTCGAAACATATCGTATGCACTGTGTGACCGCCTTGCTTGGTCTGCGTCGCGCTCAGGTACAAAACTGAATAGACCTTAACTTCCCCTTTTGGCAAGCGGGGACACAGCTACGCTCTCTCAACAAATTGACACTGCGATCCTGACACGCTGTTTTTCCTCAAGGTTTGAATGCACGACCCAGCCATGGGCACGGAGCGATCGAGTCGTGAGCCGACAGCGTGCCGACTACACCCGGGGAACCCGACCTGCGAGGTTGCCCTCGAGCACCGGCAGCGCACATTTGGCGTCCGGCGGGCGCTGTGAACTGCACGCATATAGCCAGCCTCCAATCGTGTGCATCTACTCCAATCGCCGCCCGTCATCTGTGCCGACTGATTGCCGAGCGCGCGCGTGTGTTGTACACGCTTGCGTCTTCGACACACGTACATATATGCACGCATGCACTCGTTGTCAGTGTGTTCGAGCACGCTCGTGACGCAGAGTCTTCTCGGTGGGGGGAAAGGGGTATCGTCACGGCGGCACCGCGCAGAGTGCACCACCGTTGGCGGCTGCCCATATATACCCGCACCGCGGGCGCCATACGTCACTGCCAGCATCGGCCGGTCAGCGTCCCGTGGGCGCATAATGATGAAGCACGTAGTAGTACGGGGGCGAGCCTCCGCCAAGTGGGCCGCTGGCACGGATGCGGCCGCCATGGCACTGAGTGACAAGGAAGAGCCGCCGCAGACAATGGGGCGCCGCTGTGTTGACTGACAGACGACCCGGCGTGGCGCATGCGCCGCCGACGAGGCCGCTGCTGCTGCCCGCTGGCGCTGCAGCCACGTCTTTCTCTTGCGCGGAAACCGGGCCCGGGGGCCGGAGAGTTGCGTGCAGTGGGAGGGCCCTGAATAGCAATACGAGGTGGCTGCGAGGAAAACCGTCGCAGGCGCAACGGTATCCATGCATGAGAACTCACTGTCCAAAGTTAGCAGTACGACACGGGCTGCGCGGTGGAATACCGATGTCGACTTGTTGGTGTCGGGGAGGTTTTACAGTGTTTACGGTTTAGTTGCCCGTAGCAAAGGCCGATTTATGGGTGACTCTAGCAGGAGGCGGGTTTAGAGAGGGGTTCCTGTTTCCGCATTGCCTTCCTGGGGATTTCTTTATGCAAAAATGATATTTTTCACGGTTTTTCGTTGGACAGTTTCTCGCTGATACAGGCGGCAGCGCCGACCCCCCTCTTAAATCCACACCTGGCCCATAGTTGGCGTAACATGCTAACACAAACTCAGAGGCTTGCCAGAGAACCAAAGACTGTGGTCCCTTCCGGCGGCCACCCAAGGTAGGTAAGATGCTTCTTGATAATCGCCAAGTGAACAAGGGAGAGAAATCCTCAGGGTGCTTGCCAACGTTTCGACAAGAGGACTTGTCGTCGTCGTGGGAATGTTATGCAGCGGGTTCTGGGTCCTGTCCGCTGGGGTGTGGCCACCTTTCGTGTGTAGATGTGGAGTGTGGGGGTAGCCTGTAGTGTAATTACCTCTGTGTCTGGCAATCGGCCCTACAATGTACCGCCTCTACTAGCAAGCTGAAGTGGGCCTTGACCTTGCTAGTAGAAGCACATCGGCCGCATGGGCCTGTGAACGTTGAGTGAAGCCAGGAGATGAATGTCATAAACTGTCAAGACATTTAGCTGTCTACCATGCATGTTCTTTAATTTTATTATTTTTTCGAGTTACCGAAGTTATGGTTGCAAGCAATACGGCGTATCGAGGAATTTGAGAGCAAATACGGTAGCCACGTTGAACTGACACTAGCTTTAATGGTAAAAATCAAGCAGGAGGTACGACTTCGTGCTGGTTAATGGTGTCCTTGTTTCTATTGCTTTCATCAAGAAACGCATTCCGATTGAAGCTTGGAAGTAGGCTCATAACAAGTGTTTTTGCTAGAACGTACCTTTAGGCGGTGATAGCGGCCAACCCTTCTCAGCGGTCGCCCCTACTTCAACTGCGTTTTGGACGCGCGGAATAGAGAACACAAACATGCACCACAGGTAGTACCAGAGTCCTTCAATGCTTTTGTAAAAGTATTGAAGGACTCTGGTAGGACATTACTTCACTTTGGCCTTCATTCATCCTGACGGACTGTAAGGATTAATGAATAAAGCTTTGTAAGATACCTCAGGAAAAATGCAGGGATTTTCTAGAACAATGTAGGGAAAATGTGCTTTAAATGATTTTTTTTGGCCCAAGTAAGGAAATTTTCGGTGGCAGTATGTATGTAACATCACTGATGTCCGTGGTCTACTTCCTCTTTGTGAAGAGCCCCTCATGTATGACCCCTCTGAACTAAGTTTCTTCGAAGGTGTCAAAAAATGGCTGAGGTAGAAAAAAAGGGAATTTCGAAGGAAATATACATTATAAATAATAAAGCAGCGTTGATCATCTAATCCCGAAATCATTTCGAAAGATAAGCGAGAGATTGTTGCCTGTATAGAGTGAATGATAAAAATGAGAAAGCCATCCGGAGACCAATCTCATAACCTTTAGAATGATGTTTCACAAAGGGTAATAGTAACCAATATGAGGACCTCTGCAGTCCCTTCGAACGATCAGAATAAGAAAGTAGTGGAGTCATTAAACGCAAGCTGTCAGGTTTTGAAATGCATGCATGCATATTGCCAATATCCCTGTAAGGGAATTATATAATGGTTGTCACCACTCACTCAGGAGGGGTTAAACTTGGAGGCAAATGAAGAGTCTTGAACTCAAATGGAGGACAGTGCAGTGAGTAATGGAAAAGAAAATCACAGGAGTAACATTAAGGGACAGAAAGAGATAACAGGAGATTAGAGGGCTAACACGAGTCAAGGATACCCTTAAGATGAGCTCAAGAGGAGGAATGAGTGCGGGACACGTGAGGCGGAGAACAGTTTACGATGGACCATGTGGATCAGAGTAGATTCCTGCACTCTAAACACGAATACGCATTTATGGGAGTCAAAAAGGAAGTAAGCTGTCCTCTAGTGGACCCCCTTTTATAAAATAGAGGTCGCTAGCAGACAGCCTACTACCTTTTTACTCCTTTCTGGCTAATGTGTAGGGAAGGGATACATCGTAGGAGGCGGTAGAGAGTCTGGTGAAGACATGAGATTAGGAAATTTCCTGCGAGCTGGCGCATGACTCCAGTAACTGGAGATGAGCGGGAAAACCTTTCATCCGGCAGTGGACATAGCCGGGCTAATGACCATAACAGTGATGATGTTCGCCAATCTTAATTCTTGGGAAGCAAGGAAGAAAAATGAGCTCTCTGTTTCTTAAGCTGCAGATAATTTGACTAAAAGCAAAAGGAAGCGCCATGCATCATCAGTACTGGCCGAGCCAGCGACCATGCACGCGGTTATTGCGACGTTTTAGCAAATATAGGAAACGTGAACGCGCCATAGTTCTGTCCTTTTTCTGTCGTCAATTATTCGGATGCGTTGCAGTTCTTTCTTCACTTTTTCGACCCGGCAAGAAGTTCTTTTAGCCGGAAAGCTCTGAATGGAACGAAAAAAATGGTTTCGTCGAACTGTTAACATCTTGACGAAGTCGAATCGCGTCTGACGACGCACACTTGCAGCTGCAACGTACGGTGACAGGACTGCAGCCTCTTTACACGCCTTTTTGAATCTTTTGTGATTTGCACTGAAGTATTCGCCATACACTGCTGAAGCACCGATGCTCCAAATGTCCGGCTGTCTGTCCTTATCACGCCCTGCATATTGTTTTTCCTCTGCCGCAACTTACTACATACACGAAAATAACTTGTTCGCTTCAGAATCGTCTTCATTGTCACCAAATCGTAATCAGTGAAGAAAACGCACGGTTAGTAGCCATGGATGGTTAGCATACAGTGTTTCTTCGTTACCAAACTTTGTTTGCGACGACACCAAACCGGAGCAGAACCGCAGGCACCACGCAGAACGGACGCACAAAGTCGGATATTATTGCCACCATTTTCATTTTCCCACACTGTTCTAACAAGCAAACTCTGCTCAAACGATGATGATGGTGCTGAAGAAACTAAGTACGCAGCGTCTTTGTCTCACCGCAATAAACACATCTCTTGCTTTATTGGTGGGAGTGAGTATTGCCTTCTTCGGTCAAGAATACGGCGAGCTGTTTCGTACACTAAGCAGACGGCACCTTAACGGGACGAATGTGACCTCGTTAACGCACCACCCTCGCTGGGAACTGTGACGACGCCGAGGCGGCAGCGCTGCTCGCAAGTATTCCCTTGCGATGTGCGGGAGGGGGGAGTAGCCCGGCATGGTCGGTGGTTGACGGGGCCGACCTCGGCGCCTGCTGACCCTCGTCGCTGGTCTCGTCACCCGCAGCGCCATCCGCGGTGGGAAACGCCTGTCAGGAGACGAGCGCGGCAGCTACGCCGAGGCTGACGTCAGCGCCAGTGCGGAAACCGTCCATACAAGCGCATGCCAAGTGCAGGCCTGTTTTTTGCACGGGCACTTTGTTTCTTTTTATGTTTTGTTTTTAGAGGTGCACTGTAGCGGTGCGCTGGCGGCGGTGGTTTCCAGTTCATTTTCCGTGTTCGGAAGAAATGGGGAACCTGAAAACGAAAACGTGAACAGACGCCGCTCGGGTCCCATTGCGAGACGAAGCAGTGGGGAGAGAAATACAGGATTGACGGACCTTCAAAGAAAAGAGCAATTATTGAGACAGTAAGAGCATGGATATTGGGTTTATGCTCTGCACATCTGAATTTGTAAAAGTTTGCCACTTAAAAAAAAGCAAGTTCAACAAGGGACAAAGTCTACCAGTACCAAAAAACACATAGTTGAACCTTTCGGAAGAGCTACAAAAAAACATAGGAGTAAGCGTAAACGACAAATCTGCTACATCTGTGCATATATAAGAACAAGAGTGGTTGTAATGAACGTTTCTTACTTTTATTTTTAAAAAAGTTGATATAAAACACTAAAAAACAAAAATGTTTTAATCACGCGATAGATTTAAATTTATTCGGACAGGTCTTCCCCACCTGAGGTAGCAGTAATGTAATTAAGATAAAACTATGAATCATAGTGCGCAGCGCAGCTTCAGACAGCAGAAAGAATGAAATATTTTCTATATGCTCGCGCATCGACATATACGCAAAATCACTTGGTTCAAATAGGATCCTGGTGATATTGTTTTATTGAAATCAGCACCAACTGTTTTAACTGCATCGCCGTTTCCAACAAGAGCACAAACAAGCGTGATATTATTGACTAACTTTGTTGGAGACCGTTTCAACACGGGATGGCAGGTGCCCGGCAGTCAAAGTCTCGGACTAGGCGATGAACCAGCTCATTTTCACCAGTCACCGCCTACCAGGAATCTAATACCGAGCACTTGATTACGGCTCTTTAGTGAAATGTTTGTCTCTTCGGTGCTTGTCTTGAGAACAACGATGCAGCCTCAGGCTGTGTCTGGAAAACAGCTTTGTGAGGCTCGAATCAGGCTGTGTGTATTTTAAGTAAATTTATTTTTCACCGCGTGATTGATTTCTACAACGAGCGAGTTCTATGTCCCTAGTATTTCAAAATAAAAATCATTGTGTTTTACCCCTATATTATCGTATAATGCATAATTTCTTTTTGTGCTAACATTTACAATGTCATTCTTATGAAAATAAATTCAATGACGCAGGATGAAATCGTGGCCGCTGCGACCGCATTTCGCCGGAGATAAAATGAAAAAAAAAAACGCCCTTCGGCTGTGCGATGTCAGCGCGCATTTAAGAAACACAGGTGGAATAAATGAGGTGATCCGAAGCTCTCCACTACGGCGCCTCCCATAGTACAACTCTGGAAGGTTAAACCAGTAATACCATGCCATAGTTCAAATATAAACACTTGTTCCCCAAGGATGCTTCCTTGAGGGCCACCAATATCTAAGTGCCTCCGGGAATGCTGATTTTCGTTTATAACAACTCTTTGTGTGGGTGTTGTAACCATGAGGAAATAATACATCGTACAGTTGCAATTCCTCGAATAAAATCAGGCAAATTAAGCGATTGAACACTCTGGAGCAGTTGGTACATATACCAGCTACTGTTTGCCTTCGAAGCCTTCAACACTGTATTTTTTAGTTTCGAGTGCCAGATCAGAAGGTCTTACTTTTCGAAAATCTTGTTATTCGGGGGTAATTAATTTTATATTTCCATAATAATTATGACACGTAGTGCTTGTTTACACCTTCTGGAAGCATGGAATATGGGGGTAGTTCTCTAATTTTAGTGATAATGTTATTGCTCCTTCAGAGAATACGAGTGATCTTGAAGTATGTATGTACGTACGTTCTGAAGGAAGTTTCTTCTAGATAGGGCGGAATTTCATTTATATGTTTGAACTGACCCAGACTCACATCCAAAGTATGCTTATCTCTTACGTTGTCAGTATCGCGTAACATGTGGCTGAATTAGATAATGGGCAGTATATGTATGTATGTATGTATGTATGTATGTATGTATGTATGTATGTATGTATGTATGTATGTATGTATGTATGTATGTATGTATGTATGTATGTATGTATGTATGTATGTATGTATGTATGTATGTATGTATGTATGTATGTATGTATGTATGTTTGTATGTATGTATGTATGTATGTATGTATGTATGTATGTATGTATGTATGTATGTATGTATGTATGTATGTATGTATGTATGTATGTATGTGTATGAATGAATGAATGACTGTTTTATTTCTATCCCTTGGTGGTACAAAGTAAAAGGAGTGAAGGGACTCGCAGAAAAAGAGCTGCTTAAATTCACCTTGCAAGACACTGTACGCCCACTCGCTAAGGCAAGGTATTGCTGCAGCTGTTCGCAAGACAGCTGGTCAGAGAACAGCAAAAAAGGTACATCTGTCTGAGCTAACAACATGCTTTCGCAGCAGCATTACAACACTTAGTGATCAGGAGGAGACGGAAGCAATGTAAATACACAAAACAAAAGTGACGCATTATAGCGCATGTTAGGTTGCTGGTTGGTTGTTCGAAAAAACAAACAAACAAAAAAACAAATCATACACAGCTACCACTGTCCCCAGATTGTCTGCGCGTCGTCTAATAAATCCAAAACGAGCATCATTACCGCGCTCCTCTTTGTTCGCTTGCCTTCAGGAATCAGGACGCATGTGCAACAGAAGCAGTCTACAGGTTTTTGTCAGCAGAGCGCCATTTCAATCGCTTTGTAACCTATCGTCAGGCTGAAGTTTGTGGAGTGTTTGGCTTTTTTGCTCGGAATAGTATAGTCTTCGTTTTTTTTAAAATAATTTACGTTTAGATAGCTTTTATTTCACGAGTGGTGAAGATATTCCAGCAATTCATTTCCTTGCAAATATACCTCGTATTGAATGCTAGCTGAAATGATTTTCGTTAGTCAGCAAAACTTAAAAGATCAACGGGAAGCGATGTAGGTATGTCATTGATAGCTACGAAGAATAATAAAGGTCCCAATATGTTTCCCTGGGGCACACCAGAGAGGAGTGGTTCTAAACTCTATTGCTTGTCATTATGAGCCGCATTTGTTTGCGATGAGTTAGCTGTGGTTCTTGAGGGGTAAACTGTAACTTCTCTATTTACCTTATGGTAGAATTTCTGTAATACCGAATTATAGCTAACTCTAAAGGCGCGCTCACACTAGCGGGAAGCTTCCCGCGCCGGCACAGCGTCAACGTCGAGGCTGCCTCGCAGCTCCTCGGAATGACGCTCACACTACGCGCGTTTTCTCGCTGCGGTTGTCTTGGAATGTGGAGAGAGGAGGCGCTGAGGGAGGACCCGAACGAGCAGAAAGAGAAGGGGATAGTCACGTGACACCAGAGAAGACTGGAAAGCGCACCCTGCTAGCTCCCCTCCCGTCGCCCTGGCAAAGCAGCCGCCGAGTGCCCGGCCGGCCGGACGCGCGCAGCCAGCCTCCGCCTCCGCCGACGGGGTCACTGAACTGGGACCGACGTCACGGTTCACGGTCGGCGCCCATTGGCTGTTCTGTCACCGGCACGGGAAAAATAGGTACCGAACCCATCGCTCCGCGGGACGGCAGAGCAGGCTGTCCGCGGGAGAAAAACCGGCTTGGGCGGGAAGCGGCACGCGGGAAACGCCCGGCGTTGCGCGTTTTCCCGCTAATGTGAGCGCCCCTTAACCCCTCTTAAAAGTTAACATAAATATGAAAGACAAGGTGATTTTTTTCTAGTTGCTTAGTCAATGTACTTTCCGTTAGTTCTTTAGGTGTGAAGCCGAACTGCTCGCCAGAGAGAACATATTGCTTGCCCCAAAATCTGACTGTTCTGGAGCACAGTTTTTTATAAGAATGACAGTTGTGTAATTTCAGCGTTTTGTATTGACCGCGCATTGCTGTGACTGCCGTGGCCCGCCCATAAGCGCTTGTGCTTCTGCGGGAACACGTTATGCACTTTATATACATATCTTGCAATAAAATTTCTGTATTTATGTATGTAGGTACGTATAAGCCCTTCGATGACACGGATATAATTTAAATAGGCCTTTAATTTCGAAAATTCGATGCATCGTTTCCTTTATGAATGAAAATACCTTCAGAACTTTAAATTTCATTTGAGCAGGTACTAATAGTTTCAGCTGGATTAAAAAGTGAGTTATTGAATGGGGGGGCAAGTCAATGGCGTACTTGAAGGGCTTTATCTGAAAGCCATCTTTGTGTTCTGCTCTTCTGAATTTCCGATTCATAAAGACTGCTACGACTTCATTTTCTGTTTTACGGGACACAGAGGCTCTGGACAGGTCCAGTTGGCGTTTGTACGGCGTAGCCTGCAGAGGCATCGGCGGAACAGCGAAGTGTTCTCGAGACGTTCGGGAGGTTAGCTTTAAATGAATTCGAAAGGTCTCCTCCGCGAACAACTACACCAGCTCCTGTTATTGAAGCAATAGGAGCTATGACATTCGAAAGTTTGTTGATATCATTTTGTGATCGAATTTTTACCGAACATCAAATAAAAAATATTGGTGTAAGAATTTAACTTCGCGACTTTCAGTTGACGCCTAAATTGCGGTATATTTAAAACTTTTAAAATTTTCAACCTTCACAGCATTGATGTTTTTCACATCAAGCTTTTCGTTCACCTCTTTTTTGTGCCCAGGGTTATTCAGGATTTTATAGGTTTTCGTTTACGATGGCCTGGAGCCAAATGCATTCCTGGCAGATTTTATTTTAGTAAGCTGGGTGGTCTACGTGTCGTTCGTGCTTTTTCAAGGAACCGCGCAATCCTATGTAGCAGTGCACATTTCAGCTCGAGGGCGCTCAAGGGTTAACATATACCTATTTACGCTGACAGCACTTGGAAACTGTTGGGATGGAAACATGAATGAAGGCAAATGTTCGCGGTGGTCGGCTATGCCTGTTAGAAGTGTGCCAGTACTTGCACCGTGAATTTGAAAATTAGGGATGGTCATATCAAGAGAGGAAGGCGTAAAGGTTTTTTTTTGGCGGGTTCGGCCATTTATAAAGTTGGAAAAACTATTTGCACCAAAGGCGTAAGCTCTTTTCGGAGGAAAGCAGCGCTTTGCTTGCAAACATTCTCGTCGACAATTAAAACCAGGGAATGCTTATTGGCGGACACATAATCGACGAATCTTTCAAGCATATCAAGGTACTTTTCTGAACTGGCGTCTGGGAGACGGTACAACACAGTCACATTCGCGGTCACATTCAGCTGTCAACATTTCATAGTCCGCAGCAGACAGCATGAACTGTTTGAGCTGTGCGAGAGTTCAGAACTGGGACTGAAGAGTCACTTTTTCGGGCTAGGTCTGTTTAGGGTGCACTGTAAGATATAAGTGGGGACGCAGTGGTCCTTGCAGTCGGCAGATAAAATCCCCTACTTTCCCTCGGGGGCTACGAGATGACCCTGCGCCAAGCGGCCAGTTTTCGCGCGTTATTCAAACCTGTTAAACAGGCAGTCACCGGCGCCTTGATGACGAAGCGGTAACTTAACTCGTTCTTTCATTTCTCCACTCGACCGTTGGCACCGCAACGGGTCGCCGCCCCTTGCGTCCGTCACTGCGCGCCTGGCCTACTGCCCGCATTAAAAATAAAAATAAAAAATTCGTTTATCGCACGTGTATGCCGTGGTTGCGATGATTCGTGACCGGTTGGCTAAATGCCAAGGAGCAAGAGCAGCGCGATAGTATCCGGTTTCTACGGCAACAAGATTAGTTCTTGGTTTAGTTCCTTGCTGGCGAAGTTTCCACGCTGCTCGGCAGATGCTGCGATCGCCAGCTCGGTTTGAACGAGCGTGGGTGGTACTTCTCGCCGCTTGCGTCCAGTGCTTTTCTCGTGTCATGTGCCCGCCTATATATCCTTACACCGTGATTTAGAGCAATGTGGTATAAGCTAGAAGTTCGCCTTGCCTCAGTACGAAGCCTCGGTGAACATTCGCCCTGACAGGTTTTTTGCGCAAAAAAAAAAAACCTGCCGGGGGGGGGGGGGGGTTGGGGGGGGGGGGTGAAGTATCTGACCAACTAGCCCTACAACAACACTGGACTTCAAAAGAAAATTTATAGGAGTCGCGAAGTGGCTCTATTTTGTCACCCTTGCTTTTCACACATCGGTAGCTTCGATGAAAAATCTTCGGCTATATTCTTGACGGAGCTTGCCCAGTGCCACCGGATAAAGGAACAGATACGTTTTCGTATCTCACAAGGTGCAGGGAGTTGACATTTTAGCCACATCCGCCGCATTCAAAGTTCTCACTCGTAATCATCATCATCAGCCTCATCCACTACAGGACTGAGGCCCCTACAATATCTCTCCAATTAACCCTGCCCTGTGCCAGACTTAGTTACCATAAATCCCCGCAGATACCCTAATCTCATCTGCGACCTGACTTACTGAAGCCCCCAACTATTACTACACTTACCCTCTTTTGGAACACATTTGATTATCTTAAGGCACCAACGGTTGTCCTGCATTACATGCCCTCCCTGCCCATGCCAGCTTCTTCCTCTTGATTTCGACTACGATATGATTAACCTGCGTTTGTTCCCTGGCCTACTCTTTCCTCTTCCTGTTGCTTAACGTTACACCTATAATTTTCCTTTGCATAGCTCGCTGCGTTGCCCTTAATTTTTAGGTTCAACAATTTTCGTTAGCCTCCACGTTTCTGCTCAATAGATGACTAGCACTAAGACGCATCTGCTATACATTTTCCTGTTGACTGATATTGGTAAATTACTATTGATATTCTGAGAGTGCCTGCCAAATGCACTCTACTCAATCCTTATTCTCCTGCTCATTTCACTCTCGTGGTCTGGATTTGTGGCCACTACTTGCCCTAACTAGGTATATACCCTTAGCACTTGCAATGCCTCATTGGTTATCGTACGCTGCTGTTCTTTTCTGGGAATACTTAACGTTACTGTAGCTTTCTTCATATTAATTATTAGACCCTATGTTTTGAATTCTTTGCACTTGACAGATTTCTGATTTTCGCGCGTAGGTCTGGGCACTGCGATTCCAAACGAAGTTCCAGCTATCATCGCGTCTCTTGCCGAATGCTTTCACAAGCGCATGTTCGCGATCAGATAAATGTTCATTAATATACGTAGGCGTCTTTGACTTAAACCCAAGCTTACCCCAAGATAGATTCTTTGCCCTTGTCACTTTCTGATAAGTGCCTTATCATGTTTTCTCTCCAGGACAAACTGGGCAACAATCTTGAATACCAATGGGTTTCTTGGGACAGACATGATGTGTCATCGGCCATTGCCACTACCATTTCATCCAGCTTCTGCTCTAGGCCTTTTAAATCCATGTTAGCACTTGTTGAGTATTATTGCTCGCACTGCCCCACACATTATTGTCTCAGTTGTTAGCCAGTCACGTCGTTATCGCAGTGCTGCGTTTTCCTTTCTTAGGTGCTCATATTAGTCAAGTACATTTATAAGTCGACTTGAATTTTTTAGTATTTGTCCGTTATGAATTTCGGGCTGCACTTAAATTTTTAGCGTTCGGGATGCGTGTCCCGTCCAAAGGAAATTTCGAAAGCCTGCCTTGATTTCATTCTTCAGATCTTCAAACGCGCATGCCAACAACTCTTTACATATATTCGGCATAACTGCATGAGGCACGCAGTTTCAGTGTCATGTTGTAACAATGCACAGACTGCGGGAGAGGCGTGGCAGCTTGTGAGATACAGAAGAAGACGTACCCCACAAAGTTTAAAGTTCGAAGCTGCAGCAGAGAGTACAAAGCCAGGCGAGTTAGACTGTCGACCGTGGCGCGTACGTCATCGCTGCTCTCTGAGCAAAGCCTCTATAAGCGTCGTGACTCACAGTGCATGCATTGAGGTCACAGCTTTTCCAGGATAGCTTGTGTGCAGGCAGCTCGATAATCTTCGATGTCGTTTGCAAATCCGCGTGCTCAGGAGCAGGAAGATTGCTCGTACGAGGGCGATCACACTGCAGCATAGAGTAGAAAGGCAGGTGATCTTGATTGTCGGCCGTGGTGCTCACGCCAGTGCGACCTCGCGCTACATATGAAGCAGCCTTTATTTCATTCATGGCGCTGGGGCGCAAATTGTTGTAATTTATAATAATACTTTCACGCTTCACGCTGTGAACGTGTGTCTGGGCTGAAGAAATAATGATTAAAATGCTTCCGCCAACTAAATGCATTACACACGTGGGTTATTTAAGAGAATTCAGTGATGTCCTGAAGCACAGGAAAAATATTATCCCGAACTTTTTCATAAAAGCTCAGAAAGAAAACCAGGTTCAAAATGACCGCAAACATACCCAAGCATCACATCTCGTACGGGAGCACTTTTTTCGTTTTTATGGCGTTTAGTATGCAGTCGAGCCTTGTTATAACGAAATGGTTTGTAAAGAAATAATGAATATAACGACGGAATAGCGACTCCCCTTGGAAGCTCTGCCAACACGGGCTATAACTAAACTATGGCTATAACAAAGTAACCGCCAGGCCCCCTCAACTGGTTATAACGAGGCTCAACTGTATCACCTAGTTGTTTCCAGAGCATGTTGATATGAACATCATGAACAATTTATCTACTCTTCTTTTCATTTCAAACAATTCTTTTGTGTTTGGAGGCTTACGTGGATGGCTACGCTTTTGTTTAGGTATACTCTAATGAACGACTGCATATAAGCTTTTATAAATAGGCGCAATAAATTATTATCCTGAGCATCCTGAGTTTCCAAGCAATACACACAGCCCCGCTTTTTTTGCGAAATTTATTTAATGTGTATTTAATTATGTTTCGTATTATTCTGCTAACGTTGGGCTCCTTTGTACTTTCCTGACGAATTAATCGACTGAAGAAGACGACAGCTGTGTGCGCTTTCGCAGTTATGAAGAGGTCGATTAACGTGCTGCAGATTATTTTTGCGTACGTGGGTCCTTCAGTCATGCTGCTGACTCATTGCTGTGATGTGGAGCTTCAAAATTACGCGGTGAGTCCTATATCCTGTGAAGTCTGCGAATCAACCGATCTTCATTAAGATCCGCTTGGATTTCGAGTAATTGCAGCGAACACTGTCGAGTGCGCGGCACTCGCAATTAAGCGCTGAAATACGACAGTCGATGCTACATATTATGCACCCGTCTTTTTCTTATAAGCAATTTAATTCCCAACAAAGCACTGAATTTAAGAAAGTTGGCTATTCGTAAAGGCAAATAGGAAAATACGGCTAAGGGTACAGGAGCGAAACTGCAAGTAGATTGGAGCAAGCGAGATACACAATCACTGACTGTATGTTCGTGTTTTTTTTTAGTTAAAGCGCTTAGTAGACGAGCGCAGTTTTCGATATATTTTCGTGGCGTACCTAAGCTTACAGTTGATCTGGAACGTTATATAGCCAGCGCTCTCGCAGCACCAGACTGCGTTCGCTGCTCTGGAGATGGAAAGCAAGGACAACGGTTTGCACAGGGAGATCATTACGCTGCCGAAGGTGCACATGCAGGATCCTTGGTATTTGATATATTGGCAACAAAAAACTTGCGGTCCGCTCTCTTCCTTCAATAAGCAGCAGAAAAGCATGTCATGAGGCATTCATGCCGAAAATACACACCGCGCAGTAGAGACACTTTCGAACGAGGGTCGTTCGGTCCTTGTGGGCTATTGTAGTGCCCATCGCTGGTTCCCCTCCAGCTGGCGGGCTACCAGAACTGTTTTGGCAACACGTGGGCATATTCATTACTTTTGCATCGGGCTTCCGCATACTCGTGCTAATTAGTAATGTCCGATGGGGCGCTCGGACGAGTCTTGGAATGAGTCATGCAGCACGAATAAAAACACTTTCTAGTCCAGAAGCGAGACTGCAACCATCCAAGTGTTGACAAATGTGGCGGCTCGCACAGAGCAATAATTTTTCTCGGACTTGAACACGAGTGGACAAAAGACAGGGACAGGCGACAAGAAGGGGTATAGGACGAAGGCTGGACTTACAAGTGCTGTTTAATTCCGAGAAGCATCACCCAGCGAGCCATACAGAGAATAGGCAAGCAATCGTTTAAACACAGCGCGGCTGTGATCATGTGGCGCAAAAAAACAGCAGCAGTTTCACGAGCAGGGGCATCTTAGCTTACTGACCGTTATTTCAAAAGCTAACTCACTTTCATTTCGGTAAAGACTCACTAGCACATTTATTATTGCCGTGCTGTTTTATGCGGTATACATTCTCGCGCCTCTAGTATTTCATGTTCACGCATCGTGTTTGCAACTAATAACTGACCGGCTATCGGAGAGTGTCTGCGATGGTGCGGAAGATGTATAGGGTCAGCCCCGTCAGCACACGTTATTTGTGTACCATCAGGTCTGTGCCACGCTGTGTCTACACAGCTGGCTCTCGCATTTCCCGCAACTTTTTCTGGGTGTTGCTCTTCAGGACTAAAACCACAGTTGTTATGCCGACTTTCATCTTGTGCACCTTCGCGTCTTTTGTCCGCCTTTTTTTTTTTTGTCGGATGGTGTTCACTTTCAGGCATGTGCAAACCACACTAAATTTCGACGGTTACGAAGCTACTTGAGGCAGTACATGATTTTGCAGCAGCTATAGATAAGCACAGCCAGACATCTTTCTTCCCGGCGCCAGTGTGAGTGAATCGAACGTGTGTGTCCTAATTCCGAGTCGGCCCGGTCGCGCATTCCGTCGTGTCTTATTCTTGGGCCTCCTTTCTGTTTAATATTCAGTAAATATTTTGTGAAGGAAGTGTCCTCGAAAATAACACTTTTTGGTCATGATAGCATTATTCACTAAGAAAAAAAAATGCTGAATGATCAGTATGTATTAAATCCATCGCAAGCCAGAATAGAACACTGGTGCTCAACGTGGCAAGTAATGATAAATAAAATAAACGAAGCAATGACACAAACTTTGCGAGGTCCATAGATTTGAACGAAACATTTACATTAAGCATACCAAACAATTCTGGACAAAAGCATTTTTTAGCTCGAAACCGTTTATGAATGCAATTTTTTCATGCAATGTAACATTTCACTATAACGATCAATATATCCGCAGATAACCCGACGGCAGTCTTGTATTTCTTTTATTAACGTTTTTGCTATTGTCAGAAGCATTTACCCTTGGTTTTCTATGGCAGTCTTTGCTGTTCGATGTGACCGATGGAAGCACTTAAAAGAAATACTTTGTTAGATATTAGAAAAATAGACCATTACCTTCAATATTTTCAAAACAGCGTCTTATAATTTTTTGATACTCAAAAATTTTCTCTGAGAATGTTAGACATGTGTTCCACCCACCTCTGTTCATTTACAAGAAGTTTGCGAACTCTGCGGCAATTCATTCCTGTGCAAAATGGTTTTAAAGTTTGCCTTTTCCGTGGCCTCACCTCAGGTCATTTCTGCGAGCAACACTCAGCTTGCACAGTCACAAACATTAATCGCACGTTATTGCTCACTCCCACGTGAAGAACAAATTCTGATGCTTGTGTATTAGGTCGTTTCAGGCATTTTATGAGCAGTGTCGTCCTTTCCACTCTTTATTTCAGCCATTCAACGTTCGTCCCAGTGTTTTTTTCAATAATGCCTGTGACGTCAACATTGCGTAACCGGAGCATCTTCTCTGGTCACGAAACGATGTATCGGTTTGTTCTTCCTGCTGTTTGAAAATAGTCCTACGTGACATTTCAAAACCGGTTTCTTGTGGCGGGGACAGGGGAATTCAAGAAATGTCATGCGGTAATTAACTCAAAACGTTGGGAAAGCCTCTGGAGTTGCTTTTCAACAATATGACGCGATGGCGTTAATTGACGCCCATAGATGCGGAATTGCCCATTCAAGTGAAGCGCGACTGCACCAGCAGGTGCGGCTGTTTCAAACACAGCCATTGGTGGGACTTGTGAGGCCCTGGTTGCTCTTGCCGAGCAACCTCTCGTGTCCAGTCAATAATTTAGCTGCCACCTGCCTTGGTGGGAACGTTGTGATGAGGTCACATGATCACGTGACCTAGGCGGAAAGCGGGGCACCCGCCTTTTCTCTCACGACACCACCAACCACGCCGGAGTTTGTGCAGAACGGGAGCCTTAACGCTATCGCATTTATAACACGCGAAAGAAAACCCCTGACTTTTCTATATTCCATTACCGGTGACCTGCAATCACCCGTCAAAGGTAAAATGTTTAGGTACAGTTCTAGCCTCCAGTATGAGATGGAATGAACGTGTGCGTTGCACTTATTTTAGGATTGTAAAACTTATTTCCAATAGTTTGAGAGCCTTTTGGCCCCTCGCCTAAATGACGTCCAGAAGGCCTTGGCTCCTGGAGGCGTCTTTAGCCAGTTGGACGATTTTTTACAGCTATAGCTGTTAGTTGTCCGTCCCTGGCTTTCCCGTCGCCGTCGGCGTAACCGGTGGGTACGTTAATGTCACCTAACCTTATGTCACGTTCAACCAGCTGTGTCGCATAAGCCTACAGGTGGCTCAGTTTGGAACAGCCGCCTGCCAGTGCAGAGGTGCATCACATGACCACTACACAAGTGGTCACGTGACTGAACGCCTAAACACCTATCGCTGAATCTTGCGTTACATTGCCGTAACCGTGGTGTGAGTTTTTGTTAGAAGAACCCTACGGTAGCTCTCAGCTTGCAAAACTTTTATCCGGCCAATTCTTGAATATGCTTTGGCTGTATGAAATGCATGTACTATAAAAATCAAATAAAGATCAGCCAAATTCGTACAGAGTTCGTACAATTGGTGCACTTCAGCAACTTCTCTCACACAAAAAGGTTATGTTATTTCCTTTGTAGTTAAGCCGCTTTCATAACCGACTGAGGTACATGCATCGTATGAACCATAGTAAACTTGGTATAAACAGGAACCTTTATATCAGAACTTCGTTTCCACCGACTACGAGTGGAAAACATTCCAAAAGATGTAAAGAATATACCTGCAGAACCGATTCTTTTAAGAACTGTTTATTCCCTTTAGAACAGTCAGTAAGTGGAAGGAACTTTTTTCCGATACAACGGATGCCCGAATGCCGCTTCTTTTGTATGAAAGTTTAAAAACAGTTCTCTGTTCTCGTGGCGCTGCCGCTGATCTGCTCTTAGCGTGTGTGTGGTCTCACAAATCTGTTATCCGTCTTCTTTTTTTCTTCTTCTCACGTTCTTCCTTTCATTGCCTATCCCTGGCCATCACATCTGCTGGTAGCAACAGTGCGCGCATGTGCACATCATCCATTCCACTTTTTTGCTACAGGCCGTCTGCCCAAGCCGACTGATCATGTCTAATATCCTGCTTGATTCGCGTCTTGTTACGCCTTTTTTTTTCTGCCATTTATTTTTCCTTTTAGCGCGTACGCCCGGCCTAAGGCCCTATGTGAAGGCTGGAAATAATTTTGAAATGCATCTGAATTTTATTTTTATTTGTGTTGAGCATTGTAGCTTTCTGCTCCCCTCCCTCGAACCGGTGTCATCGACTTCCGCGTCGGCAGCAAAAGCTCGAAGCGATTGAACGAGCGGGACGAAAAGGTCAGTTTTGGCGATCTTCTTTTCATTTTTTACGTGATGCTAATGTGGAATGCACCGAATTTGCCAGCATTGTTGGTACACGAGAAGCGCCGACTTATATGAATTTATTTTAGAAGAAAAGGTCCCGCTGCTTAAACTTTTATTTTTTTCTAGTCCTGATCACTTGGATCTATGATAAGTTCTGAGTTCATTTCACACATTAGTACTCCTAACAAAAAGAAATCTAATTTTTTTTCACAGCGTATAGGTGGGCTGATGCATGTGGTTTTGTTAGCGCAATGAACATGCTGTCAAGGTTTACCACTGCCTATATGAAACAAAGAGAAAACGAAATAGAAGGGCAAGAATGTGTACTCATACCCAATGTTCTCGGACACATATGCTTTGAAATCTTGAAAAATCAAGGTACTCCGTATATTGAAATATAATGGTCCATTCTTCTTATATGTCGTCAAATATTTCTTTTAAAGTGTTTCATCAACTGTATCGAACAGTTAAGACTGGCATAGAAAACCGACGGGGAACGCTTCTGGCGATAGCAATAACGCTAACAGAAAAAAAGATGCAATACTGCCGTCGGGTGATCTGCGGATATATTGATTGTTACATTGAAATCTTACATTATATAAAAAATTGCGTTCATCGACGCTCTGAAGCGTTCCATTTCCAAGTGGGGGCTGTATCAGCACTCTCACTGATATACTGCATGCAGTTTGAGCAAGCACAACGAGGACGACATCTGTTGCGCCCCTATCCGTATTCAGGCAGGCTCATTTACCAGGAGTGCCCGGAGCACTTCGGGATTTGTCCGAATACCTTCAAGGACTTGCTGTTCCGTTGCTGTTGCGGCGTCGCTGCTCCGGGATTGCAGAAAGTAAGGAGTTAATCAACATCAATCAATCAATCAATCAATCAATCAATCAATCAAGTTGTCCCAGTATGCCAGAATTTCGGAGGGACAGCGGGTTCAGAGAAATTCCAAAGCGCACCGCAGAAGCACGGCGTGCATTTCTCGTTTATTTTTTCAACGGTGCAAGTCCAGGATTCGTGGGAATCAGTTTTAATTGTGAAACGACTGTGGAACATTTCAAGGCGCTTCAATTGGAAATATTGAAAGTAATAGTCTAATCTTCCAATACATAGCAAAATATTTCTTCGAAATTGTGTCCATCGCTCGCATCGAGCAGGTAACACTGCCATAGAAATGCAATGACGGTAGCAAAAATGTTAATAGCAAGAAAATGCGAGGGGAGACATGCACACATATTGATTGCTATAGTGAAATCCTACAACGTATCGAAAAATTATGCCCATAAACACTTTCTCGCTCAAAAATGCACTTGCCCACAATTTCTTCGTATGTGTAACAGCATGGTTCATCAACAGCTCCTCATCTGGCAGATATCCTCTACCACACTGCTTGAAAAGCGAACGTGAATCTATTGCAGCTGAGAAAACACGCTGAAAGGTAAATTATATGCATATACTTTATGATAATGAGCAAATAATTAATTGAACTGTGCATATCAGACTGGTCGCTGGACGGCCCACATGCTTTTATCAGATTCGAAAGTAAGAGGTCTGTCCAGCAGAACATTGTAGGAAATAAACATTCTCGGGGCAAGTATTGAAGAGGCGCCGTGTATTTCGTAGCTCTTGACTTTGCCCAAAAAATGTTTCAACTTAGCGTTATCATTACTATAATTTATGAGTCTTACTTCACATGTGTTGAAGAATGTATCCTTGCATGATGCATGACGTGTGCTTTGAAGTTGCTGTTTTGTTTCGTCAAGAGACGTGTGTGTATGTGGATAAGACATTTTTGTGTACACATTGGATATGTACAAGACATATTTCATCGCGGTCACGTGCATGCAAAGCTACTGTTTCTAGCTAATGGATGCGGTCCTGGGAAAACACTGCATGACAAGAAAAGTGACATTGAAGCGTCGCCCCAAGCACGCGCACCGTGACATACATTATGGCTGGAGATGGAGCAAGTTTTATTTGCAAAACCACGAAGCACCGTTGGCATCACCATCAGCTCGCGGGCAGTCCGCACAAGGACACGAAATGCACAGACAAAAAAACAGCAACAACGACGACACAGCAGCAGAAACCTACCCGCCATGGGCACCGAGGGCACGCAATCAGCGCAGGCGCACCACCAAATACGCCAGAAACCGGGTCACGCAAAATCGAAAGCGAGGAAAAAGAATAAAAAATAAACGGCAAGAAAGGAACATGCGAGAGACAATTTTCAGTGCTCGCCCGCGGCCTCCTGGCGTCTTGTCAGGACCACGAGGCTGTCAGCTATGCATGCACTGCACCCGACCAGATATCGGCCGCCGGAGAGAGCCAACCTCGGAGCGACGAGGCCGCGTCTCGCCCGGCCGATTGCCCACCACGAGCACCACGGCCGACCCCGATGCCGTTTCAGCGCGCTTTTGCCTTTTTCTCCTTCGCCGCGTGCGCCACGGCTGGGGGATATTGCGGTGCCAGCCGGGGGGGACCCTGCTTGGAAGGACGCCGCCGCGACGACCTCGTAGCTTTGCACTGCCATTCCCGCAACACCGTCCTCCCTCCTCCACTCAACCGCCATCAGCGGCGGCAGGCCTTCCTAAATTGCCTACGCGCCACGAGTGTGCAAATACACGACGCGGAGAAGAGTTGGCGAACGAGTCGCGGGCTGCAGGAACGCCGCGGGACATGGATGCGGCCCGCTTCGGTGCGCCGCCGATCCTGATCGTATACCAGTGCGCCAAAGGGGGCCCTTCTGTGCGGAGGCCCCGCTCTGCTTTCTTTTCCTGCGTCTTTTTTGTTATTCCTTAGTTCTCTATCGCTGAAAATCAAGCGTCGGGGTCCCTTTGCATGTGTCTCGATCGCTCCCTGTATCGCGCTGGACAAGATCGCGAAGCCATGCAGATACCCGCAGTAACGTGCGAGTCTATCGTCAAGAACAGTAGCAACTGCGCAGAGCGAGGTCGTACTGGCCTCCGATAAAATTGTTTTCTCAGTCTTCCTCCTTTTGGTTTCCACTGGTATCCCAAGTGTTTGGGGTATTCGATTTTTCTGTAGAAATGATCGAGGTGGTTTATCGCTACTATCGCCTTCTGATTGCAGAATGGTGCTCTGAGTTATACAGGGCCCGGTCTCGTTTTGATTAAATGCTTTACTTACAGCGCTTTAATAAAACAATGACATCTAGCGTGCTAGTTTGCCACGCGTGATTCACAAGTTTCTGTAAAACACTTAGTGAATGTGAAAGGAGAAGTGTCGCTTCGAAGTGACCACGCAATCATTTGACAACGTCATCACAAAGTCTTCGCTCATGCCCCCTCCCCCTCATGTTTGCTACATGCTGTCACTAATTCCATTCATCGCTCCATACCTCACGATGCATCGCAATTCACGAGAGCAAGCCTGAAGAAGAATTGAACGTATTTTACAAAGTGTGACTTTGGTGCTTATACGATCATGTTAGGTCATTGCTCACGATCATGCAACATTGATTTTACAAAGTTCTCTCGCGTCAGTTCCGCCAAACAGAATAACTTTTGCATTAAATATCCACCAAGCCAAGAAAATGTGTCATTCTGAGGAGGTGAAAAGGAAACAATTATCAATATGACGCCAGGTTCTCTCTGCGACGCTTCCGACGTGCGCTAATCGCGCGAGCTCGCAGGTGCGCCTTGCAGTGTGCAGCTGCCAGCAGGTAATAAAAATGTTATTTCGCAACAAGATTTATTGCAGTCGTTTTCGAGAAAGAATTAAGTGCTTGAAGTATATTAGGAAACGTGACAAGTGCAGATCGAACGGAGTTGTTGCTTCTAAAACTGACTATTTAGAAATAAAAGCAGCTGCCGGAGCACTTAAGAGTGCTGAGACGGGTGCGGAGGAAAAGAAAAAAATTCGAGCTTTTCTATAAATTTCTGATCGTATTGCATGAAATGGCAGGCACATCGAATGTAGACGTTCCGAAGCTGTAGAAAATAAATGCTTAATTGGCATTCACGGTAAGTGATGCGCGTTCCGCCGACAGCTGTTGAGAGACAGACAGAAATGAGTCGCAGGGTTATGCATGGGTCAAAATAATTGTCAAGGAGTCACAAGAACAAGCAATTTTTTTTAAAAGAACGTCTTGCTGGGCAAGTTGCTAACTGTGCATCTTTGGTTACAGGCGCTCCGTCCCGTCTTTCTTCCTTGTGTTGTGTCTGTTTTCGCGCCTGTAACCAAAGATGAACAAGCAATTGTATGAGCTTTAGGTCCATACTGAGGTGACCAAGAGGTATTGCGCCCAAATATGTCATAGGACAATGTTGATATGATTATTAGGTCATGAGATCTTGCTTTGCGATGACGCCATTTCTTGGGGAAAAAGACCACGCAATATTTGCGGAATAGAGGCAGTCTGCACGTGTAACAGGTGACGCTACGTAAAAAAATGCAAAGAGAAGCACTTTTCTAGTCTGCATGCTAGTTTCAGAAGAGCAACCTCGAAGAACACGAAGTTAACGTGGGCGGGTTGCCATTACGCTTTCGTTGCGGGCAAATTGTTATTGTGCGTCTTTGTGTGCAAAAACATCAACAAAAAACAGAATATCCCGGCATATTTAGCTGCGACGTGTTATAAGGGGTTTTAATACATATAAGATTGACTAAAACGCACTGTCACAAGAAATTGCCCCTTGTATCCTCACACACGCTTCTAGCGTTTCTGACAGTGGAATTTTACGCGCCGCTGCTTATGATGGCTATGACGTTCTTTGCAGAGAAAGATGTTGGGGGTTGGACTCCTCGCCGCGGCGACCATATTTTGACGGAGGTGCAACGCATTATCTTCCATATTCGGTCCACGCCTAACTGCAGGTAGTCGAAACCCAAAGCAGTCAGCGACTCAGCGTGCCTCATTTTGATGCGTAGGAATTCGTATTTAGCCGAAGTTGGACTTTACCAGGCATTATTTTTATCCATGAGCTTCCACGAAGTCCGTCGATAAATTTAGAAGTTGTTAGAAGTTAACCTTCAGGGGGCGGCAGAAGGTTATGTGGGCAGATGAGATTAAGAAGTTTACAGGCATACGGTGGCCGCAGCTGGCAAAGGACAGGGTTAATTGGGGAGACATGAGAGAGGCCTTTGCCCTGCAGTGGGCGCAGTCAGGCTGATGAAGAAGAAGAAGATGATGATGATGATAATGATGATGATGATGGTGAAGTTACTGATAAGTTCTGTGAATACGACACCGTCGCCCCAAGGGCGAGGTGTACGAACATTTTCTCCTATGACAGCTGCTCGGGACTGGCCATTGTACTTCTCGTTGGCCTCCGCCACTTGTTCATGACCTTCATAGATAATATGACTGACCAGTTCACGCAACGCTCCGACGTATAAGTTATGCAAATGAGGTTCATCGTCGTTTTCGTTCTCATATACGACATGGCTTAGCTCAGAAAACACATGGCTCTCTGGCTCACACATCGCTTCAATATATCTCCGTTGCATTATTATCTTCCTGCGTACATGTCAGAGCTCTCTTTTTTTATATGGACTAATCATTTGCTTGCTTTTTGCAGCTCAGAAGTTGAAGGCGGGCGGGGTGTTAAGCTGCTTTCCGGCTCTCCCTACCTCTCAACGATTGGCATATGACTCTGTTACAGTGCACAGACCAAATAACTGGCGTTCGTGTTCATGAGAAAGAGAGAGAACAGTGGAAAGCAGATGGCGTTTCGTCCGCATTCGATCGGAGTCACGACGCTATAGGAATATTACCGGAACATGGTTGTCGAATCTGGCCCAATGTGTACTCTCAGTTGAACATCATTAGGGGCGACCTTGCGGTGGACCTGTTTCGGCCAGTGGTGACGGGGCGATGACATTGAGGCCCACAGAGTTCTCGAATGACGTCAGAATGCGCGCATTAGGACAAGAAAAGAGCCTCCCAAAGGGTTCCTCTGCATCAGGAACAGTAGCGGAGGCAGGATGTCTCCCACTAGAGGTAATTGCCGCCCAGGAAACTATGCGTACCCATCTCCGCCATGTCCTGCAAGGGAAGAAGCACTTCCTACACCGTGTCCACCTAACTCACAGCAACTCTAGCTTTGGCCAGGCAGTGCAGCTCCTGCCCCTTCCTACTATTAATCAGCCTCAGAAACTACTACCTCTGGCCTTTCCTCCATGGACACTCTCTCCTCTAAAGGTGAAGAAGTCTGTTCCAGGTGTGAATGCAAAGAGCCGCATGCCACAGGCAGCACTTCTGCAAGCTACTCTCGCCTACTTAATCGAAGAATATACGCAGCACACCCATATCTTCACCGATGGTTCAACTACTAAAGAAACTTCTTCTTGTGGCCTTTATGTGCCCTCAACAGGCCATGCCCTTTCTTACCGGCTGCAGCGGAGGACCTCCTCTACAACAGCTGAGCTTCACGGCATTAAGGAAGCCGTTTCTTACATCCTGCGCCGAACCGCCGGCCGTTGGGTTATCTTCACCGATTCAAAAGCATCTCTGCAGATCCTGGCCAACCTGCTGAAGAAAACGAATCACCAGCCAGTTTCCCTGGACATTGGGTATATCCATCATTTAGCTATTGCCGCAGGCCACTGCATAACATTTCAGTGGGTACCTGCTCACTGTGGCATTATGGCTAATGAAAAAGCAGATGAAGCGGCCCGTAAGGGCCATCAACATCAGAGATACATTCGAAGTTTTCTCACGAAATCTGATGCGTCTCAAATGGCTAAAAGTTTTGCGTACGAAGAAACGTATCGGCTTTGGAGTTTGCCGACACATCAGTACCAATTTCTTGACTCAATCGACCCACATCTTAGATCAAGACTCACCCAGAATTCCTCGACAACTCGAAACACTTTATCACCGACTTCGTCTGAATGCTGCATATACAAATGGCCTGCGATACCGTTTTGGACAAATGAACAGTCCGCATTGTGACAACTGTGCTTCGATAGAAACTGTGGAACATATCCTGCTTGAGTGCCCTGCGTATGCTAACGAGCGTGCGTACTATGAACATTGCATGCAGAAGCTCTGCCCAGTGCCCCTAACAATGGACAAAGTTTTAGGCCCCTTAGCCTGCTTCAGGCAACAGAGACTTGCGATGAACTTTCTTTTTACATATTTAAAAGACGTTGGACATCTCGATAAGCTCTAAATTCACTTGCAGGTTACCTTCATGCATTCTTCTTGCAGAGAACTTTGTCAGCCCATTCGTCAGACTATGCACTCCATCATTCCACAGGTTACATCAATACTCGCCACTGCATCCTTAGTACCCATTTCATGGCTGCATTTTATCTTCGTTTTTTTTTCACGCTCCTCTCCTTCAGTCTTTATCTCCCAAATTCCCCTCCCTACGCAGAGTAGCATGCCAGCGATATTGAAACGCCGGCTAAATTCTCTGTTTCTTCATTAAAGAGTCTCTCTCTCGGGTGGCGATGCCAAGAGGTTGCTAGAACAATGGGCTGTGCACTTCCAAACCTGTCTCCAAGTCCTGAGCAATCGCAGGTCGCTAAGCAATGGCTTAGTGAGAGCAAATCTTGCTGGAAAGCTACGTGCGGGAACCTCTCACGATGCGCTCTCCGCGATGAACACCTTCTTGCTGGAACAACTGCACATGTCAGCGAAAATGATTCGTCCACTCCTTGCGACTGTCATCTGCTGTCTTCCCTGTGTGCAACGGCGGGCCGATGTTTAGTTGTCAGAAAGTGGCTATAGTGGAGTTACACTACTGTTGGCGACATTGTTTTTGTTGATAGCTAATTGCAAATATTAATACAGCTAACGAGGATTAGTAGTAGCTTCTGCTATCGAACAGGGTGCGCCAGTTACAGCGCTTGAATATGAGTATGGTGTAGTGTAAACATTGAAGCTCAGTTTCTCCACTTAGTAGCATCATGCTTAATATCGGATGAAATGATAAATACTATATGTCGTTGTTGATACAGCTCGTTCCGAGTACCACTACGACTAGTTCTGGGAGCTGAGCGTCGTAAAAATGCACGCGCTGTCATGCGCTTATTCGCAAACGCTGCCTGAGCAGACAATTAAACAGGTGCGCTTGTTTGGATTGAAGAGAGCCGTGTCTCTATCATAATTCTTTTTCCGGAATAACCAGAAACAGGAACACGACCCGTCTCGTAAACGTCACATCGTTGTCCGGAGATACAACCCCACCACTACCAGCCGCAGTCACGTGGACGGCTCAGGGCAGAAGGCCCCATACGCGAGAATCGCCGTTCCCAGAACTGATTTTGCAAGAACAAACGACACGCGAGCTTCCCTGGAGCAGTTCCTGAACCGAAATAAAACTTCCCCTGTAGCGTAAAAACCACCAGGGGGTCCGCCGGAGGACAGCTCGTCGTCTTCGTCGACCCTGGCCAACCACAGCGGCGTGCGTGCAGTCTGCAGACCACGACGCAAGCTGCGGGAAGAGACTTGGCGTCGCTTCGGGATCACAGCGCCCGTGAGCGCGCTGACAAGAGGCAAGTGCGCCTGGCCACGCGCTGAGCGGGACACGGTGTCTGGAGTGGTCGAGTCAGTTGTCACTCCTGTCTGGCAGGGGCTAGCCGACCGCGAAAGAAGCGCGCGCGTGCTCGTCGCCATTCGGGGAAGAGCCAGCCGATGCATCTCATCAGACGCACCGCTGCCCGCGAGCGGAGGACCCCTGTCCTACACACCCGCGGAACGCGCTCGACGTCGTGCGCCCGGCTGCCTTGATTGACAAGTTTTCCCCGGAAACACGAGTGGCGAGTATTGTAACACAGAAGCAACTGCGACCTCGAGTGATGGACGGCGTGCTCGCGACTCCGCGCATGACACGCGCGCGCAGTGCTGTTTCTCTTTCTTTTTTTATTTTTTATTACGTCGCTTTTCTTCGCCCGGTCGGGTAGGCGACGGCCTTGCATCTACGTGCTCGCTCTGGCTTGTCGCGCGAATGTTTCATTGCGGACCTAGCGCAATTAACGCGGGCTTCGGGTAAAAATACTGGCGGAATTCCAGCCGCTGTGCGCCGTGTAGCTCGGTGGCTGATCACGAGCAAGTCAGCCCCGCATCATGTGTCGGTTTGCACAACGTTCGAGGGCGCCGGCGGCAATGTGAGATTTCAGGAAGGCGCGGATTATACCGCTAGAGATGCATAGGCGAACCGGTGGCAGAAGACCTCCGTCTTTTAGTAATCCAGGCCGTGACGTCAAACAGTACAAAAAACCTTTCGTCGTCGCACGCACGAAACTTTTGACACGGAAGGGGAAAAACCTGCGCACTTTCGGACCCAGGTTGTAACAGCACTTGCAGCCTAGAGGGCATCTGGGGGCGGAAACGCTGAATTAGCTTACGTAATTTTTCACATCGTTTCCTGTTTACTGCTACCATTCCCATGAGCGTACTTCTTAGCCTTAAAAAAATACAAAGTATGCAGCCGGCTACCATTTAAACTTGACTATATGCACTTTTACGCCCAAAACGTACCGAAGGTTTCTGGCGCTCTTGTATGGAACAGCATTCGTAGCTCTTATAAAACGGAGACCAGTTTCCTGCTCATTCTGGAATGTTATTCTTGGGTATGGGAACCTCTCGTAGCATTTTGAGTTTTATGGCTGTAGCCTGACCCGTTTCTTTTTATTAAGAAGCTTCTTTTGGACTGATGAATAGCCCTCATGCGCTCGGTCCATAAGTTAGAGTGAGTTGTCGAAAATTTAATAAAAAGCTGCACTGAAAAGCAAGAAAGAAAACAAATAAAAGTGCTCGCTTCGGTCGTCTGTTGTTTTTGACTCATTTTTAATGTTTTCAAAACGGTGCATTTCATAAGGACCACACTGCAGTTTCAACTTCAGCCCGTTCATATCGCGGACAGCTCTTTGCGTTCTAAACTAAGTTGTCAGAGGTTCCAGCGCTAGCTAAATTCAAGACCTTTCGCCTGCTTGACGCCTACTTTTCTTTACAGCCGTGAGATTTGCCCGTTTCCTGTCATGCATGAGAGGACATTTTGAGACAAAAGTGTGAATCCTTGCTGCTGGCCCGCACGGGAGCAGGTTTGGGAAAACCGCAGAGATCCGCCGTGTAGTTTCCGTAGTACGTCCCTTGTAGAAAAAAAAAGAAAAAAAGAAAGGACATGGAGTGCACATTTTTCTGAAAGTAACGGAAGGTCAATGTAGCTCTGTCCATAAATTAGTTGACATCTCCTTCAGAAACAGTCTCAGTGGTCCAATTCGCATGCAGTAGATGAGAGTGATATTTGTAAATTGCATGGAAATATACAGCGGAGAGAGTATGTCGGGTGCCACCGCTTCTTTGTCACTCTAAACAGAAAGGAGTAAAAAAGGGAGTAAACTGTCCTCTAGTGCACTCCCTCTTGTAAATGGGAGTGCGCTACAGCACAGTTCACTCCCTTCTTGCTCCCGCATGCGCCTATTCGTGTTTAGAGCGTAGCAACACCCGCCAACCCAGATGTCGTGCGCAGGTGTGGATTTTCGAGCCTCCAGTTCCAGTTTTCAAGAGGGCAGTGACCGCTGGAAGCAGGGAACAATTTACCGTAGGAGCATTCTCTGTCTGTTTCCCCTCGGCGAAGTGGCAGTCCTCAAGGAAACTGAAAAACAATTCAAATGGCCTTTCGTGATGGCGGAGCAACTGCCGTAGGTGAATGGCGACAGCATGCAGTGATGCGCCATAAGTTCCGCGGCACTGTAAGCGACGCTGACCTCCGCAAGCATTTTCGCGCGTTCCGAAAGCGATCTGCTCAATACTGTTGAAGGCAAATAGGCAAGAAAGAATTTCGCGGTGCGAGTGTTTTGGGCGGTTAGAATTTGTGATCATACCAGTATTATGCTGGGCTTAAATAAGTTCGTATCAGCCATGTTTTATGGAGGCAAAAAGTATGGAATTTATGATGTGGCTACACACAACCGCAGTTCCTCTACACTATCATGCGAACCCATCGCGAGTTCGTTCTGCAACGAGGCCACGCATGAATGATTTTGCTTGTCAGCAGTGTGTTTTGCTTTGTTTTGGCGTCTCGTGTATATCAGCTCTACACAACTTAGTTTTTCATAGTGGAAGGAAGCAGACCATTTGCGTACTGGCGGAACCTTATAAAGCACCTTTTGCACATCTTCCAGTGATAAGTCGGAAGCGTATGCCGCCTTGTAATTTCTGTCAGCGAGGGAAAGCCGCGACAGCGAAACGCTACCTGTCGGACAAACGGCAAGCTTGCTTCATGCACACTGCTGTTACACAGAGACGTTAAGCAACTCTTTCGATACGCTCTGCCGATGAAGTAGCAAACCCTGCAAGGCAAAAACATGGTCTGTGAGTGCCTGCTTGATTATGTATGCTCTGGCCGCATGCCTGTATCCGGTGGACACAGATGCGGGTAATTATACCGAAACAACGGCGAGATTATGTTCGCGTTGGGTCGGTGACAT
Organism: Amblyomma americanum; assembly: GCF_052857255.1. NCBI lineage: Eukaryota > Metazoa > Arthropoda > Arachnida > Ixodida > Ixodidae > Amblyomma > Amblyomma americanum. The sequence continues at coordinate 118,625,114 of NC_135502.1, read as the reverse complement.
AAGGTAGCCAATTCATTTCCTATTCAACTTGTACTTGGAGCGTGGCTGGTCGGGTTGCTCGTTAATTCATGAGAGCTAGGAATACAAACAAAAAGGCGGAACAGCACCACGTTGTGGCTTTGGCGGTTACGTTCCGTCTTCTCTTCGTCCTTGTCTAAAAGTTGCGCTCCATTGCATTCCTATAGCTGTCGACTTGTACGACCTCCGCGGCCATTGGAGTCCTATTCTGCCTCGTGACCTGAGCAAGGGGAAAAATGTCTCACTTCAGCGAACATTTATGCTTCAGGGTCAGTATGAACCGTTTCGCCGTATATGCAGCAATTATAGCCCGCGAAAGTTTGAAGACTGCCATTCTGAGCCTACGCTGACTGCGAAAATTCTCCGCCAACTACGCGACGATGCTGTATCAAGCTTTGTAATTGCATTGGCGCCGAAAAAAAGAACACAAATGAATATTCTTTGCAAGCAGTCTCTTTTTCTCCAATTCCTTTCTGCTCAGCGACCCAAATTCACAAAACCAAGAATATTTTCCTTCATCATAGAGATATTTGTCAGGGAAATCAGACACGACATGATGGACTTGAAATCAACTCAGACTGCCCGATCTCTTAATGACTGTCAAGAAGCGAGAAAATGAAGTAACTCTAAACATATAAGTTCCTTTCAAAGTTCACAAATATGCATGTTCGTACAAGTAGAGTTCTGTTGGCGTAAGCATACGTTCCGTGAACGTCACGTGGAAGCGGCGATGCACACGGGGTGACGAACGTTTTGCGACAAACGAAGCTTATCGGCGTCGCTAAATGGGTCATAAAAAATAACACTCATGCCATCGTAAAGCGAGGTAATGCTATGCAACCGGAACAAACATCACGTGTATGTTCAGTTAAGCGAAGTGCGGAGAAATCCCCCACCCAAACCCCCATTGTATCCTACGCTATAGTGTGTTTCATTTGAACACGGAAAATCTCACTTCAGCGAACATTTTATGCTTCCGGGTTAGTATGAAAAGTTTCGCCGGATACGCAGCAATTTTAGCCCGCGAAATTTTGAAGACTGCCATTCTGAGCCTACGCCGACTGCGAAAATTCTCAGAGCCGCACTTTTTCTTGGATTCTTCGTACACTTCCTGCTCTGGACAAATCTCTCCCCACCACGCAACTACGCATTCTTCGACGCACACACCTAAATATATTCCTTAATTCTGCGCGTTATTTTATCTGCCGTATTCGACACTAAGCCCGAGCCCTATGCCAATCCAGGACATTCCATCTACTCCTGCCCCGTTGTCATTCAATTCCCTCATTTTACGTACCTTTCCCCCCCAAACGTAGTGGGCATGGCTGCATAGAAGTAAAGTTTACTCTCTCTCTCTCTCACCTGAAAAACTTCGTGATGCCGCATTTTCTTTAGTTTAGCATGGGTACGCAGCTGAATAATAACTTGAGGAGTAGCCGAATGCATTGGCTTATGCGCTTGCTTGATGACACGAGGATTTCAGCAAGCGAAGTATAAATGTGTCATAAGAGTCTGAAAGATTTCAACATCCAGCAGGGATATTTTGCGAAAGGTTTGTAGTACGTAGCGGCACAGAAGAACTCGTCGACTTCATGAAGTTGGCAGTGGCGAACAGGAAAGTTCAGCAGAAAATTTCTATAATTTCCAGTATACAGTATGCACCCGGGGTATACTTTTACAGGGCTCAATTTCAGGAACAAAATTTTTTTTACCTAGATTGTCCGCAACCGGTACATAGTCCACTGAACGTGTTTCTCTGTGTGTGTGTGTGCAACCCGGGCCTGCAAATGTACGTGCATGCGCTGATCACTATAATCCGAGAAATCGGAAGAAAAAAAATGTCTTTCTATTTCGACAGGAGGCTCGTCACAACCGTCACAACTGTCCCAACCGTCATCCGGCGCAGACGTACACAATCTTGCTTTAGCGAAGCCTTTGACGACAACTTGGCAAGGGATCACTTTCCAGGGCTTCACCACCCACTTGCAGACTTCCGCGCAAGTTTATATTCTTCGAAGTTCAAATAACAACTAGTTCCAGCGAGCACGCGTGGCACCTCTCAGACACGCAGTGGCAGCAGAAGTACAGGGCAATATATATATATATATATATATATATATATATATATATATATATATATATATATATATATATATATATATATATATATATATATATATA